>NW_026536195.1:0-318490 GCF_028551555.1 Melozone crissalis
CCGGAGACGAAGAAGCTGCTTCCTTCGCGCAAAGATGATTCTGCCGCTCACAGTGCTCTGCAGTGTGTGTCTTCTGCCGAAAGAGTCCCGGGAGCGGTGTCTAGCTCTGCAGAGCACCGTACCTTCGTCTTTAGCCTCTCTTCTCGTCTACATCTTAGCAAAAAGCTTTTCCACTCTGTCTGGCAAGGAGAAACTGTGCCAGCACAAAAAACATCTCCCATCGTGTTCTAGAGGCTCGCGCTGAGGTCTGCCGAATATTTTGCAAGAAGAGAAAGAAAGTTGTCCAAAACAGCTTGCAATCGAATGTTCATGTGAATAGAAAAGGCAGGAGAGTGGTCAGGTACTGTTTTCTCTCAGTTGGCAAGCTGCGCACACAATCGCAGTGTTGTACAGCTTGTTTCATCACTCTTTGCCAAGTTGCCGCTCTCTCCGGCTCCCGGAGACGAAGAAGCTGCTTCTTCGCGCAAAGCACGATTCTGCCGCTCACAGTGCTCTGGCGGTGTGCGCCTTTTGCCGAAAGAGGTCCGGGAGCGGTGCTCAGCTCTGCAGAGCACCGTACCTTCGTCTTTAGCCTCTCTTCTCGTCTACATCTTAGCAAAAAGCTTTTCCACTCTGTCTGGCAAGGAGAAACTGTGCCAGCACAAAAAACATCTCCCATCGTGTTCTAGAGGCTGCACGGAGGTGTGCCGAGTGTTTTGCAAGAAGAGAAAGAAAGTTGTCCAAAACAGCTTGCAATCGAATGTTCATGTGAATAGAAAAGGAGGAGAGTGGTCAGGTACTGTTTTCTCTCAGTTGGCAAGCTGCGCACACAATCGAGCAGTGTTGTACAGCTTGTTTCATCACCTTTGCGAAGTTGCCGCTGCTCTCCGGCTCCCGGAGACGAAGAAGCTGCTTTCTTCGCGCAAAGACGATTCTGCCGCTCACAGTGCTCTGCGAGTGTGCGGCTTCTGCCGAAAGAGGCCCGGGAGTGATGCTGTAGCTCTACAGAGCACCGTACCTTCGTCTTTAGCCTCTCTTCTCGTCTACATCTTAGCAAAAAGCTTTTCCACTCTGTCTGGCAAGGAGAAACTGTGCCAGCACAGAAAACATCTCCCATCGTGTTCTAGAGGCTGCACGGACGTCTGCCGAGTGTTTTGCAAGAAGAGAAAGAAAGTTGTCCAAAACAGCTTCCAATCGAATGTTCATGTGAATAGAAAAGGCAGGAGAGTGGTCAGGTACTGTTTTCTCTCAGTTGGCAAGCTGCGCACACAATCGCAGTGTGTTGTACAGCTTGTTTCATCACCTTTGCCAAGTTGCCGCTCTCTCCGGCTCCCGGAGACGAAGAAGCTGCTTCTTCGGCGCAAAGACGATTCTGCCCGTTCACAGTGCTCTGCAGTGTGGTGTCTTCTGCCGAAAGAGTCCCGGTAGCAGTGCTTAGCTCTGCAGAGCACCGTACCTTCGTCTTTAGCCTCTCTTCTCGTCTACATCTTAGCAAAAAGCTTTTCCACTCTGTCTGGCAAGGAGAAACTGTGCCAGCACAAAAAACATCTCCCATCGTGTTCTAGAGGCTGCACGGAGGTCTGCCGAGTGTTTTGCAAGAAGAGAAAGAAAGTTGTCCAAAACAGCTTGCAATCGAATGTTCATGTGAATAGAAAAGGCAGGAGAGTGGTCAGGTACTGTTTTTCTCTCACTTGGCAAGCTGCGCACACAATCGCAGTGTTGTACAGCTTGTTTCATCACCTTTGCCAAGTTGTGCCGCTCTCTCCGGCTCCCGGAGACGAAGAAGCTGCTTCTTCGCGCAAAGACGATATCCTGCCGCTCACAGTGCCTCTGCTGTGTGCGCTTTTGCCGAAAGAGGTCCGGGAGCGGTGCTCAGCTCTGCAGAAGCACCGTACCTTCGTCTTGAGCCTCTCTTCTCGTCTACATCTTAGCAAAAAGCTTTTCCACTCTGTCTGGCAAGGAGAAACTGTGCCAGCACAAAAAACATCTCCCATCGTGTTCTAGAGGCTGCACGGACGTCTGCCGAAGTGTTTTGCAAGAAGAGAGAAGAAAGTTGTCCAAAACAGCTTGCAGATCGAATGTTCATGTGAATAGAAAAGGCAGGAGAGTGGTCAGGTACTGTTTTCTCTCAGTTGGCAAGCTGCGCAACACAATCGCAGTGTTGTACAGCTTGTTTCATCACCTTTGCCAAGTTGCCGCTCTCTCCGGCTCCCGGAGACGAAGAAGCTGCTTCTTCGCGCAAAGACGATTCTGCCGCTCACAGTGCTCTGCAGTGTGTGTCTTCTGCCGAAAGAGTCCCGGGAGCGGTGCTTAGCTCTGCAGAGCACCGTACCTTCGTCTTTAGCGTCTCTTCTCGTCTACATCTTAGCAAAAAGCTTTTCCACTCTGTCTGGCAAGGAGAAACTGTGCCAGCACAGAAAACATCTCCCATCGTGTTCTAGAGGCTGCACGGAGGTCTGCCGAATGTTTTGCAAGAAGAGAAAGAAAGTTGTCCAAAACAGTTTGCAATCGAATGTTCATGTGAATAGAAAAGGCAGGAGAGTGGTCAGGTACTGTTTTCTCTCAGTTGGCAAGCTGTGCACACAATCGCAGTGTTGTACAGCTTGTTTCATCACCTTTGCCAAGTTGCCGCTCTCTCCGGCTCCCGGAGACGAAGAAGCTGCTTCTTCGCGCAAAGACGATTCTGCCGCTCACAGTGCTCTGCAGTGTGTGTCTTCTGCCGAAAGAGTCCCGGGAGCGGTGTCTAGCTCTGCAGAGCACCGTACCTTCGTCTTTAGCCTCTCTTCTCGTCTACATCTTAGCAAAAAGCTTTTCCACTCTGTCTGGCAAGGAGAAACTGTGCCAGCACACAAAACATCTCCCATCGTGTTCTAGAGGCTGCACGGACGTCTGCCGAGTGTTTTGCAAGAAGAGAAAGAAAGTTGTCCAAAACAGCTTGCAATCGAATGTTCATGTGAATAGAAAAGGCAGGAGAGTGGTCAGGTACTGTTTTCTCTCAGTTGGCAAGCTGCGCACACAATCGCAGTGTTGTACAGCTTGTTTCATCACCTTTGCCAAGTTGCCGCTCTCTCCGGCTCCCGGAGACGAAGAAGCTGCTTCTTCGCGCAAAGACGATTCTGCCGCTCACAGTGCTCTGCAGTGTGTGTCTTCTGCCGAAAGAGTCCCGGGAGCAGTGCTTAGCTCTGCAGAGCACCGTACCTTCGTCTTTAGCCTCTCTTCTCGTCTACATCTTAGCAAAAAGCTTTTCCACTCTGTCTGGCAAGGAGAAACTGTGCCAGCACAAAAAACATCTCCCATCGTGTTCTAGAGGCTGCACGGAGATGTGCCGAGTGTTTTGCAAGAAGAGAAAGAAAGTTGTCCAAAACAGCTTGCAATCGAATGTTCATGTGAATAGAAAAGGCAGGAGAGTGGTCAGGTACTGTTTTCTCTCAGTTGGCAAGCTGCGCACACAATCGCAGTGTTGTACAGCTTGTTTCATCACCTTTGCCAAGTTGCCGCTCTCTCCGGCTCCCGGAGACGAAGAAGCTGCTTCTTCGCGCAAAGACGATTCTGCCGCTCACAGTGCTCTGCAGTGTGTGTCTTCTGCCGAAAGAGTCCCGGGAGCGGTGCTTAGCTCTGCAGAGCACCGTACCTTCGTCTTTAGCCTCTCTTCTCGTCTACATCTTAGCAAAAAGCTTTTCCACTCTGTCTGGCAAGGAGAAACTGTGCCAGCACAGAAAACATCTCCCATCGTGTTCTAGAGGCTGCACGGAAGTCTGCCTAATGTTTTGCAAGAAGAGAAAGAAAGTTGTCCAAAACAGTTTGCAATCGAATGTTCATGTGAATAGAAAAGGCAGGAGAGTGGTCAGGTACTGTTTTCTCTCAGTTGGCAAGCTGCGCACACAATCGCAGTGTTGTACAGCTTGTTTCATCACCTTTGCCAAGTTGCCGCTCTCTCCGGCTCCCGGAGACGAAGAAGCAGCTTCTTCGCGCAAAGACGATTCTGCCGCTCACAGTGCTCTGCAGTGTGTGTCTTCTGCCGAAAGAGTCCCGGGAGCGGTGCGTAGCTCTGCAGAGCACCGTACCTTCGTCTTTAGCCTCTCTTCTCGTCTACATCTTAGCAAAAAGCTTTTCCACTCTGTCTGGCAAGGAGAAACTGTGCCAGCACAGAAAACATCTCCCATCGTGTTCTAGAGGCTGCACGGACGTCTGCCGAGTGTTTTGCAAGAAGAGAAAGAAAGTTGTCCAAAACAGCTTGCAATCGAATGTTCATGTGAATAGAAAAGGAGGAGAGTGGTCAGGTACTGTTTTCTCTCAGTTGGCAAGCTGCGCACACAATCGCAGTGTTGTACAGCTTGTTTCATCACCTTTGCGAAGTTGCCGCTCTCTCCGGCTCCCGGAGACGAAGAAGCTGCTTCTTCGCGCAAAGACGATTCTGCCGCTCACAGTGCTCTGCGGTGTGCGGCTTCTGCCGAAAGAGGCCCGGGAGTGATGCTTAGCTCTACAGAGCACCGTACCTTCGTCTTTAGCCTCTCTTCTCGTCTACATCTTAGCAAAAAGCTTTTCCACTCTGTCTGGCAAGGAGAAACTGTGCCAGCACAGAAAACATCTCCCATCGTGTTCTAGAGGCTGCACGGACGTCTGCCGAGTGTTTTGCAAGAAGAGAAAGAAAGTTGTCCAAAACAGCTTCCAATCGAATGTTCATGTGAATAGAAAAGGCAGGAGAGTGGTCAGGTACTGTTTTCTCTCAGTTGGCAAGCTGCGCACACAATCGCAGTGTTGTACAGCTTGTTTCATCACCTTTGCCAAGTTGCCGCTCTCTCCGGCTCCCGGAGACGAAGAAGCTGCTTCTTCGCGCAAAGACGATTCTGCCGTTCACAGTGCTCTGCAGTGTGTGTCTTCTGCCGAAAGAGTCCCGGTAGCAGTGCTTAGCTCTGCAGAGCACCGTACCTTCGTCTTTAGCCTCTCTTCTCGTCTACATCTTAGCAAAAAGCTTTTCCACTCTGTCTGGCAAGGAGAAACTGTGCCAGCACAAAAAACATCTCCCATCGTGTTCTAGAGGCTGCACGGAGGTCTGCCGAGTGTTTTGCAAGAAGAGAAAGAAAGTTGTCCAAAACAGCTTGCAATCGAATGTTCATGTGAATAGAAAAGGCAGGAGAGTGGTCAGGTACTGTTTTCTCTCAGTTGGCAAGCTGCGCACACAATCGCAGTGTTGTACAGCTTGTTTCATCACCTTTGCCAAGTTGCCGCTCTCTCCGGCTCCCGGAGACGAAGAAGCTGCTTCTTCGCGCAAAGACGATTCTGCCGCTCACAGTGCTCTGCTGTGTGCGCCTTTTGCCGAAAGAGGTCCGGGAGCGGTGCTCAGCTCTGCAGAGCACCGTACCTTCGTCTTTAGCCTCTCTTCTCGTCTACATCTTAGCAAAAAGCTTTTCCACTCTGTCTGGCAAGGAGAAACTGTGCCAGCACAAAAAACATCTCCCATCGTGTTCTAGAGGCTGCACGGACGTCTGCCGAGTGTTTTGCAAGAAGAGAAAGAAAGTTGTCCAAAACAGCTTGCAATCGAATGTTCATGTGAATAGAAAAGGCAGGAGAGTGGTCAGGTACTGTTTTCTCTCAGTTGGCAAGCTGCGCACACAATCGCAGTGTTGTACAGCTTGTTTCATCACCTTTGCCAAGTTGCCGCTCTCTCCGGCTCCCGGAGACGAAGAAGCTGCTTCTTCGCGCAAAGACGATTCTGCCGCTCACAGTGCTCTGCAGTGTGTGTCTTCTGCCGAAAGAGTCCCGGGAGCGGTGCTTAGCTCTGCAGAGCACCGTACCTTCGTCTTTAGCGTCTCTTCTCGTCTACATCTTAGCAAAAAGCTTTTCCACTCTGTCTGGCAAGGAGAAACTGTGCCAGCACAGAAAACATCTCCCATCGTGTTCTAGAGGCTGCACGGAGGTCTGCCGAATGTTTTGCAAGAAGAGAAAGAAAGTTGTCCAAAACAGTTTGCAATCGAATGTTCATGTGAATAGAAAAGGCAGGAGAGTGGTCAGGTACTGTTTTCTCTCAGTTGGCAAGCTGTGCACACAATCGCAGTGTTGTACAGCTTGTTTCATCACCTTTGCCAAGTTGCCGCTCTCTCCGGCTCCCGGAGACGAAGAAGCTGCTTCTTCGCGCAAAGACGATTCTGCCGCTCACAGTGCTCTGCAGTGTGTGTCTTCTGCCGAAAGAGTCCCGGGAGCGGTGTCTAGCTCTGCAGAGCACCGTACCTTCGTCTTTAGCCTCTCTTCTCGTCTACATCTTAGCAAAAAGCTTTTCCACTCTGTCTGGCAAGGAGAAACTGTGCCAGCACACAAAACATCTCCCATCGTGTTCTAGAGGCTGCACGGACGTCTGCCGAGTGTTTTGCAAGAAGAGAAAGAAAGTTGTCCAAAACAGCTTGCAATCGAATGTTCATGTGAATAGAAAAGGCAGGAGAGTGGTCAGGTACTGTTTTCTCTCAGTTGGCAAGCTGCGCACACAATCGCAGTGTTGTACAGCTTGTTTCATCACCTTTGCCAAGTTGCCGCTCTCTCCGGCTCCCGGAGACGAAGAAGCTGCTTCTTCGCGCAAAGACGATTCTGCCGCTCACAGTGCTCTGCAGTGTGTGTCTTCTGCCGAAAGAGTCCCGGGAGCAGTGCTTAGCTCTGCAGAGCACCGTACCTTCGTCTTTAGCCTCTCTTCTCGTCTACATCTTAGCAAAAAGCTTTTCCACTCTGTCTGGCAAGGAGAAACTGTGCCAGCACAAAAAACATCTCCCATCGTGTTCTAGAGGCTGCACGGAGGTGTGCCGAGTGTTTTGCAAGAAGAGAAAGAAAGTTGTCCAAAACAGCTTGCAATCGAATGTTCATGTGAATAGAAAAGGCAGGAGAGTGGTCAGGTACTGTTTTCTCTCAGTTGGCAAGCTGCGCACACAATCGCAGTGTTGTACAGCTTGTTTCATCACCTTTGCCAAGTTGCCGCTCTCTCCGGCTCCCGGAGACGAAGAAGCTGCTTCTTCGCGCAAAGACGATTCTGCCGCTCACAGTGCTCTGCAGTGTGTGTCTTCTGCCGAAAGAGTCCCGGGAGCGGTGCTTAGCTCTGCAGAGCACCGTACCTTCGTCTTTAGCCTCTCTTCTCGTCTACATCTTAGCAAAAAGCTTTTCCACTCTGTCTGGCAAGGAGAAACTGTGCCAGCACAGAAAACATCTCCCATCGTGTTCTAGAGGCTGCACGGAAGTCTGCCTAATGTTTTGCAAGAAGAGAAAGAAAGTTGTCCAAAACAGTTTGCAATCGAATGTTCATGTGAATAGAAAAGGCAGGAGAGTGGTCAGGTACTGTTTTCTCTCAGTTGGCAAGCTGCGCACACAATCGCAGTGTTGTACAGCTTGTTTCATCACCTTTGCCAAGTTGCCGCTCTCTCCGGCTCCCGGAGACGAAGAAGCAGCTTCTTCGCGCAAAGACGATTCTGCCGCTCACAGTGCTCTGCAGTGTGTGTCTTCTGCCGAAAGAGTCCCGGGAGCGGTGCGTAGCTCTGCAGAGCACCGTACCTTCGTCTTTAGCCTCTCTTCTCGTCTACATCTTAGCAAAAAGCTTTTCCACTCTGTCTGGCAAGGAGAAACTGTGCCAGCACAGAAAACATCTCCCATCGTGTTCTAGAGGCTGCACGGACGTCTGCCGAGTGTTTTGCAAGAAGAGAAAGAAAGTTGTCCAAAACAGCTTGCAATCGAATGTTCATGTGAATAGAAAAGGCAGGAGAGTGCTCAGGTACTGTTTTCTCTCAGTTGGCAAGCTGCGCACACAATCGCAGTGTTGTACAGCTTGTTTCATCACCTTTGCCAAGTTGCCGCTCTCTCCGGCTCCCGGAGACGAAGAAGCTGCTTCTTCGCGCAAAGACGCTTCTGCCGCTCACAGTGCTCTGCGGTGTGTGTCTTCTGCCGAAAGAGGCCCGGGAGCGGTGTCTAGCTCTGCAGAGCACCGTACCTTCGTCTTTAGCCTCTCTTCTCGTCTACATCTTAGCAAAAAGCTTTTCCACTCAGTATGGCAAGGAGAAACTGTGCCAGCACAGAAAACATCTCCCATCGTGTTCTAGAGGCTGCACGGAGGTCTGCCGAGTGTTTTGCAAGAAGAGAAAGAAAGTTGTCCAAAACAGCTTGCAATCGAATGTTCATGTGAATAGAAAAGGCAGGAGAGTGGTCAGGTACTGTTTTCTCTCAGTTGGTAAGCTGCGCACACAATCGCAGTGTTGTACAGCTTGTTTCATCACCTTTGCCAAGTTGCCGCTCTCTCCGGCTCCCGGAGACGAAGAAGCTGCTTCTTCGCGCAAAGATGATTCTGCCGCTCACAGTGCTCTGCAGTGTGCGCCTTATGCCGAAAGAGTCCCGGGAGCGGTGCTTAGCTCTGCAGAGCACCGTACCTTCGTCTTTAGCCTCTCTTCTCGTCTACATCTTAGCAAAAAGCTTTTCCACTCTGTCTGGCAAGGAGAAACTGTGCCAGCACAAAAAACATCTCCCATCGTGTTCTAGAGGCTGCACGGAGGTGTGCCGAGTGTTTTGCAAGAAGAGAAAGAAAGTTGTCCAAAACAGCTTGCAATCGAATGTTCATGTGAATAGAAAAGGCAGGAGAGTGGTCAGGTACTGTTTTCTCTCAGTTGGCAAGCTGCGCACACAATCGCAGTGTTGTACAGCTTGTTTCATCACCTTTGCCAAGTTGCCGCTCTCTCCGGCTCCCGGAGACGAAGAAGCTGCTTCTTCGCGCAAAGACGATTCTGCCGTTCACAGTGCTCTGCAGTGTGTGTCTTCTGCCGAAAGAGTCCCGGGAGCAGTGCTCAGCTCTGCAGAGCATCGTACCTTCGTCTTTAGCCTCTCTTCTCGTCTACATCTTAGCAAAAAGCTTTTCCACTCTGTCTGGCAAGGAGAAACTGTGCCAGCACAAAAAACATCTCCCATCGTGTTCTAGAGGCTGCACGGAGGTCTGCCGAGTGTTTTGCAAGAAGAGAAAGAAAGTTGTCCAAAACAGCTTGCAATCGAATGTTCATGTGAATAGAAAAGGCAGGAGAGTGGTCAGGTACTGTTTTCTCTCAGTTGGCAAGCTGCGCACACAATCGCAGTGTTGTACAGCTTGTTTCATCACCTTTGCCAAGTTGCCGCTCTCTCCGGCTCCCGGAGACGAAGAAGCTGCTTCTTCGCGCAATGACGATTCTGCCGCTCACAGTGCTCTGCGGTGTGCGCCTTTTGCCGAAAGAGGTCCGGGAGCGGTGCTCAGCTCTGCAGAGCACCGTACCTTCGTCTTTAGCCTCTCTTCTCGTCTACATCTTAGCAAAAAGCTTTTCCACTCTGTCTGGCAAGGAGAAACTGTGCCAGCACAAAAAACATCTCCCATCGTGTTCTAGAGGCTGCACGGAGGTCTGCCGAGTGTTTTGCAAGAAGAGAAAGAAAGTTGTCCAAAACAGCTTGCAATCGAATGTTCATGTGAATAGAAAAGGCAGGAGAGTGGTCAGGTACTGTTTTCTCTCAGTTGGCAAGCTGCGCACACAATCGCAGTGTTGTACAGCTTGTTTCATCACCTTTGCCAAGTTGCCGCTCTCTCCGGCTCCCGGAGACGAAGAAGCTGCTTCTTCGCGCAAAGACGATTCTGCCGCTCACAGTGCTCTGCAGTGTGTGTCTTCTGCCGAAAGAGTCCCGGGAGCGGTGCTTAGCTCTGCAGAGTACCGTACCTTCGTCTTTAGCCTCTCTTCTCGTCTACATCTTAGCAAAAAGCTTTTCCACTCTGTCTGGCAAGGAGAAACTGTGCCAGCACAGAAAACATCTCCCATCGTGTTCTAGAGGCTGCACGGACGTCTGCCGAGTGTTTTGCAAGAAGAGAAAGAAAGTTGTCCAAAACAGCTTGCAATCGAATGTTCATGTGAATAGAAAAGGCAGGAGAGTGGTCAGGTACTGTTTTCTCTCAGTTGGCAAGCTGCGCACACAATCGCAGTGTTGTACAGCTTGTTTCATCACCTTTGCCAAGTTGCCGCTCTCTCCGGCTCCCGGAGACGAAGAAGCTGCTTCTTCGCGCAAAGACGATTCTGCCGCTCACAGTGCTCTGCGGTGTGTGTCTTCTGCCGAAAGAGTCCCGGGAGCGGTGTCTAGCTCTGCAGAGCACCGTACCTTCGTCTTTAGCGTCTCTTCTCGTCTACATCTTAGCAAAAAGCTTTTCCACTCTGTCTGGCAAGGAGAAACTGTGCCAGCACAAAAAACATCTCCCATCGTGTTCTAGAGGCTGCACGGAGGTCTGCCGAGTGTTTTGCAAGAAGAGAAAGAAAGTTGTCCAAAACAGCTTGCAATCGAATGTTCATGTGAATAGAAAAGGCAGGAGAGTGGTCAGGTACTGTTTTCTCTCAGTTGGCAAGCTGCGCACACAATCGCAGTGTTGTACAGCTTGTTTCATCACCTTTGCCAAGTTGCCGCTCTCTCCGGCTCCCGGAGACGAAGAAGCTGCTTCTTCGCGCAAAGACGATTCTGCCGCTCACAGTGCTCTGCGGTGTGCGCCTTCTGCCGAAAGAAGCCCAGGAGCGGTGCTTAGCTCTGCAGAGCACCGTACCTTCGTCTTTAGCCTCTCTTCTCGTCTACATCTTAGCAAAAAGCTTTTCCACTCTGTCTGGCAAGGAGAAACTCTGCCAGCACAGAAAACATCTCCCATCGTGTTCTAGAGGCTGCGCGGAGGTCTGCCGAATATTTTGCAAGAAGAGAAAGAAAGTTGTCCAAAACAGCTTGCAATCGAATGTTCATGTGAATAGAAAAGGCAGGAGAGTGGTCAGGTACTGTTTTCTCTCAGTTGGCAAGCTGCGCACACAATCGCAGTGTTGTACAGCTTGTTTCATCACCTTTGCCAAGTTGCCGCTCTCTCCGGCTCCCGGAGACGAAGAAGCTGCTTCTTCGCGCAAAGACGATTCTGCCGTTCACAGTGCTCTGCAGTGTGTGTCTTCTGCCGAAAGAGTCCCGGGAGCAGTGCATAGCTCTGCAGAGCACCGTACCTTCGTCTTTAGCCTCTCTTCTCGTCTACATCTTAGCAAAAAGCTTTTCCACTCTGTCTGGCAAGGAGAAACTGTGCCAGCACAGAAAACATCTCCCATCGGGTTCTAGAGGCTGCACGGACGTCTGCCGAGTGTTTTGCAAGAAGAGAAAGAAAGTTGTCCAAAACAGCTTGCAATCGAATGTTCATGTGAATAGAAAAGGCAGGAGAGTGGTCAGGTACTGTTTTCTCTCAGTTGGCAAGCTGCGCACACAATCGCAGTGTTGTACAGCTTGTTTCATCACCTTTGCCAAGTTGCCGCTCTCTCCGGCTCCCGGAGACGAAGAAGCTGCTTCTTCGCGCAAAGACGATTCTGCCGTTCACAGTGCTCTGCAGTGTGTGTCTTCTGCCGAAAGAGTCCCGGGAGCAGTGCTTACCTCTGCAGAGCACCGTACCTTCGTCTTTAGCCTCTCTTCTCGTCTACATCTTAGCAAAAAGCTTTTCCACTCTGTCTGGCAAGGAGAAACTGTGCCAGCACAAAAAACATCTCCCATCGTGTTCTAGAGGCTGCACGGAGGTCTGCCGAGTGTTTTGCAAGAAGAGAAAGAAAGTTGTCCAAAACAGCTTGCAATCGAATGTTCATGTGAATAGAAAAGGCAAGAGAGTGGTCAGGTACTGTTTTCTCTCAGTTGGCAAGCTGCGCACACAATCGCAGTGTTGTACAGCTTGTTTCATCACCTTTGCGAAGTTGCCGCTCTCTCCGGCTCCCGGAGACGAAGAAGCTGCTTCTTCGCGCAAAGACGATTCTGCCGCTCACAGTGCTCTGCAGTGTGTGTCTTCTGCCGAAAGAGTCCCGGGAGCGGTGCTTAGCTCTGCAGAGCACCGTACCTTCGTCTTTAGCCTCTCTTCTCGTCTACATCTTAGCAAAAAGCTTTTCCACTCTGTCTGGCAAGGAGAAACTGTGCCAGCACAGAAAACATCTCCCATCGTGTTCTAGAGGCTGCACGGAGGTCTGCCGAATGTTTTGCAAGAAGAGAAAGAAAGTTGTCCAAAACAGCTTGCAATCGAATGTTCATGTGAATAGAAAAGGCAGGAGAGTGGTCAGGTACTGTTTTCTGTCAGTTGGCAAGCTGCGCACACAATCGCAGTGTTGTACAGCTTGTTTCATCACCTTTGCCAAGTTGCCGCTCTCTCCGACTCCCGGAGACGAAGAAGCTGCTTCTTCGCGCAAAGACGATTCTGCCGCTCACAGTGCTCTGCGGTGTGTGTCTTCTGCCGAAAGAGTCCCGGGAGCGGTGTCTAGCTCTGCAGAGCACCGTACCTTCGTCTTTAGCCTCTCTTCTCGTCTACATCTTAGCAAAAAGCTTTTCCACTCTGTCTGGCAAGGAGAAACTGTGCCAGCACAAAAAACATCTCCCATCGTGTTCTAGAGGCTGCACGGAGGTCTGCCGAGTGTTTTGCAAGAAGAGAAAGAAAGTTGTCCAAAACAGCTTGCAATCGAATGTTCATGTGAATAGAAAAGGCAGGAGAGTGGTCAGGTACTGTTTTCTCTCACTTGGCAAGCTGCGCACACAATCGCAGTGTTGTACAGCTTGTTTCATCACCTTAGTTAAGTTGCCGCTCTCTCCGGCTCCCGGAGACGAAGAAGCTGCTTCTTCGCGCAAAGATGATTCTGCCGCTCACAGTGCTCTGCAGTGTATGTCTTCTGCCGAAAGAGTCCCGGGAGCGGTGTCTAGCTCTGCAGAGCACCGTACCTTCGTCTTTAGCCTCTCTTCTCGTCTACATCTTAGCAAAAAGCTTTTCCACTCTGTCTGGCAAGGAGAAACTGTGCCAGCACAGAAAACATCTCCCATCGTGTTCTAGAGGCTGCACGGAGGTCTGCCGAATATTTTGCAAGAAGAGAAAGAAAGTTGTCCAAAACAGCTTGCAATCGAATGTTCATGTGAATAGAAAAGGCAGGAGAGTGGTCAGGTACTGTTTTCTCTCAGTTGGCAAGCTGCGCACACAATCGCAGTGTTGTACAGCTTGTTTCATCACCTTTGCCAAGTTGCCGCTCTCTCCGGCTCCCGGAGACGAAGAAGCTGCTTCTTCGCGCAAAGACGATTCTGCCGCTCACAGTGCTCTGCAGTGTGTGTCTTCTGCCGAAAGAGTCCCGGGAGCGGTGCTTAGCTCTGCAGAGCACCGTACCTTCGTCTTTAGCCTCTCTTCTCGTCTACATCTTAGCAAAAAGCTTTTCCACTCTGTCTGGCAAGGAGAAACTGTGCCAGCACAGAAAACATCTCCCATCGTGTTCTAGAGGCTGCACGGAAGTCTGCCTAATGTTTTGCAAGAAGAGAAAGAAAGTTGTCCAAAACAGTTTGCAATCGAATGTTCATGTGAATAGAAAAGGCAGGAGAGTGGTCAGGTACTGTTTTCTCTCAGTTGGCAAGCTGCGCACACAATCGCAGTGTTGTACAGCTTGTTTCATCACCTTTGCCAAGTTGCCGCTCTCTCCGGCTCCCGGAGACGAAGAAGCAGCTTCTTCGCGCAAAGACGATTCTGCCGCTCACAGTGCTCTGCAGTGTGTGTCTTCTGCCGAAAGAGGTCCGGGAGCGGTGCGTAGCTCTGCAGAGCACCGTACCTTCGTCTTTAGCCTCTCTTCTCGTCTACATCTTAGCAAAAAGCTTTTCCACTCTGTCTGGCAAGGAGAAACTGTGCCAGCACAGAAAACATCTCCCATCGTGTTCTAGAGGCTGCACGGAGGTCTGCCGAGTGTTTTGCAAGAAGAGAAAGAAAGTTGTCCAAAACAGCTTGCAATCGAATGTTCATGTGAATAGAAAAGGCAGGAGAGTGGTCAGGTACTGTTTTCTCTCAGTTGGCAAGCTGCGCACACAATCGCAGTGTTGTACAGCTTGTTTCATCACCTTTGCCAAGTTGCCGCTCTCTCCGGCTCCCGGAGACGAAGAAGCTGCTTCTTCGCGCAAAGACGCTTCTGCCGCTCACAGTGCTCTGCGGTGTGTGTCTTCTGCCGAAAGAGGCCCGGGAGCGGTGTCTAGCTCTGCAGAGCACCGTACTTTCGTCTTTAGCCTCTCTTCTCGTCTACATCTTAGCAAAAAGCTTTTCCACTCTGTCTGGCAAGGAGAAACTGTGCCAGCACAGAAAACATCTCCCATCGTGTTCTAGAGGCTGCACGGAGGTCTGCCGAGTGTTTTGCAAGAAGAGAAAGAAAGTTGTCCAAAACAGCTTGCAATCGAATGTTCATGTGAATAGAAAAGGCAGGAGAGTGGTCAGGTACTGTTTTCTCTCAGTTGGTAAGCTGCGCACACAATCGCAGTGTTGCACAGCTTGTTTCATCACCTTTGCCAAGTTGCCGCTCTCTCCGGCTCCCGGAGACGAAGAAGCTGCTTCTTCGCGCAGAGACGATTCTGCCGCTCACAGTGCTCTGCGGTGTGTGTCTTCTGCCGAAAGAGTCCCGGGAGCGGTGCTTAGCTCTGCAGAGCACCGTACCTTCGTCTTTAGCCTCTCTTCTCGTCTACATCTTAGCAAAAAGCTTTTCCACTCTGCCTGGCAAGGAGAAACTGTGCCAGCACAGAAAACATCTCCCATCGTGTTCTAGAGGCTGCACGGAGGTCTGCCGAGTGTTTTACAAGAAGAGAAAGAAAATTGCTCAAAACAGCTTGCAATCGAATGTTCATGTGAATAGAAAAGGCAGGAGAGTGGTCAGGTACTGTTTTCTCTCAGTTGGCAAGCTGCGCACACAATCGCAGTGTTGTACAGCTTGTTTCATCACCTTTGCGAAGTTGCCGCTCTCTCCGGCTCCCGGAGACGAAGAAGCTGCTTCTTCGCGCAAAGATGATTCTGCCGCTCACAGTGCTCTGCAGTGTGTGTCTTCTGCCGAAAGAGTCCCGGGAGCGGTGTCTAGCTCTGCAGAGCACCGTACCTTCGTCTTTAGCCTGTCTTCTCGTCTACATCTTAGCAAAAAGCTTTTCCACTCTGTCTGGCAAGGAGAAACTGTGCCAGCACAAAAAACATCTCCCATCGTGTTCTAGAGGCTGCGCTGAGGTCTGCCGAATATTTTGCAAGAAGAGAAAGAAAGTTGTCCAAAACAGCTTGCAATCGAATGTTCATGTGAATAGAAAAGGCAGGAGAGTGGTCAGGTACTGTTTTCTCTCAGTTGGCAAGCTGCGCACACAATCGCAGTGTTGTACAGCTTGTTTCATCACCTTTGCCAAGTTGCCGCTCTCTCCGGCTCCCGGAGACGAAGAAGCTGCTTCTTCGCGCAAAGACGATTCTGCCGCTCACAGTGCTCTGCGGTGTGCGCCTTTTGCCGAAAGAGGTCCGGGAGCGGTGCTCAGCTCTGCAGAGCACCGTACCTTCGTCTTTAGCCTCTCTTCTCGTCTACATCTTAGCAAAAAGCTTTTCCACTCTGTCTGGCAAGGAGAAACTGTGCCAGCACAAAAAACATCTCCCATCGTGTTCTAGAGGCTGCACGGAGGTCTGCCGAGTGTTTTGCAAGAAGAGAAAGAAAGTTGTCCAAAACAGCTTGCAATCGAATGTTCATGTGAATAGAAAAGGAGGAGAGTGGTCAGGTACTGTTTTCTCTCAGTTGGCAAGCTGCGCACACAATCGCAGTGTTGTACAGCTTGTTTCATCACCTTTGCCAAGTTGCCGCTCTCTCCGGCTCCCGGAGACGAAGAAGCTGCTTCTTCGCGCAAAGACGATTCTGCCGCTCACAGTGCTCTGCAGTGTGTGTCTTCTGCCGAAAGAGTCCCGGGAGCGGTGCTTAGCTCTGCAGAGCACCGTACCTTCGTCTTTAGCCTCTCTTCTCGTCTACATCTTAGCAAAAAGCTTTTCCACTCTGTCTGGCAAGGAGAAACTGTGCCAGCACAGAAAACATCTCCCATCGTGTTCTAGAGGCTGCACGGAGGTCTGCCGAGTGTTTTGCAAGAAGAGAAAGAAAGTTGTCCAAAACAGCTTGCAATCGAATGTTCATGTGAATAGAAAAGGCAGGAGAGTGGTCAGGTACTGTTTTCTCTCAGTTGGCAAGCTGCGCACACAATCGCAGTGTTGTACAGCTTGTTTCATCACCTTTGCCAAGTTGCCGCTCTCTCCGGCTCCCGGAGACGAAGAAGCTGCTTCTTCGCGCAAAGACGCTTCTGCCGCTCACAGTGCTCTGCGGTGTGTGTCTTCTGCCGAAAGAGTCCCGGGAGCGGTGCTTAGCTCTGCAGAGCACCGTACCTTCGTCTTTAGCCTCTCTTCTCGTCTACATCTTAGCAAAAAGCTTTTCCACTCTGCCTGGCAAGGAGAAACTGTGCCAGCACAGAAAACATCTCCCATCGTGTTCTAGAGGCTGCACGGAGGTCTGCCGAGTGTTTTACAAGAAGAGAAAGAAAATTGCTCAAAACAGCTTGCAATCGAATGTTCATGTGAATAGAAAAGGCAGGAGAGTGGTCAGGTACTGTTTTCTCTCAGTTGGTAAGCTGCGCACACAATCGCAGTGTTGTACAGCTTGTTTCATCACCTTTGCGAAGTTGCCGCTCTCTCCGGCTCCCGGAGACGAAGAAGCTGCTTCTTCGCGCAAAGATGATTCTGCCGCTCACAGTGCTCTGCAGTGTGTGTCTTCTGCCGAAAGAGTCCCGGGAGCGGTGTCTAGCTCTGCAGAGCACCGTACCTTCGTCTTTAGCCTCTCTTCTCGTCTACATCTTAGCAAAAAGCTTTTCCACTCTGTCTGGCAAGGAGAAACTTTGCCAGCACAGAAAACATCTCCCATCGTGTTCTAGAGGCTGCGCTGAGGTCTGCCGAATATTTTGCAAGAAGAGAAAGAAAGTTGTCCAAAACAGCTTGCAATCGAATGTTCATGTGAATAGAAAAGGCAGGAGAGTGGTCAGGTACTGTTTTCTCTCAGTTGGCAAGCTGCGCACACAATCGCAGTGTTGTACAGCTTGTTTCATCACCTTTGCCAAGTTGCCGCTCTCTCCGGCTCCCGGAGACGAAGAAGCTGCTTCTTCGCGCAAAGACGATTCTGCCGCTCACAGTGCTCTGCGGTGTGCGCCTTTTGCCGAAAGAGGTCCGGGAGCGGTGCTCAGCTCTGCAGAGCACCGTACCTTCGTCTTTAGCCTCTCTTCTCGTCTACATCTTAGCAAAAAGCTTTTCCACTCTGTCTGGCAAGGAGAAACTGTGCCAGCACAAAAAACATCTCCCATCGTGTTCTAGAGGCTGCACGGAGGTGTGCCGAGTGTTTTGCAAGAAGAGAAAGAAAGTTGTCCAAAACAGCTTGCAATCGAATGTTCATGTGAATAGAAAAGGAGGAGAGTGGTCAGGTACTGTTTTCTGTCAGTTGGCAAGCTGCGCACACAATCGCAGTGTTGTACAGCTTGTTTCATCACCTTTGCGAAGTTGCCGCTCTCTCCGGCTCCCGGAGACGAAGAAGCTGCTTCTTCGCGCAAAGACGATTCTGCCGCTCACAGTGCTCTGCGGTGTGCGGCTTCTGCCGAAAGAGGCCCGGGAGTGATGCTTAGCTCTACAGAGCACCGTACCTTCGTCTTTAGCCTCTCTTCTCGTCTACATCTTAGCAAAAAGCTTTTCCACTCTGTCTGGCAAGGAGAAACTGTGCCAGCACAGAAAACATCTCCCATCGTGTTCTAGAGGCTGCACGGACGTCTGCCGAGTGTTTTGCAAGAAGAGAAAGAAAGTTGTCCAAAACAGCTTCCAATCGAATGTTCATGTGAATAGAAAAGGCAGGAGAGTGGTCAGGTACTGTTTTCTCTCAGTTGGCAAGCTGCGCACACAATCGCAGTGTTGTACAGCTTGTTTCATCACCTTTGCCAAGTTGCCGCTCTCTCCGGCTCCCGGAGACGAAGAAGCTGCTTCTTCGCGCAAAGACGATTCTGCCGTTCACAGTGCTCTGCAGTGTGTGTCTTCTGCCGAAAGAGTCCCGGTAGCGGTGCTTAGCTCTGCAGAGCACCGTACCTTCGTCTTTAGCCTCTCTTCTCGTCTACATCTTAGCAAAAAGCTTTTCCACTCTGCCTGGCAAGGAGAAACTGTGCCAGCACAGAAAACATCTCCCATCGTGTTCTAGAGGCTGCACGGAGGTCTGCCGAGTGTTTTACAAGAAGAGAAAGAAAATTGCTCAAAACAGCTTGCAATCGAATGTTCATGTGAATAGAAAAGGCAGGAGAGTGGTCAGGTACTGTTTTCTCTCAGTTGGTAAGCTGCGCACACAATCGCAGTGTTGTACAGCTTGTTTCATCACCTTTGCCAAGTTGCCGCTCTCTCCGGCTCCCGGAGACGAAGAAGCTGCTTCTTCGCGCAAAGATGATTCTGCCGCTCACAGTGCTCTGCAGTGTGTGTCTTCTGCCGAAAGAGTCCCGGGAGCGGTGTCTAGCTCTGCAGAGCACCGTACCTTCGTCTTTAGCCTCTCTTCTCGTCTACATCTTAGCAAAAAGCTTTTCCACTCTGTCTGGCAAGGAGAAACTGTGCCAGCACAGAAAACATCTCCCATCGTGTTCTAGAGGCTGCGCTGAGGTCTGCCGAATATTTTGCAAGAAGAGAAAGAAAGTTGTCCAAAACAGCTTGCAATCGAATGTTCATGTGAATAGAAAAGGCAGGAGAGTGGTCAGGTACTGTTTTCTCTCAGTTGGCAAGCTGCGCACACAATCGCAGTGTTGTACAGCTTGTTTCATCACCTTTGCCAAGTTGCCGCTCTCTCCGGCTCCCGGAGACGAAGAAGCTGCTTCTTCGCGCAAAGACGATTCTGCCGCTCACAGTGCTCTGCGGTGTGTGTCTTCTGCCGAAAGAGGCCCGGGAGCAGTGCTTAGCTCTGCAGAGCACCGTACCTTCGTCTTTAGCCTCTCTTCTCGTCTACATCTTAGCAAAAAGCTTTTCCACTCTGTCTGGCAAGGAGAAACTGTGCCAGCACAAAAAACATCTCCCATCGTGTTCTAGAGGCTGCACGGAGGTCTGCCGAGTGTTTTGCAAGAAGAGAAAGAAAGTTGTCCAAAACAGCTTGCAATCGAATGTTCATGTGAATAGAAAAGGCAGGAGAGTGGTCAGGTACTGTTTTCTCTCAGTTGGCAAGCTGCGCACACAATCGCAGTGTTGTACAGCTTGTTTCATCACCTTTGCCAAGTTGCCGCTCTCTCCGGCTCCCGGAGACGAAGAAGCTGCTTCTTCGCGCAAAGACGATTCTGCCGCTCACAGTGCTCTGCGGTGTGCGCCTTCTGCCGAAAGAGGTCCGGGAGCGGTGCTCAGCTCTGCAGAGCACCGTACCTTCGTCTTTAGCCTCTCTTCTCGTCTACATCTTAGCAAAAAGCTTTTCCACTCTGTCTGGCAAGGAGAAACTGTGCCAGCACAAAAAACATCTTCCATCGTGTTCTAGAGGCTGCACGGAGGTCTGCCGAGTGTTTTGCAAGAAGAGAAAGAAAGTTGTCCAAAACAGCTTGCAATCGAATGTTCATGTGAATAGAAAAGGCAGGAGAGTGGTCAGGTACTGTTTTCTCTCAGTTGGCAAGCTGCGCACACAATCGCAGTGTTGTACAGCTTGTTTCATCACCTTTGCCAAGTTGCCGCTCTCTCCGGCTCCCGGAGACGAAGAAGCTGCTTCTTCGCGCAAAGACGATTCTGCCGCTCACAGTGCTCTGCGGTGTGTGTCTTCTGCCGAAAGAGGCCCGGGAGCGGTGCTTAGCTCTGCAGAGCACCGTACCTTCGTCTTTAGCCTCTCTTCTCGTCTACATCTTAGCAAAAAGCTTTTCCACTCTGTCTGGCAAGGAGAAACTGTGCCAGCACAGAAAACATCTCCCATCGTGTTCTAGAGGCTGCACGGAAGTCTGCCTAATGTTTTGCAAGAAGAGAAAGAAAGTTGTCCAAAACAGTTTGCAATCGAATGTTCATGTGAATAGAAAAGGCAGGAGAGTGGTCAGGTACTGTTTTCTCTCAGTTGGCAAGCTGTGCACACAATCGCAGTGTTGTACAGCTTGTTTCATCACCTTTGCCAAGTTGCCGCTCTCTCCGGCTCCCGGAGACGAAGAAGCAGCTTCTTCGCGCAAAGACGATTCTGCCGCTCACAGTGCTCTGCAGTGTGTGTCTTCTGCCGAAAGAGTCCCGGGAGCGGTGTCTAGCTCTGCAGAGCACCGTACCTTCGTCTTTAGCCTCTCTTCTCGTCTACATCTTAGCAAAAAGCTTTTCCACTCTGTCTGGCAAGGAGAAACTGTGCCAGCACAGAAAACATCTCCCATCGTGTTCTAGAGGCTGCACGGAGGTCTGCCGAGTGTTTTGCAAGAAGAGAAAGAAAGTTGTCCAAAACAGCTTGCAATCGAATGTTCATGTGAATAGAAAAGGCAGGAGAGTGGTCAGGTACTGTTTTCTCTCAGTTGGCAAGCTGCGCACACAATCGCAGTGTTGTACAGCTTGTTTCATCACCTTTGCCAAGTTGCCGCTCTCTCCGGCTCCCGGAGACGAAGAAGCTGCTTCTTCGCGCAAAGACGATTCTGCCGCTCACAGTGCTCTGCGGTGTGCGCCTTCTGCCGAAAGAGGCCCGGGAGTGATGCTTAGCTCTGCAGAGCACCGTACCTTCGTCTTTAGCCTCTCTTCTCGTCTACATCTTAGCAAAAAGCTTTTCCACTCTGTCTGGCAAGGAGAAACTGTGCCAGCACAGAAAACATCTCCCATCGTGTTCTAGAGGCTGCACGGAGGTCTGCCGAGTGTTTTGCAAGAAGAGAAAGAAAGTTGTCCAAAACAGCTTCCAATCGAATGTTCATGTGAATAGAAAAGGCAGGAGAGTGGTCAGGTACTGTTTTCTCTCAGTTGGCAAGCTGCGCACACAATCGCAGCGTTGTACAGCTTGTTTCATCACCTTTGCCAAGTTGCCGCTCTCTCCGGCTCCCGGAGACGAAGAAGCTGCTTCTTCGCGCAAAGACGATTCTGCCGTTCACAGTGCTCTGCAGTGTGTGTCTTCTGCCGAAAGAGTCCCGGGAGCAGTGCTTAGCTCTGCAGAGCACCGTACCTTCGTCTTTAGCCTCTCTTCTCGTCTACATCTTAGCAAAAAGCTTTTCCACTCTGTCTGGCAAGGAGAAACTGTGCCAGCACACAAAACATCTCCCATCGTGTTCTAGAGGCTGCACGGAGGTCTGCCGAGTGTTTTGCAAGAAGAGAAAGAAAGTTGTCCAAAACAGCTTGCAATCGAATGTTCATGTGAATAGAAAAGGCAGGAGAGTGGTCAGGTACTGTTTTCTCTCAGTTGGCAAGCTGCGCACACAATCGCAGTGTTGTACAGCTTGTTTCATCACCTTTGCCAAGTTGCCGCTCTCTCCGGCTCCCGGAGACGAAGAAGCTGCTTCTTCGCGCAAAGACGATTCTGCCGCTCACAGTGCTCTGCTGTGTGCGCCTTTTGCCGAATGAGGTCCGGGAGCGGTGCTCAGCTCTGCAGAGCACCGTACCTTCGTCTTTAGCCTCTCTTCTCGTCTACATCTTAGCAAAAAGCTTTTCCACTCTGTCTGGCAAGGAGAAACTGTGCCAGCACAAAAAACATCTCCCATCGTGTTCTAGAGGCTGCACGGAGGTCTGCCGAGTGTTTTGCAAGAAGAGAAAGAAAGTTGTCCAAAACAGCTTGCAATCGAATGTTCATGTGAATAGAAAAGGCAGGAGAGTGGTCAGGTACTGTTTTCTCTCAGTTGGCAAGCTGCGCACACAATCGCAGTGTTGTACAGCTTGTTTCATCACCTTTGCCAAGTTGCCGCTCTCTCCGGCTCCCGGAGACGAAGAAGCTGCTTCTTCGCGCAAAGACGATTCTGCCGTTCACAGTGCTCTGCAGTGTGTGTCTTCTGCCGAAAGAGTCGCGGGAGCAGTGCTTAGCTCTGCAGAGCACCGTACCTTCGTCTTTAGCCTCTCTTCTCGTCTACATCTTAGCAAAAAGCTTTTCCACTCTGTCTGGCAAGGAGAAACTGTGCCAGCACAAAAAACATCTCCCATCGTGTTCTAGAGGCTGCACGGACGTCTGCCGAGTGTTTTGCAAGAAGAGAAAGAAAGTTGTCCAAAACAGCTTGCAATCGAATGTTCATGTGAATAGAAAAGGCAGGAGAGTGGTCAGGTACTGTTTTCTCTCAGTTGGCAAGCTGCGCACACAATCGCAGTGTTGTACAGCTTGTTTCATCACCTTTGCGAAGTTGCCGCTCTCTCCGGCTCCCGGAGACGAAGAAGCTGCTTCTTCGCGCAAAGACGATTCTGCCGCTCACAGTGCTCTGCAGTGTGTGTCTTCTGCCGAAAGAGTCCCGGGAGCGGTGTCTAGCTCTGCAGAGCACCGTACCTTCGTCTTTAGCCTCTCTTCTCGTCTACATGTTAGCAAAAAGCTTTTCCACCCTGTCTGGCAAGGAGAAACTGTGCCAGCACAGAAAACATCTCCCATCGTGTTCTAGAGGCTTCGCGGTGGTCTGCCGAATGTTTTGCAAGAAGAGAAAGAAAGTTGCTCAAAACAGCTTGCAATCGAATGTTCATGTGAATAGAAAAGGCAGGAGAGTGGTCAGGTACTGTTTTCTCTCAGTTGGCAAGCTGCGCACACAATCGCAGTGTTGTACAGCTTGTTTCATCACCTTTGCGAAGTTGCCGCTCTCTCCGGCTCCCGGAGACGAAGAAGCTGCTTCTTCGCGCAAAGACGATTCTGCCGCTCACAGTGCTCTGCAGTGTGTGTCTTCTGCCGAAAGAGTCCCGGGAGCGGTGCTTAGCTCTGCAGAGCACCGTACCTTCGTCTTTAGCCTCTCTTCTCGTCTACATCTTAGCAAAAAGCTTTTCCACTCTGCCTGGCAAGGAGAAACTGTGCCAGCACAGAAAACATCTCCCATCGTGTTCTAGAGGCTGCACGGACGTCTGCCGAGTGTTTTACAAGAAGAGAAAGAAAATTGCTCAAAACAGCTTGCAATCGAATGTTCATGTGAATAGAAAAGGCAGGAGAGTGGTCAGGTACTGTTTTCTCTCAGTTGGCAAGCTGCGCACACAATCGCAGTGTTGTACAGCTTGTTTCATCACCTTTGCCAAGTTGCCGCTCTCTCCGGCTCCCGGAGACGAAGAAGCTGCTTCTTCGCGCAAAGATGATTCTGCCGCTCACAGTGCTCTGCAGTGTGTGTCTTCTGCCGAAAGAGTCCCGGGAGCGGTGTCTAGCTCTGCAGAGCACCGTACCTTCGTCTTTAGCCTCTCTTCTCGTCTACATCTTAGCAAAAAGCTTTTCCACTCTGTCTGGCAAGGAGAAACTGTGCCAGCACAGAAAACATCTCCCATCGTGTTCTAGAGGCTGCACGGAGGTCTGCCGAATATTTTGCAAGAAGAGAAAGAAAGTTGTCCAAAACAGCTTGCAATCGAATGTTCATGTGAATAGAAAAGGCAGGAGAGTGGTCAGGTACTGTTTTCTCTCAGTTGGCAAGCTGCGCACACAATCGCAGTGTTGTACAGCTTGTTTCATCACCTTTGCCAAGTTGCCGCTCTCTCCGGCTCCCGGAGACGAAGAAGCTGCTTCTTCGCGCAAAGACGATTCTGCCGTTCACAGTGCTCTGCAGTGTGTGTCTTCTGCCGAAAGAGTCCCGGGAGCAGTGCTTAGCTCTGCAGAGCACCGTACCTTCGTCTTTAGCCTCTCTTCTCGTCTACATCTTAGCAAAAAGCTTTTCCACTCTGTCTGGCAAGGAGAAACTGTGCCAGCACAAAAAACATCTCCCATCGTGTTCTAGAGGCTGCACGGAGGTCTGCCGAGTGTTTTGCAAGAAGAGAAAGAAAGTTGTCCCAAACAGCTTGCAATCGAATGTTCATGGGAATAGAAAAGGGGGAGAGTGGTCAGGTACTGTTTTCTCTCAGTTGGCAAGCTGCGCACACAATCGCAGTGTTGTACAGCTTGTTTCATCACCTTTGCCAAGTTGCCGCTCTCTCCGGCTCCCGGAGACGAAGAAGCTGCTTCTTCGCGCAAAGACGCTTCTGCCGCTCACAGTGCTCTGCGGTGTGCGGCTTCTGCCGAAAGAGGCCCGGGAGTGATGCTTAGCTCTGCAGAGCACCGTACCTTCGTCTTTAGCCTCTCTTCTCGTCTACATCTTAGCAAAAGCTTTTCCACTCTGTCTGGCAAGGAGAAACTGTGCCAGCACAGAAAACATCTCCCATCGTGTTCTAGAGGCTGCACGGAGGTCTGCCGAGTGTTTTGCAAGAAGAGAAAGAAAGTTGTCCAAAACAGCTTGCAATCGAATGTTCATGTGAATAGAAAAGGCAGGAGAGTGGTCAGGTACTGTTTTCTCTCAGTTGGCAAGCTGCGCACACAATCGCAGTGTTGTACAGCTTGTTTCATCACCTTTGCCAAGTTGCCGCTCTCTCCGGCTCCCGGAGACGAAGAAGCTGCTTCTTCGCGCAAAGACGCTTCTGCCGCTCACAGTGCTCTGCGGTGTGTGTCTTCTGCCGAAAGAGGCCCGGGAGCGGTGTCTAGCTCTGCAGAGCACCGTACCTTCGTCTTTAGCCTCTCTTCTCGTCTACATCTTAGCAAAAAGCTTTTCCACTCAGTATGGCAAGGAGAAACTTTGCCAGCACAGAAAACATCTCCCATCGTGTTCTAGAGGCTGCACGGAGGTCTGCCGAGTGTTTTGCAAGAAGAGAAAGAAAGTTGTCCAAAACAGCTTGCAATCGAATGTTCATGTGAATAGAAAAGGCAGGAGAGTGGTCAGGTACTGTTTTCTCTCAGTTGGTAAGCTGCGCACACAATCGCAGTGTTGTACAGCTTGTTTCATCACCTTTGCCAAGTTGCCGCTCTCTCCGGCTCCCGGAGACGAAGAAGCTGCTTCTTCGCGCAAAGATGATTCTGCCGCTCACAGTGCTCTGCAGTGTGCGCCTTATGCCGAAAGAGTCCCGGGAGCGGTGCTTAGCTCTGCAGAGCACCGTACCTTCGTCTTTAGCCTCTCTTCTCGTCTACATCTTAGCAAAAAGCTTTTCCACTCTGCCTGGCAAGGAGAAACTGTGCCAGCACAGAAAACATCTCCCATCGTGTTCTAGAGGCTGCACGGAGGTCTGCCGAGTGTTTTACAAGAAGAGAAAGAAAATTGCTCAAAACAGCTTGCAATCGAATGTTCATGTGAATAGAAAAGGCAGGAGAGTGGTCAGGTACTGTTTTCTCTCAGTTGGTAAGCTGCGCACACAATCGCAGTGTTGTACAGCTTGTTTCATCACCTTTGCGAAGTTGCCGCTCTCTCCGGCTCCCGGAGACGAAGAAGCTGCTTCTTCGCGCAAAGATGATTCTGCCGCTCACAGTGCTCTGCAGTGTGTGTCTTCTGCCGAAAGAGTCCCGGGAGCGGTGTCTAGCTCTGCAGAGCACCGTACCTTCGTCTTTAGCCTCTCTTCTCGTCTACATCTTAGCAAAAAGCTTTTCCACTCTGTCTGGCAAGGAGAAACTGTGCCAGCACAGAAAACATCTCCCATCGTGTTCTAGAGGCTGCGCTGAGGTCTGCCGAATATTTTGCAAGAAGAGAAAGAAAGTTGTCCAAAACAGCTTGCAATCGAATGTTCATGTGAATAGAAAAGGCAGGAGAGTGGTCAGGTACTGTTTTCTCTCAGTTGGCAAGCTGCGCACACAATCGCAGTGTTGTACAGCTTGTTTCATCACCTTTGCCAAGTTGCCGCTCTCTCCGGCTCCCGGAGACGAAGAAGCTGCTTCTTCGCGCAAAGACGATTCTGCCGCTCACAGTGCTCTGCGGTGTGCGCCTTTTGCCGAAAGAGGTCCGGGAGCGGTGCTTAGCTCTGCAGAGCACCGTACCTTCGTCTTTAGCCTCTCTTCTCGTCTACATCTTAGCAAAAAGCTTTTCCACTCTGCCTGGCAAGGAGAAACTGTGCCAGCACAGAAAACATCTCCCATCGTGTTCTAGAGGCTGCACGGAGGTCTGCCGAGTGTTTTGCAAGAAGAGAAAGAAAATAGCTCAAAACAGCTTGCAATCGAATGTTCATGTGAATAGAAAAGGCAGGAGAGTGGTCAGGTACTGTTTTCTCTCAGTTGGCAAGCTGCGCACACAATCGCAGTGTTGTACAGCTTGTTTCATCACCTTTGCGAAGTTGCCGCTCTCTCCGGCTCCCGGAGACGAAGAAGCTGCTTCTTCGCGCAAAGACGATTCTGCCGCTCACAGTGCTCTGCAGTGTGTGTCTTCTGCCGAAAGAGTCCCGGGAGCGGTGTCTAGCTCTGCAGAGCACCGTACCTTCGTCTTTAGCCTCTCTTCTCGTCTACATCTTAGCAAAAAGCTTTTCCACTCTGTCTGGCAAGGAGAAACTGTGCCAGCACAGAAAACATCTCCCATCGTGTTCTAGAGGCTGCGCGGAGGTCTGCCGAATGTTTTGCAAGAAGAGAAAGAAAGTTGTCCAAAACAGCTTGCAATCGAATGTTCATGTGAATAGAAAAGGCAGGAGAGTGGTCAGGTACTGTTTTCTCTCAGTTGGCAAGCTGCGCACACAATCGCAGTGTTGTACAGCTTGTTTCATCACCTTTGCCAAGTTGCCGCTCTCTCCGGCTCCCGGAGACGAAGAAGCTGCTTCTTCGCGCAAAGACGATTCTGCCGCTCACAAGTGCTCTGCAGTGTGTGTCTTCTGCCGAAAGAGTCCCGGAGCGGTGCTTAGCTCTGCAGAGCACCGTACCTTCGTCTTTAGCCTCTCTTCTCGTCTACATCTTAGCAAAAAGCTTTTCCACTCTGTCTGGCAAGGAGAAACTGTGCCAGCACAAAAAACATCTCCCATCGTGTTCTAGAGGCTGCACGGAGGTGTGCCGAGTGTTTTGCAAGAAGAGAAAGAAAGTTGTCCAAAACAGCTTGCAATCGAATGTTCATGTGAATAGAAAAGGCAGGAGAGTGGTCAGGTACTGTTTTCTCTCAGTTGGCAAGCTGCGCACACAATCGCAGTGTTGTACAGCTTGTTTCATCACCTTTGCCAAGTTGCCGCTCTCTCCGGCTCCCGGAGACGAAGAAGCTGCTTCTTCGCGCAAAGACGATTCTGCCGCTCACAGTGCTCTGCGGTGTGCGCCTTTTGCCGAAAGAGGTCCGGGAGCGGGGCTCAGCTCTGCAGAGCACCGTACCTTCGTCTTTAGCCTCTCTTCTCGTCTACATCTTAGCAAAAAGCTTTTCCACTCTGTCTGGCAAGGAGAAACTGTGCCAGCACAAAAAACATCTCCCATCGTGTTCTAGAGGCTGCACGGAGGTCTGCCGAGTGTTTTGCAAGAAGAGAAAGAAAGTTGTCCCAAACAGCTTGCAATCGAATGTTCATGGGAATAGAAAAGGGGGAGAGTGGTCAGGTACTGTTTTCTCTCAGTTGGCAAGCTGCGCACACAATCGCAGTGTTGTACAGCTTGTTTCATCACCTTTGCCAAGTTGCCGCTCTCTCCGGCTCCCGGAGACGAAGAAGCTGCTTCTTCGCGCAAAGACGCTTCTGCCGCTCACAGTGCTCTGCGGTGTGCGGCTTCTGCCGAAAGAGGCCCGGGAGTGATGCTTAGCTCTGCAGAGCACCGTACCTTCGTCTTTAGCCTCTCTTCTCGTCTACATCTTAGCAAAAAGCTTTTCCACTCTGTCTGGCAAGGAGAAACTGTGCCAGCACAGAAAACATCTCCCATCGTGTTCTAGAGGCTGCACGGAGGTCTGCCGAGTGTTTTGCAAGAAGAGAAAGAAAGTTGTCCAAAACAGCTTGCAATCGAATGTTCATGTGAATAGAAAAGGCAGGAGAGTGGTCAGGTACTGTTTTCTCTCAGTTGGCAAGCTGCGCACACAATCGCAGTGTTGTACAGCTTGTTTCATCACCTTTGCCAAGTTGCCGCTCTCTCCGGCTCCCGGAGACGAAGAAGCTGCTTCTTCGCGCAAAGACGATTCTGCCGCTCACAGTGCTCTGCGGTGTGCGCCTTCTGCCGAAAGAAGCCCAGGAGCGGTGCTTAGCTCTGCAGAGCACCGTACCTTCGTCTTTAGCCTCTCTTCTCGTCTACATCTTAGCAAAAAGCTTTTCCACTCTGTCTGGCAAGGAGAAACTGTGCCAGCACAAAAAACATCTCCCATCGTGTTCTAGAGGCTGCACGGAGGTCTGCCGAGTGTTTTGCAAGAAGAGAAAGAAAGTTGTCCAAAACAGCTTGCAATCGAATGTTCATGTGAATAGAAAAGGCAGGAGAGTGGTCAGGTACTGTTTTCTCTCAGTTGGTAAGCTGCGCACACAATCGCAGTGTTGTACAGCTTGTTTCATCACCTTTGCCAAGTTGCCGCTCTCTCCGGCTCCCGGAGACGAAGAAGCTGCTTCTTCGCGCAAAGACGATTCTGCCGCTCACAGTGCTCTGCGGTGTGCGCCTTCTGCCGAAAGAGGTCCGGGAGCGGTGCTCAGCTCTGCAGAGCACCGTACCTTCGTCTTTAGCCTCTCTTCTCGTCTACATCTTAGCAAAAAGCTTTTCCACTCTGTCTGGCAAGGAGAAACTGTGCCAGCACAAAAAACATCTTCCATCGTGTTCTAGAGGCTGCACGGAGGTCTGCCGAGTGTTTTGCAAGAAGAGAAAGAAAGTTGTCCAAAACAGCTTGCAATCGAATGTTCATGTGAATAGAAAAGGCAGGAGAGTGGTCAGGTACTGTTTTCTCTCAGTTGGCAAGCTGCGCACACAATCGCAGTGTTGTACAGCTTGTTTCATCACCTTTGCCAAGTTGCCGCTCTCTCCGGCTCCCGGAGACGAAGAAGCTGCTTCTTCGCGCAAAGACGATTCTGCCGCTCACAGTGCTCTGCGGTGTGTGTCTTCTGCCGAAAGAGGCCCGGGAGCGGTGCTTAGCTCTGCAGAGCACCGTACCTTCGTCTTTAGCCTCTCTTCTCGTCTACATCTTAGCAAAAAGCTTTTCCACTCTGTCTGGCAAGGAGAAACTGTGCCAGCACAGAAAACATCTCCCATCGTGTTCTAGAGGCTGCACGGAAGTCTGCCTAATGTTTTGCAAGAAGAGAAAGAAAGTTGTCCAAAACAGTTTGCAATCGAATGTTCATGTGAATAGAAAAGGCAGGAGAGTGGTCAGGTACTGTTTTCTCTCAGTTGGCAAGCTGTGCACACAATCGCAGTGTTGTACAGCTTGTTTCATCACCTTTGCCAAGTTGCCGCTCTCTCCGGCTCCCGGAGACGAAGAAGCAGCTTCTTCGCGCAAAGACGATTCTGCCGCTCACAGTGCTCTGCAGTGTGTGTCTTCTGCCGAAAGAGTCCCGGGAGCGGTGTCTAGCTCTGCAGAGCACCGTACCTTCGTCTTTAGCCTCTCTTCTCGTCTACATCTTAGCAAAAAGCTTTTCCACTCTGTCTGGCAAGGAGAAACTGTGCCAGCACAGAAAACATCTCCCATCGTGTTCTAGAGGCTGCACGGAGGTCTGCCGAGTGTTTTGCAAGAAGAGAAAGAAAGTTGTCCAAAACAGCTTGCAATCGAATGTTCATGTGAATAGAAAAGGCAGGAGAGTGGTCAGGTACTGTTTTCTCTCAGTTGGCAAGCTGCGCACACAATCGCAGTGTTGTACAGCTTGTTTCATCACCTTTGCCAAGTTGCCGCTATCTCCGGCTCCCGGAGACGAAGAAGCTGCTTCTTCGCGCAAAGACGATTCTGCCGCTCACAGTGCTCTGCGGTGTGCGCCTTCTGCCGAAAGAGGCCCGGGAGTGATGCTTAGCTCTGCAGAGCACCGTACCTTCGTCTTTTGCCTCTCTTCTCGTCTACATCTTAGCAAAAAGCTTTTCCACTCTGTCTGGCAAGGAGAAACTGTGCCAGCACAGAAAACATCTCCCATCGTGTTCTAGAGGCTGCACGGAGGTCTGCCGAGTGTTTTGCAAGAAGAGAAAGAAAGTTGTCCAAAACAGCTTCCAATCGAATGTTCATGTGAATAGAAAAGGCAGGAGAGTGGTCAGGTACTGTTTTCTCTCAGTTGGCAAGCTGCGCACACAATCGCAGCGTTGTACAGCTTGTTTCATCACCTTTGCCAAGTTGCCGCTCTCTCCGGCTCCCGGAGACGAAGAAGCTGCTTCTTCGCGCAAAGACGATTCTGCCGTTCACAGTGCTCTGCAGTGTGTGTCTTCTGCCGAAAGAGTCCCGGGAGCAGTGCTTAGCTCTGCAGAGCACCGTACCTTCGTCTTTAGCCTCTCTTCTCGTCTACATCTTAGCAAAAAGCTTTTCCACTCTGTCTGGCAAGGAGAAACTGTGCCAGCACACAAAACATCTCCCATCGTGTTCTAGAGGCTGCACGGACGTCTGCCGAGTGTTTTGCAAGAAGAGAAAGAAAGTTGTCCAAAACAGCTTGCAATCGAATGTTCATGTGAATAGAAAAGGCAGGAGAGTGGTCAGGTACTGTTTTCTCTCAGTTGGCAAGCTGCGCACACAATCGCAGTGTTGTACAGCTTGTTTCATCACCTTTGCCAAGTTGCCGCTCTCTCCGGCTCCCGGAGACGAAGAAGCTGCTTCTTCGCGCAAAGACGATTCTGCCGCTCACAGTGCTCTGCTGTGTGCGCCTTTTGCCGAATGAGGTCCGGGAGCGGTGCTCAGCTCTGCAGAGCACCGTACCTTCGTCTTTAGCCTCTCTTCTCGTCTACATCTTAGCAAAAAGCTTTTCCACTCTGTCTGGCAAGGAGAAACTGTGCCAGCACAAAAAACATCTCCCATCGTGTTCTAGAGGCTGCACGGAGGTCTGCCGAGTGTTTTGCAAGAAGAGAAAGAAAGTTGTCCAAAACAGCTTGCAATCGAATGTTCATGTGAATAGAAAAGGCAGGAGAGTGGTCAGGTACTGTTTTCTCTCAGTTGGCAAGCTGCGCACACAATCGCAGTGTTGTACAGCTTGTTTCATCACCTTTGCCAAGTTGCCGCTCTCTCCGGCTCCCGGAGACGAAGAAGCTGCTTCTTCGCGCAAAGACGATTCTGCCGTTCACAGTGCTCTGCAGTGTGTGTCTTCTGCCGAAAGAGTCGCGGGAGCAGTGCTTAGCTCTGCAGAGCACCGTACCTTCGTCTTTAGCCTCTCTTCTCGTCTACATCTTAGCAAAAAGCTTTTCCACTCTGTCTGGCAAGGAGAAACTGTGCCAGCACAAAAAACATCTCCCATCGTGTTCTAGAGGCTGCACGGAGGTCTGCCGAGTGTTTTGCAAGAAGAGAAAGAAAGTTGTCCAAAACAGCTTGCAATCGAATGTTCATGTGAATAGAAAAGGCAGGAGAGTGGTCAGGTACTGTTTTCTCTCAGTTGGCAAGCTGCGCACACAATCGCAGTGTTGTACAGCTTGTTTCATCACCTTTGCGAAGTTGCCGCTCTCTCCGGCTCCCGGAGACGAAGAAGCTGCTTCTTCGCGCAAAGACGATTCTGCCGCTCACAGTGCTCTGCGGTGTGCGCCTTCTGCCGAAAGAGGCCCGGGAGTGATGCTTAGCTCTGCAGAGCACCGTACCTTCGTCTTTAGCCTCTCTTCTCGTCTACATCTTAGCAAAAAGCTTTTCCACTCTGTCTGGCAAGGAGAAACTGTGCCAGCACAGAAAACATCTCCCATCGTGTTCTAGAGGCTGCACGGAGGTCTGCCGAGTGTTTTGCAAGAAGAGAAAGAAAGTTGTCCAAAACAGCTTCCAATCGAATGTTCATGTGAATAGAAAAGGCAGGAGAGTGGTCAGGTACTGTTTTCTCTCAGTTGGCAAGCTGCGCACACAATCGCAGCGTTGTACAGCTTGTTTCATCACCTTTGCCAAGTTGCCGCTCTCTCCGGCTCCCGGAGACGAAGAAGCTGCTTCTTCGCGCAAAGACGATTCTGCCGTTCACAGTGCTCTGCAGTGTGTGTCTTCTGCCGAAAGAGTCCCGGGAGCAGTGCTTAGCTCTGCAGAGCACCGTACCTTCGTCTTTAGCCTCTCTTCTCGTCTACATCTTAGCAAAAAGCTTTTCCACTCTGTCTGGCAAGGAGAAACTGTGCCAGCACACAAAACATCTCCCATCGTGTTCTAGAGGCTGCACGGAGGTCTGCCGAGTGTTTTGCAAGAAGAGAAAGAAAGTTGTCCAAAACAGCTTGCAATCGAATGTTCATGTGAATAGAAAAGGCAGGAGAGTGGTCAGGTACTGTTTTCTCTCAGTTGGCAAGCTGCGCACACAATCGCAGTGTTGTACAGCTTGTTTCATCACCTTTGCCAAGTTGCCGCTCTCTCCGGCTCCCGGAGACGAAGAAGCTGCTTCTTCGCGCAAAGACGATTCTGCCGCTCACAGTGCTCTGCTGTGTGCGCCTTTTGCCGAATGAGGTCCGGGAGCGGTGCTCAGCTCTGCAGAGCACCGTACCTTCGTCTTTAGCCTCTCTTCTCGTCTACATCTTAGCAAAAAGCTTTTCCACTCTGTCTGGCAAGGAGAAACTGTGCCAGCACAAAAAACATCTCCCATCGTGTTCTAGAGGCTGCACGGAGGTCTGCCGAGTGTTTTGCAAGAAGAGAAAGAAAGTTGTCCAAAACAGCTTGCAATCGAATGTTCATGTGAATAGAAAAGGCAGGAGAGTGGTCAGGTACTGTTTTCTCTCAGTTGGCAAGCTGCGCACACAATCGCAGTGTTGTACAGCTTGTTTCATCACCTTTGCCAAGTTGCCGCTCTCTCCGGCTCCCGGAGACGAAGAAGCTGCTTCTTCGCGCAAAGACGATTCTGCCGTTCACAGTGCTCTGCAGTGTGTGTCTTCTGCCGAAAGAGTCGCGGGAGCAGTGCTTAGCTCTGCAGAGCACCGTACCTTCGTCTTTAGCCTCTCTTCTCGTCTACATCTTAGCAAAAAGCTTTTCCACTCTGTCTGGCAAGGAGAAACTGTGCCAGCACAAAAAACATCTCCCATCGTGTTCTAGAGGCTGCACGGACGTCTGCCGAGTGTTTTGCAAGAAGAGAAAGAAAGTTGTCCAAAACAGCTTGCAATCGAATGTTCATGTGAATAGAAAAGGCAGGAGAGTGGTCAGGTACTGTTTTCTCTCAGTTGGCAAGCTGCGCACACAATCGCAGTGTTGTACAGCTTGTTTCATCACCTTTGCGAAGTTGCCGCTCTCTCCGGCTCCCGGAGACGAAGAAGCTGCTTCTTCGCGCAAAGACGATTCTGCCGCTCACAGTGCTCTGCAGTGTGTGTCTTCTGCCGAAAGAGTCCCGGGAGCGGTGTCTAGCTCTGCAGAGCACCGTACCTTCGTCTTTAGCCTCTCTTCTCGTCTACATGTTAGCAAAAAGCTTTTCCACCCTGTCTGGCAAGGAGAAACTGTGCCAGCACAGAAAACATCTCCCATCGTGTTCTAGAGGCTTCGCGGTGGTCTGCCGAATGTTTTGCAAGAAGAGAAAGAAAGTTGCTCAAAACAGCTTGCAATCGAATGTTCATGTGAATAGAAAAGGCAGGAGAGTGGTCAGGTACTGTTTTCTCTCAGTTGGCAAGCTGCGCACACAATCGCAGTGTTGTACAGCTTGTTTCATCACCTTTGCGAAGTTGCCGCTCTCTCCGGCTCCCGGAGACGAAGAAGCTGCTTCTTCGCGCAAAGACGATTCTGCCGCTCACAGTGCTCTGCAGTGTGTGTCTTCTGCCGAAAGAGTCCCGGGAGCGGTGCTTAGCTCTGCAGAGCACCGTACCTTCGTCTTTAGCCTCTCTTCTCGTCTACATCTTAGCAAAAAGCTTTTCCACTCTGCCTGGCAAGGAGAAACTGTGCCAGCACAGAAAACATCTCCCATCGTGTTCTAGAGGCTGCACGGACGTCTGCCGAGTGTTTTACAAGAAGAGAAAGAAAATTGCTCAAAACAGCTTGCAATCGAATGTTCATGTGAATAGAAAAGGCAGGAGAGTGGTCAGGTACTGTTTTCTCTCAGTTGGCAAGCTGCGCACACAATCGCAGTGTTGTACAGCTTGTTTCATCACCTTTGCCAAGTTGCCGCTCTCTCCGGCTCCCGGAGACGAAGAAGCTGCTTCTTCGCGCAAAGATGATTCTGCCGCTCACAGTGCTCTGCAGTGTGTGTCTTCTGCCGAAAGAGTCCCGGGAGCGGTGTCTAGCTCTGCAGAGCACCGTACCTTCGTCTTTAGCCTCTCTTCTCGTCTACATCTTAGCAAAAAGCTTTTCCACTCTGTCTGGCAAGGAGAAACTGTGCCAGCACAGAAAACATCTCCCATCGTGTTCTAGAGGCTGCACGGAGGTCTGCCGAATATTTTGCAAGAAGAGAAAGAAAGTTGTCCAAAACAGCTTGCAATCGAATGTTCATGTGAATAGAAAAGGCAGGAGAGTGGTCAGGTACTGTTTTCTCTCAGTTGGCAAGCTGCGCACACAATCGCAGTGTTGTACAGCTTGTTTCATCACCTTTGCCAAGTTGCCGCTCTCTCCGGCTCCCGGAGACGAAGAAGCTGCTTCTTCGCGCAAAGACGATTCTGCCGTTCACAGTGCTCTGCAGTGTGTGTCTTCTGCCGAAAGAGTCCCGGGAGCAGTGCTTAGCTCTGCAGAGCACCGTACCTTCGTCTTTAGCCTCTCTTCTCGTCTACATCTTAGCAAAAAGCTTTTCCACTCTGTCTGGCAAGGAGAAACTGTGCCAGCACAAAAAACATCTCCCATCGTGTTCTAGAGGCTGCACGGAGGTCTGCCGAGTGTTTTGCAAGAAGAGAAAGAAAGTTGTCCCAAACAGCTTGCAATCGAATGTTCATGGGAATAGAAAAGGGGGAGAGTGGTCAGGTACTGTTTTCTCTCAGTTGGCAAGCTGCGCACACAATCGCAGTGTTGTACAGCTTGTTTCATCACCTTTGCCAAGTTGCCGCTCTCTCCGGCTCCCGGAGACGAAGAAGCTGCTTCTTCGCGCAAAGACGCTTCTGCCGCTCACAGTGCTCTGCGGTGTGCGGCTTCTGCCGAAAGAGGCCCGGGAGTGATGCTTAGCTCTGCAGAGCACCGTACCTTCGTCTTTAGCCTCTCTTCTCGTCTACATCTTAGCAAAAAGCTTTTCCACTCTGTCTGGCAAGGAGAAACTGTGCCAGCACAGAAAACATCTCCCATCGTGTTCTAGAGGCTGCACGGAGGTCTGCCGAGTGTTTTGCAAGAAGAGAAAGAAAGTTGTCCAAAACAGCTTGCAATCGAATGTTCATGTGAATAGAAAAGGCAGGAGAGTGGTCAGGTACTGTTTTCTCTCAGTTGGCAAGCTGCGCACACAATCGCAGTGTTGTACAGCTTGTTTCATCACCTTTGCCAAGTTGCCGCTCTCTCCGGCTCCCGGAGACGAAGAAGCTGCTTCTTCGCGCAAAGACGCTTCTGCCGCTCACAGTGCTCTGCGGTGTGTGTCTTCTGCCGAAAGAGGCCCGGGAGCGGTGTCTAGCTCTGCAGAGCACCGTACCTTCGTCTTTAGCCTCTCTTCTCGTCTACATCTTAGCAAAAAGCTTTTCCACTCAGTATGGCAAGGAGAAACTTTGCCAGCACAGAAAACATCTCCCATCGTGTTCTAGAGGCTGCACGGAGGTCTGCCGAGTGTTTTGCAAGAAGAGAAAGAAAGTTGTCCAAAACAGCTTGCAATCGAATGTTCATGTGAATAGAAAAGGCAGGAGAGTGGTCAGGTACTGTTTTCTCTCAGTTGGTAAGCTGCGCACACAATCGCAGTGTTGTACAGCTTGTTTCATCACCTTTGCCAAGTTGCCGCTCTCTCCGGCTCCCGGAGACGAAGAAGCTGCTTCTTCGCGCAAAGATGATTCTGCCGCTCACAGTGCTCTGCAGTGTGCGCCTTATGCCGAAAGAGTCCCGGGAGCGGTGCTTAGCTCTGCAGAGCACCGTACCTTCGTCTTTAGCCTCTCTTCTCGTCTACATCTTAGCAAAAAGCTTTTCCACTCTGCCTGGCAAGGAGAAACTGTGCCAGCACAGAAAACATCTCCCATCGTGTTCTAGAGGCTGCACGGAGGTCTGCCGAGTGTTTTACAAGAAGAGAAAGAAAATTGCTCAAAACAGCTTGCAATCGAATGTTCATGTGAATAGAAAAGGCAGGAGAGTGGTCAGGTACTGTTTTCTCTCAGTTGGTAAGCTGCGCACACAATCGCAGTGTTGTACAGCTTGTTTCATCACCTTTGCGAAGTTGCCGCTCTCTCCGGCTCCCGGAGACGAAGAAGCTGCTTCTTCGCGCAAAGATGATTCTGCCGCTCACAGTGCTCTGCAGTGTGTGTCTTCTGCCGAAAGAGTCCCGGGAGCGGTGTCTAGCTCTGCAGAGCACCGTACCTTCGTCTTTAGCCTCTCTTCTCGTCTACATCTTAGCAAAAAGCTTTTCCACTCTGTCTGGCAAGGAGAAACTGTGCCAGCACAGAAAACATCTCCCATCGTGTTCTAGAGGCTGCGCTGAGGTCTGCCGAATATTTTGCAAGAAGAGAAAGAAAGTTGTCCAAAACAGCTTGCAATCGAATGTTCATGTGAATAGAAAAGGCAGGAGAGTGGTCAGGTACTGTTTTCTCTCAGTTGGCAAGCTGCGCACACAATCGCAGTGTTGTACAGCTTGTTTCATCACCTTTGCCAAGTTGCCGCTCTCTCCGGCTCCCGGAGACGAAGAAGCTGCTTCTTCGCGCAAAGACGATTCTGCCGCTCACAGTGCTCTGCGGTGTGCGCCTTTTGCCGAAAGAGGTCCGGGAGCGGTGCTTAGCTCTGCAGAGCACCGTACCTTCGTCTTTAGCCTCTCTTCTCGTCTACATCTTAGCAAAAAGCTTTTCCACTCTGCCTGGCAAGGAGAAACTGTGCCAGCACAGAAAACATCTCCCATCGTGTTCTAGAGGCTGCACGGAGGTCTGCCGAGTGTTTTGCAAGAAGAGAAAGAAAATAGCTCAAAACAGCTTGCAATCGAATGTTCATGTGAATAGAAAAGGCAGGAGAGTGGTCAGGTACTGTTTTCTCTCAGTTGGCAAGCTGCGCACACAATCGCAGTGTTGTACAGCTTGTTTCATCACCTTTGCGAAGTTGCCGCTCTCTCCGGCTCCCGGAGACGAAGAAGCTGCTTCTTCGCGCAAAGACGATTCTGCCGCTCACAGTGCTCTGCAGTGTGTGTCTTCTGCCGAAAGAGTCCCGGGAGCGGTGTCTAGCTCTGCAGAGCACCGTACCTTCGTCTTTAGCCTCTCTTCTCGTCTACATCTTAGCAAAAAGCTTTTCCACTCTGTCTGGCAAGGAGAAACTGTGCCAGCACAGAAAACATCTCCCATCGTGTTCTAGAGGCTGCGCGGAGGTCTGCCGAATGTTTTGCAAGAAGAGAAAGAAAGTTGTCCAAAACAGCTTGCAATCGAATGTTCATGTGAATAGAAAAGGCAGGAGAGTGGTCAGGTACTGTTTTCTCTCAGTTGGCAAGCTGCGCACACAATCGCAGTGTTGTACAGCTTGTTTCATCACCTTTGCCAAGTTGCCGCTCTCTCCGGCTCCCGGAGACGAAGAAGCTGCTTCTTCGCGCAAAGACGATTCTGCCGCTCACAGTGCTCTGCAGTGTGTGTCTTCTGCCGAAAGAGTCCCGGGAGCGGTGCTTAGCTCTGCAGAGCACCGTACCTTCGTCTTTAGCCTCTCTTCTCGTCTACATCTTAGCAAAAAGCTTTTCCACTCTGTCTGGCAAGGAGAAACTGTGCCAGCACAAAAAACATCTCCCATCGTGTTCTAGAGGCTGCACGGAGGTGTGCCGAGTGTTTTGCAAGAAGAGAAAGAAAGTTGTCCAAAACAGCTTGCAATCGAATGTTCATGTGAATAGAAAAGGCAGGAGAGTGGTCAGGTACTGTTTTCTCTCAGTTGGCAAGCTGCGCACACAATCGCAGTGTTGTACAGCTTGTTTCATCACCTTTGCCAAGTTGCCGCTCTCTCCGGCTCCCGGAGACGAAGAAGCTGCTTCTTCGCGCAAAGACGATTCTGCCGCTCACAGTGCTCTGCGGTGTGCGCCTTTTGCCGAAAGAGGTCCGGGAGCGGGGCTCAGCTCTGCAGAGCACCGTACCTTCGTCTTTAGCCTCTCTTCTCGTCTACATCTTAGCAAAAAGCTTTTCCACTCTGTCTGGCAAGGAGAAACTGTGCCAGCACAAAAAACATCTCCCATCGTGTTCTAGAGGCTGCACGGAGGTCTGCCGAGTGTTTTGCAAGAAGAGAAAGAAAGTTGTCCCAAACAGCTTGCAATCGAATGTTCATGGGAATAGAAAAGGGGGAGAGTGGTCAGGTACTGTTTTCTCTCAGTTGGCAAGCTGCGCACACAATCGCAGTGTTGTACAGCTTGTTTCATCACCTTTGCCAAGTTGCCGCTCTCTCCGGCTCCCGGAGACGAAGAAGCTGCTTCTTCGCGCAAAGACGCTTCTGCCGCTCACAGTGCTCTGCGGTGTGCGGCTTCTGCCGAAAGAGGCCCGGGAGTGATGCTTAGCTCTGCAGAGCACCGTACCTTCGTCTTTAGCCTCTCTTCTCGTCTACATCTTAGCAAAAAGCTTTTCCACTCTGTCTGGCAAGGAGAAACTGTGCCAGCACAGAAAACATCTCCCATCGTGTTCTAGAGGCTGCACGGAGGTCTGCCGAGTGTTTTGCAAGAAGAGAAAGAAAGTTGTCCAAAACAGCTTGCAATCGAATGTTCATGTGAATAGAAAAGGCAGGAGAGTGGTCAGGTACTGTTTTCTCTCAGTTGGCAAGCTGCGCACACAATCGCAGTGTTGTACAGCTTGTTTCATCACCTTTGCCAAGTTGCCGCTCTCTCCGGCTCCCGGAGACGAAGAAGCTGCTTCTTCGCGCAAAGACGATTCTGCCGCTCACAGTGCTCTGCGGTGTGCGCCTTCTGCCGAAAGAAGCCCAGGAGCGGTGCTTAGCTCTGCAGAGCACCGTACCTTCGTCTTTAGCCTCTCTTCTCGTCTACATCTTAGCAAAAAGCTTTTCCACTCTGTCTGGCAAGGAGAAACTGTGCCAGCACAAAAAACATCTCCCATCGTGTTCTAGAGGCTGCACGGAGGTCTGCCGAGTGTTTTGCAAGAAGAGAAAGAAAGTTGTCCAAAACAGCTTGCAATCGAATGTTCATGTGAATAGAAAAGGCAGGAGAGTGGTCAGGTACTGTTTTCTCTCAGTTGGTAAGCTGCGCACACAATCGCAGTGTTGTACAGCTTGTTTCATCACCTTTGCCAAGTTGCCGCTCTCTCCGGCTCCCGGAGACGAAGAAGCTGCTTCTTCGCGCAAAGACGATTCTGCCGCTCACAGTGCTCTGCGGTGTGCGCCTTCTGCCGAAAGAGGTCCGGGAGCGGTGCTCAGCTCTGCAGAGCACCGTACCTTCGTCTTTAGCCTCTCTTCTCGTCTACATCTTAGCAAAAAGCTTTTCCACTCTGTCTGGCAAGGAGAAACTGTGCCAGCACAGAAAACATCTCCCATCGTGTTCTAGAGGCTGCACGGAAGTCTGCCTAATGTTTTGCAAGAAGAGAAAGAAAGTTGTCCAAAACAGTTTGCAATCGAATGTTCATGTGAATAGAAAAGGCAGGAGAGTGGTCAGGTACTGTTTTCTCTCAGTTGGCAAGCTGTGCACACAATCGCAGTGTTGTACAGCTTGTTTCATCACCTTTGCCAAGTTGCCGCTCTCTCCGGCTCCCGGAGACGAAGAAGCAGCTTCTTCGCGCAAAGACGATTCTGCCGCTCACAGTGCTCTGCAGTGTGTGTCTTCTGCCGAAAGAGTCCCGGGAGCGGTGTCTAGCTCTGCAGAGCACCGTACCTTCGTCTTTAGCCTCTCTTCTCGTCTACATCTTAGCAAAAAGCTTTTCCACTCTGTCTGGCAAGGAGAAACTGTGCCAGCACAGAAAACATCTCCCATCGTGTTCTAGAGGCTGCACGGAGGTCTGCCGAGTGTTTTGCAAGAAGAGAAAGAAAGTTGTCCAAAACAGCTTGCAATCGAATGTTCATGTGAATAGAAAAGGCAGGAGAGTGGTCAGGTACTGTTTTCTCTCAGTTGGCAAGCTGCGCACACAATCGCAGTGTTGTACAGCTTGTTTCATCACCTTTGCCAAGTTGCCGCTATCTCCGGCTCCCGGAGACGAAGAAGCTGCTTCTTCGCGCAAAGACGATTCTGCCGCTCACAGTGCTCTGCGGTGTGCGCCTTCTGCCGAAAGAGGCCCGGGAGTGATGCTTAGCTCTGCAGAGCACCGTACCTTCGTCTTTTGCCTCTCTTCTCGTCTACATCTTAGCAAAAAGCTTTTCCACTCTGTCTGGCAAGGAGAAACTGTGCCAGCACAGAAAACATCTCCCATCGTGTTCTAGAGGCTGCACGGAGGTCTGCCGAGTGTTTTGCAAGAAGAGAAAGAAAGTTGTCCAAAACAGCTTCCAATCGAATGTTCATGTGAATAGAAAAGGCAGGAGAGTGGTCAGGTACTGTTTTCTCTCAGTTGGCAAGCTGCGCACACAATCGCAGCGTTGTACAGCTTGTTTCATCACCTTTGCCAAGTTGCCGCTCTCTCCGGCTCCCGGAGACGAAGAAGCTGCTTCTTCGCGCAAAGACGATTCTGCCGTTCACAGTGCTCTGCAGTGTGTGTCTTCTGCCGAAAGAGTCCCGGGAGCAGTGCTTAGCTCTGCAGAGCACCGTACCTTCGTCTTTAGCCTCTCTTCTCGTCTACATCTTAGCAAAAAGCTTTTCCACTCTGTCTGGCAAGGAGAAACTGTGCCAGCACACAAAACATCTCCCATCGTGTTCTAGAGGCTGCACGGACGTCTGCCGAGTGTTTTGCAAGAAGAGAAAGAAAGTTGTCCAAAACAGCTTGCAATCGAATGTTCATGTGAATAGAAAAGGCAGGAGAGTGGTCAGGTACTGTTTTCTCTCAGTTGGCAAGCTGCGCACACAATCGCAGTGTTGTACAGCTTGTTTCATCACCTTTGCCAAGTTGCCGCTCTCTCCGGCTCCCGGAGACGAAGAAGCTGCTTCTTCGCGCAAAGACGATTCTGCCGCTCACAGTGCTCTGCTGTGTGCGCCTTTTGCCGAATGAGGTCCGGGAGCGGTGCTCAGCTCTGCAGAGCACCGTACCTTCGTCTTTAGCCTCTCTTCTCGTCTACATCTTAGCAAAAAGCTTTTCCACTCTGTCTGGCAAGGAGAAACTGTGCCAGCACAAAAAACATCTCCCATCGTGTTCTAGAGGCTGCACGGAGGTCTGCCGAGTGTTTTGCAAGAAGAGAAAGAAAGTTGTCCAAAACAGCTTGCAATCGAATGTTCATGTGAATAGAAAAGGCAGGAGAGTGGTCAGGTACTGTTTTCTCTCAGTTGGCAAGCTGCGCACACAATCGCAGTGTTGTACAGCTTGTTTCATCACCTTTGCCAAGTTGCCGCTCTCTCCGGCTCCCGGAGACGAAGAAGCTGCTTCTTCGCGCAAAGACGATTCTGCCGTTCACAGTGCTCTGCAGTGTGTGTCTTCTGCCGAAAGAGTCGCGGGAGCAGTGCTTAGCTCTGCAGAGCACCGTACCTTCGTCTTTAGCCTCTCTTCTCGTCTACATCTTAGCAAAAAGCTTTTCCACTCTGTCTGGCAAGGAGAAACTGTGCCAGCACAAAAAACATCTCCCATCGTGTTCTAGAGGCTGCACGGAGGTCTGCCGAGTGTTTTGCAAGAAGAGAAAGAAAGTTGTCCAAAACAGCTTGCAATCGAATGTTCATGTGAATAGAAAAGGCAGGAGAGTGGTCAGGTACTGTTTTCTCTCAGTTGGCAAGCTGCGCACACAATCGCAGTGTTGTACAGCTTGTTTCATCACCTTTGCGAAGTTGCCGCTCTCTCCGGCTCCCGGAGACGAAGAAGCTGCTTCTTCGCGCAAAGACGATTCTGCCGCTCACAGTGCTCTGCAGTGTGTGTCTTCTGCCGAAAGAGTCCCGGGAGCGGTGTCTAGCTCTGCAGAGCACCGTACCTTCGTCTTTAGCCTCTCTTCTCGTCTACATGTTAGCAAAAAGCTTTTCCACCCTGTCTGGCAAGGAGAAACTGTGCCAGCACAGAAAACATCTCCCATCGTGTTCTAGAGGCTTCGCGGTGGTCTGCCGAATGTTTTGCAAGAAGAGAAAGAAAGTTGCTCAAAACAGCTTGCAATCGAATGTTCATGTGAATAGAAAAGGCAGGAGAGTGGTCAGGTACTGTTTTCTCTCAGTTGGCAAGCTGCGCACACAATCGCAGTGTTGTACAGCTTGTTTCATCACCTTTGCCAAGTTGCCGCTCTCTCCGGCTCCCGGAGACGAAGAAGCTGCTTCTTCGCGCAAAGACGATTCTGCCGCTCACAGTGCTCTGCAGTGTGTGTCTTCTGCCGAAAGAGTCCCGGGAGCGGTGCTTAGCTCTGCAGAGCACCGTACCTTCGTCTTTAGCCTCTCTTCTCGTCTACATCTTAGCAAAAAGCTTTTCCACTCTGCCTGGCAAGGAGAAACTGTGCCAGCACAGAAAACATCTCCCATCGTGTTCTAGAGGCTGCACGGACGTCTGCCGAGTGTTTTACAAGAAGAGAAAGAAAATTGCTCAAAACAGCTTGCAATCGAATGTTCATGTGAATAGAAAAGGCAGGAGAGTGGTCAGGTACTGTTTTCTCTCAGTTGGCAAGCTGCGCACACAATCGCAGTGTTGTACAGCTTGTTTCATCACCTTTGCCAAGTTGCCGCTCTCTCCGGCTCCCGGAGACGAAGAAGCTGCTTCTTCGCGCAAAGATGATTCTGCCGCTCACAGTGCTCTGCAGTGTGTGTCTTCTGCCGAAAGAGTCCCGGGAGCGGTGTCTAGCTCTGCAGAGCACCGTACCTTCGTCTTTAGCCTCTCTTCTCGTCTACATCTTAGCAAAAAGCTTTTCCACTCTGTCTGGCAAGGAGAAACTGTCCAGCACAGAAAACATCTCCCATCGTGTTCTAGAGGCTGCGCGGAGGTCTGCCGAATATTTTGCAAGAAGAGAAAGAAAGTTGTCCAAAACAGCTTGCAATCGAATGTTCATGTGAATAGAAAAGGCAGGAGAGTGGTCAGGTACTGTTTTCTCTCAGTTGGCAAGCTGCGCACACAATCGCAGTGTTGTACAGCTTGTTTCATCACCTTTGCCAAGTTGCCGCTCTCTCCGGCTCCCGGAGACGAAGAAGCTGCTTCTTCGCGCAAAGACGATTCTGCCGTTCACAGTGCTCTGCAGTGTGTGTCTTCTGCCGAAAGAGTCCCGGGAGCAGTGCATAGCTCTGCAGAGCACCGTACCTTCGTCTTTAGCCTCTCTTCTCGTCTACATCTTAGCAAAAAGCTTTTCCACTCTGTCTGGCAAGGAGAAACTGTGCCAGCACAGAAAACATCTCCCATCGTGTTCTAGAGGCTGCACGGACGTCTGCCGAGTGTTTTGCAAGAAGAGAAAGAAAGTTGTCCAAAACAGCTTGCAATCGAATGTTCATGTGAATAGAAAAGGCAGGAGAGTGGTCAGGTACTGTTTTCTCTCAGTTGGCAAGCTGCGCACACAATCGCAGTGTTGTACAGCTTGTTTCATCACCTTTGCCAAGTTGCCGCTCTCTCCGGCTCCCGGAGACGAAGAAGCTGCTTCTTCGCGCAAAGACGATTCTGCCGTTCACAGTGCTCTGCAGTGTGTGTCTTCTGCCGAAAGAGTCCCGGGAGCAGTGCTTAGCTCTGCAGAGCACCGTACCTTCGTCTTTAGCCTCTCTTCTCGTCTACATCTTAGCAAAAAGCTTTTCCACTCTGTCTGGCAAGGAGAAACTGTGCCAGCACAAAAAACATCTCCCATCGTGTTCTAGAGGCTGCACGGAGGTCTGCCGAGTGTTTTGCAAGAAGAGAAAGAAAGTTGTCCAAAACAGCTTGCAATCGAATGTTCATGTGAATAGAAAAGGCAGGAGAGTGGTCAGGTACTGTTTTCTCTCAGTTGGCAAGCTGCGCACACACTCGCAGTGTTGTACAGCTTGTTTCATCACCTTTGCGAAGTTGCCGCTCTCTCCGGCTCCCGGAGACGAAGAAGCTGCTTCTTCGCGCAAAGACGATTCTGCCGCTCACAGTGCTCTGCGGTGTGCGCCTTTTGCCGAAAGAGGTCCGGGAGCGGTGCTCAGCTCTGCAGAGCACCGTACCTTCGTCTTTAGCCTCTCTTCTCGTCTACATCTTAGCAAAAAGCTTTTCCACTCTGTCTGGCAAGGAGAAACTGTGCCAGCACAAAAAACATCTCCCATCGTGTTCTAGAGGCTGCACGGAGGTCTGCCGAGTGTTTTGCAAGAAGAGAAAGAAAGTTGTCCAAAACAGCTTGCAATCGAATGTTCATGTGAATAGAAAAGGCAGGAGAGTGGTCAGGTACTGTTTTCTCTCAGTTGGCAAGCTGCGCACACAATCGCAGTGTTGTACAGCTTGTTTCATCACCTTTGCGAAGTTGCCGCTCTCTCCGGCTCCCGGAGACGAAGAAGCTGCTTCTTCGCGCAAAGACGATTCTGCCGCTCACAGTGCTCTGCAGTGTGTGTCTTCTGCCGAAAGAGTCCCGGAAGCGGTGCTTAGCTCTGCAGAGCACCGTACCTTCGTCTTTAGCCTCTCTTCTCGTCTACATCTTAGCAAAAAGCTTTTCCACTCTGTCTGGCAAGGAGAAACTGTGCCAGCACAGAAAACATCTCCCATCGTGTTCTAGAGGCTGCACGGAGGTCTGCCGAATGTTTTGCAAGAAGAGAAAGAAAGTTGTCCAAAACAGTTTGCAATCGAATGTTCATGTGAATAGAAAAGGCAGGAGAGTGGTCAGGTACTGTTTTCTCTCAGTTGTCAAGCTGTGCACACAATCGCAGTGTTGTACAGCTTGTTTCATCACCTTTGCGAAGTTGCCGCTCTCTCCGGCTCCCGGAGACGAAGAAGCTGCTTCTTCGCGCAAAGACGATTCTGCCGCTCACAGTGCTCTGCAGTGTGTGTCTTCTGCCGAAAGAGTCCCGGGAGCAGTGCTTAGCTCTGCAGAGCACCGTACCTTCGTCTTTAGCCTCTCTTCTCGTCTACATCTTAGCAAAAAGCTTTTCCACTCTGTCTGGCAAGGAGAAACCGTGCCAGCACAGAAAACATCTCCCATCGTGTTCCAGAGGCTGCACGGAGGTCTGCCGAATGTTTTGCAAGAAGAGAAAGAAAGTTGTCCAAAACAGCTTGCAATCGAATGTTCATGTGAATAGAAAAGGCAGGAGAGTGGTCAGGTACTGTTTTCTCTCAGTTGGCAAGCTGCGCACACAATCGCAGTGTTGTACAGCTTGTTTCATCACCTTTGCCAAGTTGCCGCTCTCTCCGACTCCCGGAGACGAAGAAGCTGCTTCTTCGCGCAAAGACGATTCTGCCGCTCACAGTGCTCTGCGGTGTGTGTCTTCTGCCGAAAGAGTCCCGGGAGCGGTGTCTAGCTCTGCAGAGCACCGTACCTTCGTCTTTAGCCTCTCTTCTCGTCTACATCTTAGCAAAAAGCTTTTCCACTCTGTCTGGCAAGGAGAAACTGTGCCAGCACAAAAAACATCTCCCATCGTGTTCTAGAGGCTGCACGGAGGTCTGCCGAGTGTTTTGCAAGAAGAGAAAGAAAGTTGTCCAAAACAGCTTGCAATCGAATGTTCATGTGAATAGAAAAGGCAGGAGAGTGGTCAGGTACTGTTTTCTCTCAGTTGGCAAGCTGCGCACACAATCGCAGTGTTGTACAGCTTGTTTCATCACCTTAGTTAAGTTGCCGCTCTCTCCGGCTCCCGGAGACGAAGAAGCTGCTTCTTCGCGCAAAGATGATTCTGCCGCTCACAGTGCTCTGCAGTGTATGTCTTCTGCCGAAAGAGTCCCGGGAGCGGTGTCTAGCTCTGCAGAGCACCGTACCTTCGTCTTTAGCCTCTCTTCTCGTCTACATCTTAGCAAAAAGCTTTTCCACTCTGTCTGGCAAGGAGAAACTGTGCCAGCACAGAAAACATCTCCCATCGTGTTCTAGAGGCTGCGCGGAGGTCTGCCGAATATTTTGCAAGAAGAGAAAGAAAGTTGTCCAAAACAGCTTGCAATCGAATGTTCATGTGAAGAGAAAAGGCAGGAGAGTGGTCAGGTACTGTTTTCTCTCAGTTGGCAAGCTGCGCACACAATCGCAGTGTTGTACAGCTTGTTTCATCACCTTTGCCAAGTTGCCGCTCTCTCCGGCTCCCGGAGACGAAGAAGCTGCTTCTTCGCGCAAAGACGATTCTGCCGTTCACAGTGCTCTGCAGTGTGTGTCTTCTGCCGAAAGAGTCCCGGGAGCAGTGCTTAGCTCTGCAGAGCACCGTACCTTCGTCTTTAGCCTCTCTTCTCGTCTACATCTTAGCAAAAAGCTTTTCCACTCTGTCTGGCAAGGAGAAACTGTGCCAGCACAAAAAACATCTCCCATCGTGTTCTAGAGGCTGCACGGAGGTCTGCCGAGTGTTTTGCAAGAAGAGAAAGAAAGTTGTCCAAAACAGCTTGCAATCGAATGTTCATGTGAATAGAAAAGGCAGGAGAGTGGTCAGGTACTGTTTTCTCTCAGTTGGCAAGCTGCGCACACAATCGCAGTGTTGTACAGCTTGTTTCATCACCTTTGCCAAGTTGCCGCTCTCTCCGGCTCCCGGAGACGAAGAAGCTGCTTCTTCGCGCAAAGACGCTTCTGCCGCTCACAGTGCTCTGCGGTGTGCGGCTTCTGCCGAAAGAGGCCCGGGAGTGATGCTTAGCTCTGCAGAGCACCGTACCTTCGTCTTTAGCCTCTCTTCTCGTCTACATCTTAGCAAAAAGCTATTCCACTCTGTCTGGCAAGGAGAAACTGTGCCAGCACAGAAAACATCTCCCATCGTGTTCTAGAGGCTGCACGGAGGTCTGCCGAGTGTTTTGCAAGAAGAGAAAGAAATTTGTCCAAAACACCTTGCAATCGAATGTTCATGTGAATAGAAAAGGCAGGAGAGTGGTCAGGTACTGTTTTCTCTCAGTTGGCAAGCTGCGCACACAATCGCAGTGTTGTACAGCTTGTTTCATCACCTTTGCCAAGTTGCCGCTCTCTCCGGCTCCCGGAGACGAAGAAGCTGCTTCTTCGCGCAAAGACGATTCTGCCGTTCACAGTGCTCTGCAGTGTGTGTCTTCTGCCGAAAGAGTCCCGGGAGCAGTGCTTAGCTCTGCAGAGCACCGTACCTTCGTCTTTAGCCTCTCTTCTCGTCTACATCTTAGCAGAAAGCTTTTCCACTCTGTCTGGCAAGGAGAAACTGTGCCAGCACACAAAACATCTCCCATCGTGTTCTAGAGGCTGCACGGAGGTCTGCCGAGTGTTTTGCAAGAAGAGAAAGAAAGTTGTCCAAAACAGCTTGCAATCGAATGTTCATGTGAATAGAAAAGGCAGGAGAGTGGTCAGGTACTGTTTTCTCTCAGTTGGCAAGCTGCGCACACAATCGCAGTGTTGTACAGCTTGTTTCATCACCTTTGCCAAGTTGCCGCTCTCTCCGGCTCCCGGAGACGAAGAAGCTGCTTCTTCGCGCAAAGACGATTCTGCCGCTCACAGTGCTCTGCGGTGTGCGCCTTTTGCCGAATGAGGTCCGGGAGCGGTGCTCAGCTCTGCAGAGCACCGTACCTTCGTCTTTAGCCTCTCTTCTCGTCTACATCTTAGCAAAAAGCTTTTCCACTCTGTCTGGCAAGGAGAAACTGTGCCAGCACAAAAAACATCTCCCATCGTGTTCTAGAGGCTGCACGGAGGTCTGCCGAGTGTTTTGCAAGAAGAGAAAGAAAGTTGTCCAAAACAGCTTGCAATCGAATGTTCATGTGAATAGAAAAGGCAGGAGAGTGGTCAGGTACTGTTTTCTCTCAGTTGGCAAGCTGCGCACACAATCGCAGTGTTGTACAGCTTGTTTCATCACCTTTGCCAAGTTGCCGCTCTCTCCGGCTCCCGGAGACGAAGAAGCTGCTTCTTCGCGCAAAGATGATTCTGCCGCTCACAGTGCTCTGCAGTGTGTGTCTTCTGCCGAAAGAGTCCCGGGAGCGGTGTCTAGCTCTGCAGAGCACCGTACCTTCGTCTTTAGCCTCTCTTCTCGTCTACATCTTAGCAAAAAGCTTTTCCACTCTGTCTGGCAAGGAGAAACTGTGCCAGCACAGAAAACATCTCCCATCGTGTTCTAGAGGCTGCGCGGAGGTCTGCCGAATATTTTGCAAGAAGAGAAAGAAAGTTGTCCAAAACAGCTTGCAATCGAATGTTCATGTGAATAGAAAAGGCAGGAGAGTGGTCAGGTACTGTTTTCTCTCAGTTGGCAAGCTGCGCACACAATCGCAGTGTTGTACAGCTTGTTTCATCACCTTTGCCAAGTTGCCGCTCTCTCCGGCTCCCGGAGACGAAGAAGCTGCTTCTTCGCGCAAAGACGATTCTGCCGTTCACAGTGCTCTGCAGTGTGTGTCTTCTGCCGAAAGAGTCCCGGGAGCAGTGCATAGCTCTGCAGAGCACCGTACCTTCGTCTTTAGCCTCTCTTCTCGTCTACATCTTAGCAAAAAGCTTTTCCACTCTGTCTGGCAAGGAGAAACTGTGCCAGCACAGAAAACATCTCCCATCGTGTTCTAGAGGCTGCACGGACGTCTGCCGAGTGTTTTGCAAGAAGAGAAAGAAAGTTGTCCAAAACAGCTTGCAATCGAATGTTCATGTGAATAGAAAAGGCAGGAGAGTGGTCAGGTACTGTTTTCTCTCAGTTGGCAAGCTGCGCACACAATCGCAGTGTTGTACAGCTTGTTTCATCACCTTTGCCAAGTTGCCGCTCTCTCCGGCTCCCGGAGACGAAGAAGCTGCTTCTTCGCGCAAAGACGATTCTGCCGTTCACAGTGCTCTGCAGTGTGTGTCTTCTGCCGAAAGAGTCCCGGGAGCAGTGCTTAGCTCTGCAGAGCACCGTACCTTCGTCTTTAGCCTCTCTTCTCGTCTACATCTTAGCAAAAAGCTTTTCCACTCTGTCTGGCAAGGAGAAACCGTGCCAGCACAGAAAACATCTCCCATCGTGTTCCAGAGGCTGCACGGAGGTCTGCCGAATGTTTTGCAAGAAGAGAAAGAAAGTTGTCCAAAACAGCTTGCAATCGAATGTTCATGTGAATAGAAAAGGCAGGAGAGTGGTCAGGTACTGTTTTCTCTCAGTTGGCAAGCTGCGCACACAATCGCAGTGTTGTACAGCTTGTTTCATCACCTTTGCCAAGTTGCCGCTCTCTCCGACTCCCGGAGACGAAGAAGCTGCTTCTTCGCGCAAAGACGATTCTGCCGCTCACAGTGCTCTGCGGTGTGTGTCTTCTGCCGAAAGAGTCCCGGGAGCGGTGTCTAGCTCTGCAGAGCACCGTACCTTCGTCTTTAGCCTCTCTTCTCGTCTACATCTTAGCAAAAAGCTTTTCCACTCTGTCTGGCAAGGAGAAACTGTGCCAGCACAAAAAACATCTCCCATCGTGTTCTAGAGGCTGCACGGAGGTCTGCCGAGTGTTTTGCAAGAAGAGAAAGAAAGTTGTCCAAAACAGCTTGCAATCGAATGTTCATGTGAATAGAAAAGGCAGGAGAGTGGTCAGGTACTGTTTTCTGTCAGTTTGCAAGCTGCGCACACAATCGCAGTGTTGTACAGCTTGTTTCATCACCTTAGTTAAGTTGCCGCTCTCTCCGGCTCCCGGAGACGAAGAAGCTGCTTCTTCGCGCAAAGATGATTCTGCCGCTCACAGTGCTCTGCAGTGTATGTCTTCTGCCGAAAGAGTCCCGGGAGCGGTGTCTAGCTCTGCAGAGCACCGTACCTTCGTCTTTAGCCTCTCTTCTCGTCTACATCTTAGCAAAAAGCTTTTCCACTCTGTCTGGCAAGGAGAAACTGTGCCAGCACAGAAAACATCTCCCATCGTGTTCTAGAGGCTGCACGGAGGTCTGCCGAATATTTTGCAAGAAGAGAAAGAAAGTTGTCCAAAACAGCTTGCAATCGAATGTTCATGTGAAGAGAAAAGGCAGGAGAGTGGTCAGGTACTGTTTTCTCTCAGTTGGCAAGCTGCGCACACAATCGCAGTGTTGTACAGCTTGTTTCATCACCTTTGCCAAGTTGCCGCTCTCTCCGGCTCCCGGAGACGAAGAAGCTGCTTCTTCGCGCAAAGACGATTCTGCCGTTCACAGTGCTCTGCAGTGTGTGTCTTCTGCCGAAAGAGTCCCGGGAGCAGTGCTTAGCTCTGCAGAGCACCGTACCTTCGTCTTTAGCCTCTCTTCTCGTCTACATCTTAGCAAAAAGCTTTTCCACTCTGTCTGGCAAGGAGAAACTGTGCCAGCACAAAAAACATCTCCCATCGTGTTCTAGAGGCTGCACGGAGGTCTGCCGAGTGTTTTGCAAGAAGAGAAAGAAAGTTGTCCAAAACACCTTGCAATCGAATGTTCATGTGAATAGAAAAGGCAGGAGAGTGGTCAGGTACTGTTTTCTCTCAGTTGGCAAGCTGCGCACACAATCGCAGTGTTGTACAGCTTGTTTCATCACCTTTGCCAAGTTGCCGCTCTCTCCGGCTCCCGGAGACGAAGAAGCTGCTTCTTCGCGCAAAGACGCTTCTGCCGCTCACAGTGCTCTGCGGTGTGCGGCTTCTGCCGAAAGAGGCCCGGGAGTGATGCTTAGCTCTGCAGAGCACCGTACCTTCGTCTTTAGCCTCTCTTCTCGTCTACATCTTAGCAAAAAGCTATTCCACTCTGTCTGGCAAGGAGAAACTGTGCCAGCACAGAAAACATCTCCCATCGTGTTCTAGAGGCTGCACGGAGGTCTGCCGAGTGTTTTGCAAGAAGAGAAAGAAATTTGTCCAAAACACCTTGCAATCGAATGTTCATGTGAATAGAAAAGGCAGGAGAGTGGTCAGGTACTGTTTTCTCTCAGTTGGCAAGCTGCGCACACACTCGCAGTGTTGTACAGCTTGTTTCATCACCTTTGCCAAGTTGCCGCTCTCTCCGGCTCCCGGAGACGAAGAAGCTGCTTCTTCGCGCAAAGACGATTCTGCCGTTCACAGTGCTCTGCAGTGTGTGTCTTCTGCCGAAAGAGTCCCGGGAGCAGTGCTTAGCTCTGCAGAGCACCGTACCTTCGTCTTTAGCCTCTCTTCTCGTCTACATCTTAGCAAAAAGCTTTTCCACTCTGTCTGGCAAGGAGAAACTGTGCCAGCACACAAAACATCTCCCATCGTGTTCTAGAGGCTGCACGGAGGTCTGCCGAGTGTTTTGCAAGAAGAGAAAGAAAGTTGTCCAAAACAGCTTGCAATCGAATGTTCATGTGAATAGAAAAGGCAGGAGAGTGGTCAGGTACTGTTTTCTCTCAGTTGGCAAGCTGTGCACACAATCGCAGTGTTGTACAGCTTGTTTCATCACCTTTGCCAAGTTGCCGCTCTCTCCGGCTCCCGGAGACGAAGAAGCTGCTTCTTCGCGCAAAGACGATTCTGCCGTTCACAGTGCTCTGCAGTGTGTGTCTTCTGCCGAAAGAGTCCCGGGAGCAGTGCTTAGCTCTGCAGAGCACCGTACCTTCGTCTTTAGCCTCTCTTCTCGTCTACATCTTAGCAAAAAGCTTTTCCACTCTGTCTGGCAAGGAGAAACTGTGCCAGCACAAAAAACATCTCCCATCGTGTTCTAGAGGCTGCACGGAGGTCTGCCGAGTGTTTTGCAAGAAGAGAAAGAAAGTTGTCCAAAACAGCTTGCAATCGAATGTTCATGTGAATAGAAAAGGCAGGAGAGTGGTCAGGTACTGTTTTCTCTCAGTTGGCAAGCTGCGCACACAATCGCAGTGTTGTACAGCTTGTTTCATCACCTTTGCCAAGTTGCCGCTCTCTCCGGCTCCCGGAGACGAAGAAGCTGCTTCTTCGCGCAAAGACGATTCTGCCGCTCACAGTGCTCTGCGGTGTGCGCCTTTTGCCGAAAGACGTCCGGGAGCGGTGCTCAGCTCTGCAGAGCACCGTACCTTCGTCTTTAGCCTCTCTTCTCGTCTACATCTTAGCAAAAAGCTTTTCCACTCTGTCTGGCAAGGAGAAACTGTGCCAGCACAAAAAACATCTCCCATCGTGTTCTAGAGGCTGCACGGAGGTCTGCCGAGTGTTTTGCAAGAAGAGAAAGAAAGTTGTCCAAAACAGCTTGCAATCGAATGTTCATGTGAATAGAAAAGGCAGGAGAGTGGTCAGGTACTGTTTTCTCTCAGTTGGCAAGCTGCGCACACAATCGCAGTGTTGTACAGCTTGTTTCATCACCTTTGCGAAGTTGCCGCTCTCTCCGGCTCCCGGAGACGAAGAAGCTGCTTCTTCGCGCAAAGACGATTCTGCCGCTCACAGTGCTCTGCAGTGTGTGTCTTCTGCCGAAAGAGTCCCGGGAGCGGTGCTTAGCTCTGCAGAGCACCGTACCTTCGTCTTTAGCCTCTCTTCTCGTCTACATCTTAGAAAAAGCTTTTCCACTCTGTCTGGCAAGGAGAAACCGTGCCAGCACAGAAAACATCTCCCATCGTGTTCCAGAGGCTGCACGGAGGTCTGCCGAATGTTTTGCAAGAAGAGAAAGAAAGTTGTCCAAAACAGCTTGCAATCGAATGTTCATGTGAATAGAAAAGGCAGGAGAGTGGTCAGGTACTGTTTTCTCTCAGTTGGCAAGCTGCGCACACAATCGCAGTGTTGTACAGCTTGTTTCATCACCTTTGCCAAGTTGCCGCTCTCTCCGACTCCCGGAGACGAAGAAGCTGCTTCTTCGCGCAAAGACGATTCTGCCGCTCACAGTGCTCTGCGGTGTGTGTCTTCTGCCGAAAGAGTCCCGGGAGCGGTGTCTAGCTCTGCAGAGCACCGTACCTTCGTCTTTAGCCTCTCTTCTCGTCTACATCTTAGCAAAAAGCTTTTCCACTCTGTCTGGCAAGGAGAAACTGTGCCAGCACAGAAAACATCTCCCATCGTGTTCTAGAGGCTGCGCGGAGGTCTGCCGAATGTTTTGCAAGAAGAGAAAGAAAGTTGTCCAAAACAGCTTGCAATCGAATGTTCATGTGAATAGAAAAGGCAGGAGAGTGGTCAGGTACTGTTTTCTCTCAGTTGGCAAGCTGCGCACACAATCGCAGTGTTGTACAGCTTGTTTCATCACCTTTGCCAAGTTGCCGCTCTCTCCGGCTCCCGGAGACGAAGAAGCTGCTTCTTCGCGCAAAGATGATTCTGCCGCTCACAGTGCTCTGCAGTGTGTGTCTTCTGCCGAAAGAGTCCCGGGAGCGGTGTCTAGCTCTGCAGAGCACCGTACCTTCGTCTTTAGCCTCTCTTCTCGTCTACATCTTAGCAAAAAGCTTTTCCACTCTGTCTGGCAAGGAGAAACTGTGCCAGCACAGAAAACATCTCCCATCGTGTTCTAGAGGCTGCGCGGAGGTCTGCCGAATATTTTGCAAGAAGAGAAAGAAAGTTGTCCAAAACAGCTTGCAATCGAATGTTCATGTGAATAGAAAAGGCAGGAGAGTGGTCAGGTACTGTTTTCTCTCAGTTGGCAAGCTGCGCACACAATCGCAGTGTTGTACAGCTTGTTTCATCACCTTTGCCAAGTTGCCGCTCTCTCCGGCTCCCGGAGACGAAGAAGCTGCTTCTTCGCGCAAAGACGATTCTGCCGTTCACAGTGCTCTGCAGTGTGTGTCTTCTGCCGAAAGAGTCCCGGGAGCAGTGCATAGCTCTGCAGAGCACCGTACCTTCGTCTTTAGCCTCTCTTCTCGTCTACATCTTAGCAAAAAGCTTTTCCACTCTGTCTGGCAAGGAGAAACTGTGCCAGCACAGAAAACATCTCCCATCGTGTTCTAGAGGCTGCGCGGAGGTCTGCCGAATATTTTGCAAGAAGAGAAAGAAAGTTGTCCAAAACAGCTTGCAATCGAATGTTCATGTGAATAGAAAAGGCAGGAGAGTGGTCAGGTACTGTTTTCTCTCAGTTGGCAAGCTGCGCACACAATCGCAGTGTTGTACAGCTTGTTTCATCACCTTTGCCAAGTTGCCGCTCTCTCCGGCTCCCGGAGACGAAGAAGCTGCTTCTTCGCGCAAAGACGATTCTGCCGTTCACAGTGCTCTGCAGTGTGTGTCTTCTGCCGAAAGAGTCCCGGGAGCAGTGCTTAGCTCTGCAGAGCACCGTACCTTCGTCTTTAGCCTCTCTTCTCGTCTACATCTTAGCAAAAAGCTTTTCCACTCTGTCTGGCAAGGAGAAACTGTGCCAGCACAAAAAACATCTCCCATCGTGTTCTAGAGGCTGCACGGACGTCTGCCGAGTGTTTTGCAAGAAGAGAAAGAAAGTTGTCCAAAACAGCTTGCAATCGAAAGTTCATGTGAATAGAAAAGGCAGGAGAGTGGTCAGGTACTGTTTTCTCTCAGTTGGCAAGCTGCGCACACAATCGCAGTGTTGTACAGCTTGTTTCATCACCTTTGCCAAGTTGCCGCTCTCTCCGGCTCCCGGAGACGAAGAAGCTGCTTCTTCGCGCAAAGACGATTCTGCCGCTCACAGTGCTCTGCGGTGTGCGCCTTCTGCCGAATGAGGTCCGGGAGCGGTGCTCAGCTCTGCAGAGCACCGTACCTTCGTCTTTAGCCTCTCTTCTCGTCTACATCTTAGCAAAAAGCTTTTCCACTCTGTCTGGCAAGGAGAAACTGTGCCAGCACAAAAAACATCTCCCATCGTGTTCTAGAGGCTGCACGGAGGTCTGCCGAGTGTTTTGCAAGAAGAGAAAGAAAGTTGTCCCAAACAGCTTGCAATCGAATGTTCATGTGAATAGAAAAGGCAGGAGAGTGGTCAGGTACTGTTTTCTCTCAGTTGGCAAGCTGCGCACACAATCGCAGTGTTGTACAGCTTGTTTCATCACCTTAGTTAAGTTGCCGCTCTCTCCGGCTCCCGGAGACGAAGAAGCTGCTTCTTCGCGCAAAGATGATTCTGCCGCTCACAGTGCTCTGCAGTGTATGTCTTCTGCCGAAAGAGTCCCGGGAGCGGTGTCTAGCTCTGCAGAGCACCGTACCTTCGTCTTTAGCCTCTCTTCTCGTCTACATCTTAGCAAAAAGCTTTTCCACTCTGTCTGGCAAGGAGAAACTGTGCCAGCACAGAAAACATCTCCCATCGTGTTCTAGAGGCTGCGCGGAGGTCTGCCGAATATTTTGCAAGAAGAGAAAGAAAGTTGTCCAAAACAGCTTGCAATCGAATGTTCATGTGAAGAGAAAAGGCAGGAGAGTGGTCAGGTACTGTTTTCTCTCAGTTGGCAAGCTGCGCACACAATCGCAGTGTTGTACAGCTTGTTTCATCACCTTTGCCAAGTTGCCGCTCTCTCCGGCTCCCGGAGACGAAGAAGCTGCTTCTTCGCGCAAAGACGATTCTGCCGTTCACAGTGCTCTGCAGTGTGTGTCTTCTGCCGAAAGAGTCCCGGGAGCAGTGCTTAGCTCTGCAGAGCACCGTACCTTCGTCTTTAGCCTCTCTTCTCGTCTACATCTTAGCAAAAAGCTTTTCCACTCTGTCTGGCAAGGAGAAACTGTGCCAGCACAAAAAACATCTCCCATCGTGTTCTAGAGGCTGCACGGAGGTCTGCCGAGTGTTTTGCAAGAAGAGAAAGAAAGTTGTCCAAAACAGCTTGCAATCGAATGTTCATGTGAATAGAAAAGGCAGGAGAGTGGTCAGGTACTGTTTTCTCTCAGTTGGCAAGCTGCGCACACAATCGCAGTGTTGTACAGCTTGTTTCATCACCTTTGCCAAGTTGCCGCTCTCTCCGGCTCCCGGAGACGAAGAAGCTGCTTCTTCGCGCAAAGACGCTTCTGGCGCTCACAGTGCTCTGCGGTGTGCGGCTTCTGCCGAAAGAGGCCCGGGAGTGATGCTTAGCTCTGCAGAGCACCGTACCTTCGTCTTTAGCCTCTCTTCTCGTCTACATCTTAGCAAAAAGCTATTCCACTCTGTCTGGCAAGGAGAAACTGTGCCAGCACAGAAAACATCTCCCATCGTGTTCTAGAGGCTGCACGGAGGTCTGCCGAGTGTTTTGCAAGAAGAGAAAGAAATTTGTCCAAAACACCTTGCAATCGAATGTTCATGTGAATAGAAAAGGCAGGAGAGTGGTCAGGTACTGTTTTCTCTCAGTTGGCAAGCTGCGCACACAATCGCAGTGTTGTACAGCTTGTTTCATCACCTTTGCCAAGTTGCCGCTCTCTCCGGCTCCCGGAGACGAAGAAGCTGCTTCTTCGCGCAAAGACGATTCTGCCGTTCACAGTGCTCTGCAGTGTGTGTCTTCTGCCGAAAGAGTCCCGGGAGCAGTGCTTAGCTCTGCAGAGCACCGTACCTTCGTCTTTAGCCTCTCTTCTCGTCTACATCTTAGCAAAAAGCTTTTCCACTCTGTCTGGCAAGGAGAAACTGTGCCAGCACACAAAACATCTCCCATCGTGTTCTAGAGGCTGCACGGAGGTCTGCCGAGTGTTTTGCAAGAAGAGAAAGAAAGTTGTCCAAAACAGCTTGCAATCGAATGTTCATGTGAATAGAAAAGGCAGGAGAGTGGTCAGGTACTGTTTTCTCTCAGTTGGCAAGCTGCGCACACAATCGCAGTGTTGTACAGCTTGTTTCATCACCTTTGCCAAGTTGCCGCTCTCTCCGGCTCCCGGAGACGAAGAAGCTGCTTCTTCGCGCAAAGACGATTCTGCCGCTCACAGTGCTCTGCGGTGTGCGCCTTTTGCCGAAAGAGTCCCGGGAGGAGTGCTTAGCTCTGCAGAGCACCGTACCTTCGTCTTTAGCCTCTCTTCTCGTCTACATCTTAGCAAAAAGCTTTTCCACTCTGTCTGGCAAGGAGAAACTGTGCCAGCACAAAAAACATCTCCCATCGTGTTCTAGAGGCTGCACGGAGGTCTGCCGAGTGTTTTGCAAGAAGAGAAAGAAAGTTGTCCAAAACAGCTTGCAATCGAATGTTCATGTGAATAGAAAAGGCAGGAGAGTGGTCAGGTACTGTTTTCTCTCAGTTGGCAAGCTGCGCACACAATCGCAGTGTTGTACAGCTTGTTTCATCACCTTTGCCAAGTTGCCGCTCTCTCCGGCTCCCGGAGACGAAGAAGCTGCTTCTTCGCGCAAAGACGATTCTGCCGCTCACAGTGCTCTGCGGTGTGCGCCTTTTGCCGAAAGACGTCCGGGAGCGGTGCTCAGCTCTGCAGAGCACCGTACCTTCGTCTTTAGCCTCTCTTCTCGTCTACATCTTAGCAAAAAGCTTTTCCACTCTGTCTGGCAAGGAGAAACTGTGCCAGCACAAAAAACATCTCCCATCGTGTTCTAGAGGCTGCACGGAGGTCTGCCGAGTGTTTTGCAAGAAGAGAAAGAAAGTTGTCCAAAACAGCTTGCAATCGAATGTTCATGTGAATAGAAAAGGCAGGAGAGTGGTCAGGTACTGTTTTCTCTCAGTTGGCAAGCTGCGCACACAATCGCAGTGTTGTACAGCTTGTTTCATCACCTTTGCGAAGTTGCCGCTCTCTCCGGCTCCCGGAGACGAAGAAGCTGCTTCTTCGCGCAAAGACGATTCTGCCGCTCACAGTGCTCTGCAGTGTGTGTCTTCTGCCGAAAGAGTCCCGGGAGCGGTGCTTAGCTCTGCAGAGCACCGTACCTTCGTCTTTAGCCTCTCTTCTCGTCTACATCTTAGCAAAAAGCTTTTCCACTCTGTCTGGCAAGGAGAAACCGTGCCAGCACAGAAAACATCTCCCATCGTGTTCCAGAGGCTGCACGGAGGTCTGCCGAATGTTTTGCAAGAAGAGAAAGAAAGTTGTCCAAAACAGCTTGCAATCGAATGTTCATGTGAATAGAAAAGGCAGGAGAGTGGTCAGGTACTGTTTTCTCTCAGTTGGCAAGCTGCGCACACAATCGCAGTGTTGTACAGCTTGTTTCATCACCTTTGCCAAGTTGCCGCTCTCTCCGACTCCCGGAGACGAAGAAGCTGCTTCTTCGCGCAAAGACGATTCTGCCGCTCACAGTGCTCTGCGGTGTGTGTCTTCTGCCGAAAGAGTCCCGGGAGCGGTGTCTAGCTCTGCAGAGCACCGTACCTTCGTCTTTAGCCTCTCTTCTCGTCTACATCTTAGCAAAAAGCTTTTCCACTCTGTCTGGCAAGGAGAAACTGTGCCAGCACAGAAAACATCTCCCATCGTGTTCTAGAGGCTGCGCGGAGGTCTGCCGAATGTTTTGGAAGAAGAGAAAGAAAGTTGTCCAAAACAGCTTGCAATCGAATGTTCATGTGAATAGAAAAGGCAGGAGAGTGGTCAGGTACTGTTTTCTCTCAGTTGGCAAGCTGCGCACACAATCGCAGTGTTGTACAGCTTGTTTCATCACCTTTGCCAAGTTGCCGCTCTCTCCGGCTCCCGGAGACGAAGAAGCTGCTTCTTCGCGCAAAGATGATTCTGCCGCTCACAGTGCTCTGCAGTGTGTGTCTTCTGCCGAAAGAGTCCCGGGAGCGGTGTCTAGCTCTGCAGAGCACCGTACCTTCGTCTTTAGCCTCTCTTCTCGTCTACATCTTAGCAAAAAGCTTTTCCACTCTGTCTGGCAAGGAGAAACTGTGCCAGCACAGAAAACATCTCCCATCGTGTTCTAGAGGCTGCTCGGAGGTCTGCCGAATATTTTGCAAGAAGAGAAAGAAAGTTGTCCAAAACAGCTTGCAATCGAATGTTCATGTGAATAGAAAAGGCAGGAGAGTGGTCAGGTACTGTTTTCTCTCAGTTGGCAAGCTGCGCACACAATCGCAGTGTTGTACAGCTTGTTTCATCACCTTTGCCAAGTTGCCGCTCTCTCCGGCTCCCGGAGACGAAGAAGCTGCTTCTTCGCGCAAAGACGATTCTGCCGTTCACAGTGCTCTGCAGTGTGTGTCTTCTGCCGAAAGAGTCCCGGGAGCAGTGCATAGCTCTGCAGAGCACCGTACCTTCGTCTTTAGCCTCTCTTCTCGTCTACATCTTAGCAAAAAGCTTTTCCACTCTGTCTGGCAAGGAGAAACTGTGCCAGCACAGAAAACATCTCCCATCGTGTTCTAGAGGCTGCGCGGAGGTCTGCCGAATATTTTGCAAGAAGAGAAAGAAAGTTGTCCAAAACAGCTTGCAATCGAATGTTCATGTGAATAGAAAAGGCAGGAGAGTGGTCAGGTACTGTTTTCTCTCAGTTGGCAAGCTGCGCACACAATCGCAGTGTTGTACAGCTTGTTTCATCACCTTTGCGAAGTTGCCGCTCTCTCCGGCTCCCGGAGACGAAGAAGCTGCTTCTTCGCGCAAAGACGATTCTGCCGTTCACAGTGCTCTGCAGTGTGTGTCTTCTGCCGAAAGAGTCCCGGGAGCAGTGCTTAGCTCTGCAGAGCACCGTACCTTCGTCTTTAGCCTCTCTTCTCGTCTACATCTTAGCAAAAAGCTTTTCCACTCTGTCTGGCAAGGAGAAACTGTGCCAGCACAGAAAACATCTCCCATCGTGTTCTAGAGGCTGCACGGACGTCTGCCGAGTGTTTTGCAAGAAGAGAAAGAAAGTTGTCCAAAACAGCTTGCAATCGAATGTTCATGTGAATAGAAAAGGCAGGAGAGTGGTCAGGTACTGTTTTCTCTCAGTTGGCAAGCTGCGCACACAATCGCAGTGTTGTACAGCTTGTTTCATCACCTTTGCCAAGTTGCCGCTCTCTCCGGCTCCCGGAGACGAAGAAGCTGCTTCTTCGCGCAAAGACGATTCTGCCGCTCACAGTGCTCTGCGGTGTGCGCCTTTTGCCGAAAGAGGTCCGGGAGCGGTGCTCAGCTCTGCAGAGCACCGTACCTTCGTCTTTAGCCTCTCTTCTCGTCTACATCTTAGCAAAAAGCTTTTCCACTCTGTCTGGCAAGGAGAAACTGTGCCAGCACAAAAAACATCTCCCATCGTGTTCTAGAGGCTGCACGGAGGTCTGCCGAGTGTTTTGCAAGAAGAGAAAGAAAGTTGTCCAAAACAGCTTGCAATCGAATGTTCATGTGAATAGAAAAGGCAGGAGAGTGGTCAGGTACTGTTTTCTCTCAGTTGGCAAGCTGCGCACACAATCGCAGTGTTGTACAGCTTGTTTCATCACCTTTGCGAAGTTGCCGCTCTCTCCGGCTCCCGGAGACGAAGAAGCTGCTTCTTCGCGCAAAGACGATTCTGCCGCTCACAGTGCTCTGCGGTGTGCGGCTTCAGCCGAAAAAGGCCCGGGAGTGATGCTTAGCTCTGCAGAGCACCGTACCTTCGTCTTTAGCCTCTCTTCTCGTCTACATCTTAGCAAAAAGCTTTTCCACTCTGTCTGGCAAGGAGAAACTGTGCCAGCACAGAAAACATCTCCCATCGTGTTCTAGAGGCTGCACGGAGGTCTGCCGAGTGTTTTGCAAGAAGAGAAAGAAAGTTGTCCAAAACAGCTTGCAATCGAATGTTCATGTGAATAGAAAAGGCAGGAGAGTGGTCAGGTACTGTTTTCTCTCAGTTGGCAAGCTGCGCACACAATCGCAGTGTTGTACAGCTTGTTTCATCACCTTTGCCAAGTTGCCGCTCTCTCCGGCTCCCGGAGACGAAGAAGCTGCTTCTTCGCGCAAAGACGATTCTGCCGTTCACAGTGCTCTGCAGTGTGTGTCTTCTGCCGAAAGAGTCCCGGGAGCAGTGCTTAGCTCTGCAGAGCACCGTACCTTCGTCTTTAGCCTCTCTTCTCGTCTACATCTTAGCAAAAAGCTTTTCCACTCTGTCTGGCAAGGAGAAACTGTGCCAGCACAAAAAACATCTCCCATCGTGTTCTAGAGGCTGCACGGAGGTCTGCCGAGTGTTTTGCAAGAAGAGAAAGAAAGTTGTCCAAAACAGCTTGCAATCGAATGTTCATGTGAATAGAAAAGGCAGGAGAGTGGTCAGGTACTGTTTTCTCTCACTTGGCAAGCTGCGCACACAATCGCAGTGTTGTACAGCTTGTTTCATCACCTTTGCGAAGTTGCCGCTCTCTCCGGCTCCCGGAGACGAAGAAGCTGCTTCTTCGCGCAAAGACGATTCTGCCGCTCACAGTGCTCTGCGGTGTGCGCCTTCTGCCGAAAGAGGTCCGGGAGCGGTGCTCAGCTCTGCAGAGCACCGTACCTTCGTCTTTAGCCTCTCTTCTCGTCTACATCTTAGCAAAAAGCTTTTCCACTCTGTCTGGCAAGGAGAAACTGTGCCAGCACAAAAAACATCTTCCATCGTGTTCTAGAGGCTGCACGGAGGTCTGCCGAGTGTTTTGCAAGAAGAGAAAGAAAGTTGTCCAAAACAGCTTGCAATCGAATGTTCATGTGAATAGAAAAGGCAGGAGAGAGGTCAGGTACTGTTTTCTCTCAGTTGGCAAGCTGCGCACACAATCGCAGTGTTGTACAGCTTGTTTCATCACCTTTGCCAAGTTGCCGCTCTCTCCGGCTCCCGGAGACGAAGAAGCTGCTTCTTCGCGCAAAGACGATTCTGCCGCTCACAGTGCTCTGCAGTGTGTGTCTTCTGCCGAAAGAGTCCCGGGAGCGGTGCTTAGCTCTGCAGAGCACCGTACCTTCGTCTTTAGCCTCTCTTCGCGTCTACATCTTAGCAAAAAGCTTTTCCACTCTGTCTGGCAAGGAGAAACTGTGCCAGCACAGAAAACATCTCCCATCGTGTTCTAGAGGCTGCACGGAGGTGTGCCGAGTGTTTTGCAAGAAGAGAAAGAAAGTTGTCCAAAACAGCTTGCAATCGAATGTTCATGTGAATAGAAAAGGCAGGAGAGTGGTCAGGTACTGTTTTCTCTCAGTTGGCAAGCTGCGCACACAATCGCAGTGTTGTACAGCTTGTTTCATCACCTTTGCCAAGTTGCCGCTCTCTCCGGCTCCCGGAGACGAAGAAGCTGCTTCTTCGCGCAAAGACGATTCTGCCGCTCACAGTGCTCTGCAGTGTGTGCTTTCTGCCGAAAGAGTCCCGGGAGCGGTGCTTAGCTCTGCAGAGCACCGTACCTTCGTCTTTAGCCTCTCTTCTCGTCTACATCTTAGCAAAAAGCTTTTCCACTCTGTCTGGCAAGGAGAAACTGTGCCAGCACAGAAAACATCTCCCATCGTGTTCTAGAGGGTGCACGGAGGTCTGCCGAGTGTTTTGCAAGAAGAGAAAGAAAGTTGTCCCAAACAGCTTGGAATCGAATGTTCATGGGAATAGAAAAGGGGGAGAGTGGTCCGGTACTGTTTTCTCTCAGTTGGCAAGCTGCGCACACAATCGCAGTGTTGTACAGCTTGTTTCATCACCTTTGCGAAGTTGCCGCTCTCTCCGGCTCCCGGAGACGAAGAAGCTGCTTCTTCGGGCAAAGACGCTTCTGGCGCTCACAGTGCTCTGCGGTGTGCGGCTTCTGCCGAAAAAGGCCCGGGAGTGATGCTTAGCTCTGCAGAGCACCGTACCTTCGTCTTTAGCCTCTCTTCTCGTCTACATCTTAGCAAAAAGCTTTTCCACTCTGTCTGGCAAGGAGAAACTGTGCCAGCACAGAAAACATCTCCCATCGTGTTTTAGAGGCTGCACGGAGGTCTGCCGAGTGTTTTGCAAGAAGAGAAAGAAAGTTGTCCAAAACAGCTTGCAATCGAATGTTCATGTGAATAGAAAAGGCAGGAGAGTGGTCAGGTACTGTTTTCTCTCAGTTGGCAAGCTGCGCACACAATCGCAGTGTTGTACAGCTTGTTTCATCACCTTTGCCAAGTTGCCGCTCTCTCCGGCTCCCGGAGACGAAGAAGCTGCTTCTTCGCGCAAAGACGATTCTGCCGTTCACAGTGCTCTGCAGTGTGTGTCTTCTGCCGAAAGAGGCCCGGGAGCAGTGCTTAGCTCTGCAGAGCACCGTACCTTCGTCTTTAGCCTCTCTTCTCGTCTACATCTTAGCAAAAAGCTTTTCCACTCTGTCTGGCAAGGAGAAACTGTGCCAGCACAAAAAACATCTCCCATCGTGTTCTAGAGGCTGCACGGAGGTCTGCCGAGTGTTTTGCAAGAAGAGAAAGAAAGTTGTCCAAAACAGCTTGCAATCGAATGTTCATGTGAATAGAAAAGGCAGGAGAGTGGTCAGGTACTGTTTTCTCTCACTTGGCAAGCTGCGCACACAATCGCAGTGTTGTACAGCTTGTTTCATCACCTTTGCGAAGTTGCCGCTCTCTCCGGCTCCCGGAGACGAAGAAGCTGCTTCTTCGCGCAAAGACGATTCTGCCGCTCACAGTGCTCTGCGGTGTGCGCCTTCTGCCGAATGAGGTCCGGGAGCGGTGCTCAGCTCTGCAGAGCACCGTACCTTCGTCTTTAGCCTCTCTTCTCGTCTACATCTTAGCAAAAAGCTTTTCCACTCTGTCTGGCAAGGAGAAACTGTGCCAGCACAGAAAACATCTCCCATCGTGTTCTAGAGGCTGCACGGAGGTCTGCCGAATGTTTTGCAAGAAGAGAAAGAAAGTTGTCCAAAAGAGCTTGCAATCGAATGTTCATATGAATAGAAAAGGCAGGAGAGTCGTAAGGTACTGTTTTCTCTCAGTTGGCAAGCTGCGCACACAATCGCAGTGTTGTACAGCTTGTTTCATCACCTTTGCCAAGTTGCCGCTCTCTCCGGCTCCCGGAGACGAAGAAGCTGCTTCTTCGCGCAAAGACGATTCTGCCGCTCACAGTGCTCTGCAGTGTGTGTCTTCTGCCGAAAGAGTCCCGGGAGCGGTGCTTAGCTCTGCAGAGCACCGTACCTTCGTCTTTAGCCTCTCTTCTCGTCTACATCTTAGCAAAAAGCTTTTCCACTCTGTCTGGCAAGGAGAAACTGTGCCAGCACAGAAAACATCTCCCATCGTGTTCTAGAGGCTGCACGGATGTCTGCCGAGTGTTTTACAAGAAGAGAAAGAAAATTGCTCAAAACAGCTTGCAATCGAATGTTCATGTGAATAGAAAAGGCAGGAGAGTGGTCAGGTACTGTTTTCTCTCAGTTGGCAAGCTGCGCACACAATCGCAGTGTTGTACAGCTTGTTTCATCACCTTTGCGAAGTTGCCGCTCTCTCCGGCTCCCGGAGACGAAGAAGCTGCTTCTTCGCGCAAAGATGATTCTGCCGCTCACAGTGCTCTGCAGTGTGTGTCTTCTGCCGAAAGAGTCCCGGGAGCGGTGTCTAGCTCTGCAGAGCACCGTACCTTCGTCTTTAGCCTCTCTTCTCGTCTACATCTTAGCAAAAAGCTTTTCCACTCTGTCTGGCAAGGAGAAACTGTGCCAGCACAGAAAACATCTCCCATCGTGTTCTAGAGGCTGCGCGGAGGTCTGCCGAATATTTTGCAAGAAGAGAAAGAAAGTTGTCCAAAACAGCTTGCAATCGAATGTTCATGTGAATAGAAAAGGCAGGAGAGTGGTCAGGTACTGTTTTCTCTCAGTTGGCAAGCTGCGCACACAATCGCAGTGTTGTACAGCTTGTTTCATCACCTTTGCCAAGTTGCCGCTCTCTCCGGCTCCCGGAGACGAAGAAGCTGCTTCTTCGCGCAAAGACGATTCTGCCGTTCACAGTGCTCTGCAGTGTGTGTCTTCTGCCGAAAGAGTCCCGGGAGCGGTGCTTAGCTCTGCAGAGCACCGTACCTTCGTCTTTAGCCTCTCTTCTCGTCTACATCTTAGCAAAAAGCTTTTCCACTCTGTCTGGCAAGGAGAAACTGTGCCAGCACAAAAAACATCTCCCATCGTGTTCTAGAGGCTGCACGGAGGTGTGCCGAGTGTTTTGCAAGAAGAGAAAGAAAGTTGTCCAAAACAGCTTGCAATCGAATGTTCATGTGAATAGAAAAGGCAGGAGAGTGGTCAGGTACTGTTTTCTCTCAGTTGGCAAGCTGCGCACACACTCGCAGTGTTGTACAGCTTGTTTCATCACCTTTGCGAAGTTGCCGCTCTCTCCGGCTCCCGGAGACGAAGAAGCTGCTTCTTCGCGCAAAGACGATTCTGCCGCTCACAGTGCTCTGCGGTGTGCGCCTTTTGCCGAAAGAGGTCCGGGAGCGGTGCTCAGCTCTGCAGAGCACCGTACCTTCGTCTTTAGCCTCTCTTCTCGTCTACATCTTAGCAAAAAGCTTTTCCACTCTGTCTGGCAAGGAGAAACTGTGCCAGCACAAAAAACATCTCCCATCGTGTTCTAGAGGCTGCACGGAGGTCTGCCGAGTGTTTTGCAAGAAGAGAAAGAAAGTTGTCCCAAACAGCTTGCAATCGAATGTTCATGTGAATAGAAAAGGCAGGAGAGTGGTCAGGTACTGTTTTCTCTCAGTTGGCAAGCTGCGCACACAATCGCAGTGTTGTACAGCTTGTTTCATCACCTTTGCCAAGTTGCCGCTCTCTCCGGCTCCCGGAGACGAAGAAGCTGCTTCTTCGCGCAAAGACGATTCTGCCGCTCACAGTGCTCTGCAGTGTGTGTCTTCTGCCGAAAGAGTCCCGGGAGCGGTGTCTAGCTCTGCAGAGCACCGTACCTTCGTCTTTAGCCTCTCTTCTCGTCTACATCTTAGCAAAAAGCTTTTCCACTCTGTCTGGCAAGGAGAAACTGTGCCAGCACAGAAAACATCTCCCATCGTGTTCTAGAGGCTGCACGGAGGTGTGCCGAGTGTTTTGCAAGAAGAGAAAGAAAGTTGTCCAAAACAGCTTGCAATCGAATGTTCATGTGAATAGAAAAGGCAGGAGAGTGGTCAGGTACTGTTTTCTCTCAGTTGGCAAGCTGCGCACACAATCGCAGTGTTGTACAGCTTGTTTCATCACCTTTGCCAAGTTGCCGCTCTCTCCGGCTCCCGGAGACGAAGAAGCTGCTTCTTCGCGCAAAGACGATTCTGCCGCTCACAGTGCTCTGCAGTGTGTGCTTTCTGCCGAAAGAGTCCCGGGAGCGGTGCTTAGCTCTGCAGAGCACCGTACCTTCGTCTTTAGCCTCTCTTCTCGTCTACATCTTAGCAAAAAGCTTTTCCACTCTGTCTGGCAAGGAGAAACTGTGCCAGCACAGAAAACATCTCCCATCGTGTTCTAGAGGGTGCACGGAGGTCTGCCGAGTGTTTTGCAAGAAGAGAAAGAAAGTTGTCCCAAACAGCTTGCAATCGAATGTTCATGGGAATAGAAAAGGGGGAGAGTGGTCCGGTACTGTTTTCTCTCAGTTGGCAAGCTGCGCACACAATCGCAGTGTTGTACAGCTTGTTTCATCACCTTTGCGAAGTTGCCGCTCTCTCCGGCTCCCGGAGACGAAGAAGCTGCTTCTTCGGGCAAAGACGCTTCTGGCGCTCACAGTGCTCTGCGGTGTGCGGCTTCTGCCGAAAAAGGCCCGGGAGTGATGCTTAGCTCTGCAGAGCACCGTACCTTCGTCTTTAGCCTCTCTTCTCGTCTACATCTTAGCAAAAAGCTTTTCCACTCTGTCTGGCAAGGAGAAACTGTGCCAGCACAGAAAACATCTCCCATCGTGTTTTAGAGGCTGCACGGACGTCTGCCGAGTGTTTTGCAAGAAGAGAAAGAAAGTTGTCCAAAACAGCTTGCAATCGAATGTTCATGTGAATAGAAAAGGCAGGAGAGAGGTCAGGTACTGTTTTCTCTCACTTGGCAAGCTGCGCACACAATCGCAGTGTTGTACAGCTTGTTTCATCACCTTTGCCAAGTTGCCGCTCTCTCCGGCTCCCGGAGACGAAGAAGCTGCTTCTTCGCGCAAAGACGATTCTGCCGTTCACAGTGCTCTGCAGTGTGTGTCTTCTGCCGAAAGAGGCCCGGGAGCAGTGCTTAGCTCTGCAGAGCACCGTACCTTCGTCTTTAGCCTCTCTTCTCGTCTACATCTTAGCAAAAAGCTTTTCCACTCTGTCTGGCAAGGAGAAACTGTGCCAGCACAAAAAACATCTCCCATCGTGTTCTAGAGGCTGCACGGAGGTCTGCCGAGTGTTTTGCAAGAAGAGAAAGAAAGTTGTCCAAAACAGCTTGCAATCGAATGTTCATGTGAATAGAAAAGGCAGGAGAGTGGTCAGGTACTGTTTTCTCTCACTTGGCAAGCTGCGCACACAATCGCAGTGTTGTACAGCTTGTTTCATCACCTTTGCCAAGTTGCCGCTCTCTCCGGCTCCCGGAGACGAAGAAGCTGCTTCTTCGCGCAAAGACGATTCTGCCGCTCACAGTGCTCTGCGGTGTGCGCCTTCTGCCGAATGAGGTCCGGGAGCGGTGCTCAGCTCTGCAGAGCACCGTACCTTCGTCTTTAGCCTCTCTTCTCGTCTACATCTTAGCAAAAAGCTTTTCCACTCTGTCTGGCAAGGAGAAACTGTGCCAGCACAGAAAACATCTCCCATCGTGTTCTAGAGGCTGCACGGAGGTCTGCCGAATGTTTTGCAAGAAGAGAAAGAAAGTTGTCCAAAAGAGCTTGCAATCGAATGTTCATATGAATAGAAAAGGCAGGAGAGTCGTAAGGTACTGTTTTCTCTCAGTTGGCAAGCTGCGCACACAATCGCAGTGTTGTACAGCTTGTTTCATCACCTTTGCCAAGTTGCCGCTCTCTCCGGCTCCCGGAGACGAAGAAGCTGCTTCTTCGCGCAAAGACGATTCTGCCGCTCACAGTGCTCTGCAGTGTGTGTCTTCTGCCGAAAGAGTCCCGGGAGCGGTGCTTAGCTCTGCAGAGCACCGTACCTTCGTCTTTAGCCTCTCTTCTCGTCTACATCTTAGCAAAAAGCTTTTCCACTCTGTCTGGCAAGGAGAAACTGTGCCAGCACAGAAAACATCTCCCATCGTGTTCTAGAGGCTGCACGGATGTCTGCCGAGTGTTTTACAAGAAGAGAAAGAAAATTGCTCAAAACAGCTTGCAATCGAATGTTCATGTGAATAGAAAAGGCAGGAGAGTGGTCAGGTACTGTTTTCTCTCAGTTGGCAAGCTGCGCACACAATCGCAGTGTTGTACAGCTTGTTTCATCACCTTAGTTAAGTTGCCGCTCTCTCCGGCTCCCGGAGACGAAGAAGCTGCTTCTTCGCGCAAAGATGATTCTGCCGCTCACAGTGCTCTGCAGTGTATGTCTTCTGCCGAAAGAGTCCCGGGAGCGGTGTCTAGCTCTGCAGAGCACCGTACCTTCGTCTTTAGCCTCTCTTCTCGTCTACATCTTAGCAAAAAGCTTTTCCACTCTGTCTGGCAAGGAGAAACTGTGCCAGCACAGAAAACATCTCCCATCGTGTTCTAGAGGCTGCGCGGAGGTCTGCCGAATATTTTGCAAGAAGAGAAAGAAAGTTGTCCAAAACAGCTTGCAATCGAATGTTCATGTGAATAGAAAAGGCAGGAGAGTGGTCAGGTACTGTTTTCTCTCAGTTGGCAAGCTGCGCACACAATCGCAGTGTTGTACAGCTTGTTTCATCACCTTTGCCAAGTTGCCGCTCTCTCCGGCTCCCGGAGACGAAGAAGCTGCTTCTTCGCGCAAAGACGATTCTGCCGTTCACAGTGCTCTGCAGTGTGTGTCTTCTGCCGAAAGAGTCCCGGGAGCAGTGCTTAGCTCTGCAGAGCACCGTACCTTCGTCTTTAGCCTCTCTTCTCGTCTACATCTTAGCAAAAAGCTTTTCCACTCTGTCTGGCAAGGAGAAACTGTGCCAGCACAAAAAACATCTCCCATCGTGTTCTAGAGGCTGCACGGACGTCTGCCGAGTGTTTTGCAAGAAGAGAAAGAAAGTTGTCCAAAACAGCTTGCAATCGAAAGTTCATGTGAATAGAAAAGGCAGGAGAGTGGTCAGGTACTGTTTTCTCTCAGTTGGCAAGCTGCGCACACAATCGCAGTGTTGTACAGCTTGTTTCATCACCTTTGCCAAGTTGCCGCTCTCTCCGGCTCCCGGAGACGAAGAAGCTGCTTCTTCGCGCAAAGACGATTCTGCCGCTCACAGTGCTCTGCGGTGTGCGCCTTTTGCCGAAAGAGGTCCGGGAGCGGTGCTCAGCTCTGCAGAGCACCGTACCTTCGTCTTTAGCCTCTCTTCTCGTCTACATCTTAGCAAAAAGCTTTTCCACTCTGTCTGGCAAGGAGAAACTGTGCCAGCACAAAAAACATCTCCCATCGTGTTCTAGAGGCTGCACGGAGGTCTGCCGAGTGTTTTGCAAGAAGAGAAAGAAAGTTGTCCCAAACAGCTTGCAATCGAATGTTCATGTGAATAGAAAAGGCAGGAGAGTGGTCAGGTACTGTTTTCTCTCAGTTGGCAAGCTGCGCACACAATCGCAGTGTTGTACAGCTTGTTTCATCACCTTAGTTAAGTTGCCGCTCTCTCCGGCTCCCGGAGACGAAGAAGCTGCTTCTTCGCGCAAAGATGATTCTGCCGCTCACAGTGCTCTGCAGTGTATGTCTTCTGCCGAAAGAGTCCCGGGAGCGGTGTCTAGCTCTGCAGAGCACCGTACCTTCGTCTTTAGCCTCTCTTCTCGTCTACATCTTAGCAAAAAGCTTTTCCACTCTGTCTGGCAAGGAGAAACTGTGCCAGCACAGAAAACATCTCCCATCGTGTTCTAGAGGCTGCACGGAGGTCTGCCGAATATTTTGCAAGAAGAGAAAGAAAGTTGTCCAAAACAGCTTGCAATCGAATGTTCATGTGAAGAGAAAAGGCAGGAGAGTGGTCAGGTACTGTTTTCTCTCAGTTGGCAAGCTGCGCACACAATCGCAGTGTTGTACAGCTTGTTTCATCACCTTTGCCAAGTTGCCGCTCTCTCCGGCTCCCGGAGACGAAGAAGCTGCTTCTTCGCGCAATGACGATTCTGCCGCTCACAGTGCTCTGCGGTGTGCGCCTTTTTCCGAAAGAGGTTCGGGAGCGGTGCTCAGCTCTGCAGAGCACCGTACCTTCGTCTTTAGCCTCTCTTCTCGTCTACATCTTAGCAAAAAGCTTTTCCACTCTGTCTGGCAAGGAGAAACTGTGCCAGCACAAAAAACATCTCCCATCGTGTTCTAGAGGCTGCACGGAGGTCTGCCGAGTGTTTTGCAAGAAGAGAAAGAAAGTTGTCCAAAACAGCTTGCAATCGAATGTTCATGTGAATAGAAAAGGCAGGAGAGTGGTCAGGTACTGTTTTCTCTCACTTGGCAAGCTGCGCACACAATCGCAGTGTTGTACAGCTTGTTTCATCACCTTTGCCAAGTTGCCGCTCTCTCCGGCTCCCGGAGACGAAGAAGCTGCTTCTTCGCGCAAAGACGATTCTGCCGCTCACAGTGCTCTGCAGTGTGTGTCTTCTGCCGAAAGAGTCCCGGGAGCGGTGCTTAGCTCTGCAGAGCACCGTACCTTCGTCTTTAGCCTCTCTTCTCGTCTACATCTTAGCAAAAAGCTTTTCCACTCTGTCTGGCAAGGAGAAACCGTGCCAGCACAGAAAACATCTCCCATCGTGTTCCAGAGGCTGCACGGAGGTCTGCCGAATGTTTTGCAAGAAGAGAAAGAAAGTTGTCCAAAACAGCTTGCAATCGAATGTTCATGTGAATAGAAAAGGCAGGAGAGTGGTCAGGTACTGTTTTCTGTCAGTTGGCAAGCTGCGCACACAATCGCAGTGTTGTACAGCTTGTTTCATCACCTTTGCCAAGTTGCCGCTCTCTCCGACTCCCGGAGACGAAGAAGCTGCTTCTTCGCGCAAAGACGATTCTGCCGCTCACAGTGCTCTGCGGTGTGTGTCTTCTGCCGAAAGAGTCCCGGGAGCGGTGTCTAGCTCTGCAGAGCACCGTACCTTCGTCTTTAGCCTCTCTTCTCGTCTACATCTTAGCAAAAAGCTTTTCCACTCTGTCTGGCAAGGAGAAACTGTGCCAGCACAGAAAACATCTCCCATCGTGTTCTAGAGGCTGCGCGGAGGTCTGCCGAATGTTTTGCAAGAAGAGAAAGAAAGTTGTCCAAAACAGCTTGCAATCGAATGTTCATGTGAATAGAAAAGGCAGGAGAGTGGTCAGGTACTGTTTTCTCTCAGTTGGCAAGCTGCGCACACAATCGCAGTGTTGTACAGCTTGTTTCATCACCTTTGCCAAGTTGCCGCTCTCTCCGGCTCCCGGAGACGAAGAAGCTGCTTCTTCGCGCAAAGATGATTCTGCCGCTCACAGTGCTCTGCAGTGTGTGTCTTCTGCCGAAAGAGTCCCGGGAGCGGTGTCTAGCTCTGCAGAGCACCGTACCTTCGTCTTTAGCCTCTCTTCTCGTCTACATCTTAGCAAAAAGCTTTTCCACTCTGTCTGGCAAGGAGAAACTGTGCCAGCACAGAAAACATCTCCCATCGTGTTCTAGAGGCTGCGCGGAGGTCTGCCGAATATTTTGCAAGAAGAGAAAGAAAGTTGTCCAAAACAGCTTGCAATCGAATGTTCATGTGAATAGAAAAGGCAGGAGAGTGGTCAGGTACTGTTTTCTCTCAGTTGGCAAGCTGCGCACACAATCGCAGTGTTGTACAGCTTGTTTCATCACCTTTGCCAAGTTGCCGCTCTCTCCGGCTCCCGGAGACGAAGAAGCTGCTTCTTCGCGCAAAGACGATTCTGCCGTTCACAGTGCTCTGCAGTGTGTGTCTTCTGCCGAAAGAGTCCCGGGAGCAGTGCATAGCTCTGCAGAGCACCGTACCTTCGTCTTTAGCCTCTCTTCTCGTCTACATCTTAGCAAAAAGCTTTTCCACTCTGTCTGGCAAGGAGAAACTGTGCCAGCACAGAAAACATCTCCCATCGTGTTCTAGAGGCTGCACGGACGTCTGCCGAGTGTTTTGCAAGAAGAGAAAGAAAGTTGTCCAAAACAGCTTGCAATCGAATGTTCATGTGAATAGAAAAGGCAGGAGAGTGGTCAGGTACTGTTTTCTCTCAGTTGGCAAGCTGCGCACACAATCGCAGTGTTGTACAGCTTGTTTCATCACCTTTGCCAAGTTGCCGCTCTCTCCGGCTCCCGGAGACGAAGAAGCTGCTTCTTCGCGCAAAGACGATTCTGCCGTTCACAGTGCTCTGCAGTGTGTGTCTTCTGCCGAAAGAGTCCCGGGAGCAGTGCTTAGCTCTGCAGAGCACCGTACCTTCGTCTTTAGCCTCTCTTCTCGTCTACATCTTAGCAAAAAGCTTTTCCACTCTGTCTGGCAAGGAGAAACTGTGCCAGCACAAAAAACATCTCCCATCGTGTTCTAGAGGCTGCACGGAGGTCTGCCGAGTGTTTTGCAAGAAGAGAAAGAAAGTTGTCCAAAACAGCTTGCAATCGAATGTTCATGTGAATAGAAAAGGCAGGAGAGTGGTCAGGTACTGTTTTCTCTCAGTTGGCAAGCTGCGCACACACTCGCAGTGTTGTACAGCTTGTTTCATCACCTTTGCGAAGTTGCCGCTCTCTCCGGCTCCCGGAGACGAAGAAGCTGCTTCTCCGCGCAAAGACGATTCTGCCGCTCACAGTGCTCTGCGGTGTGCGCCTTTTGCCGAAAGAGGTCCGGGAGCGGTGCTCAGCTCTGCAGAGCACCGTACCTTCGTCTTTAGCCTCTCTTCTCGTCTACATCTTAGCAAAAAGCTTTTCCACTCTGTCTGGCAAGGAGAAACTGTGCCAGCACAAAAAACATCTCCCATCGTGTTCTAGAGGCTGCACGGAGGTCTGCCGAGTGTTTTGCAAGAAGAGAAAGAAAGTTGTCCAAAACAGCTTGCAATCGAATGTTCATGTGAATAGAAAAGGCAGGAGAGTGGTCAGGTACTGTTTTCTCTCAGTTGGCAAGCTGCGCACACAATCGCAGTGTTGTACAGCTTGTTTCATCACCTTTGCGAAGTTGCCGCTCTCTCCGGCTCCCGGAGACGAAGAAGCTGCTTCTTTGCGCAAAGACGATTCTGCCGCTCACAGTGCTCTGCAGTGTGTGTCTTCTGCCGAAAGAGTCCCGGGAGCGGTGCTTAGCTCTGCAGAGCACCGTACCTTCGTCTTTAGCCTCTCTTCTCGTCTACATCTTAGCAAAAAGCTTTTCCACTCTGTCTGGCAAGGAGAAACTGTGCCAGCACAGAAAACATCTCCCATCGTGTTCTAGAGGCTGCACGGAGGTCTGCCGAATGTTTTGCAAGAAGAGAAAGAAAGTTGTCCAAAACAGTTTGCAATCGAATGTTCATGTGAATAGAAAAGGCAGGAGAGTGGTCAGGTACTGTTTTCTCTCAGTTGGCAAGCTGTGCACACAATCGCAGTGTTGTACAGCTTGTTTCATCACCTTTGCGAAGTTGCCGCTCTCTCCGGCTCCCGGAGACGAAGAAGCTGCTTCTTCGCGCAAAGACGATTCTGCCGCTCACAGTGCTCTGCAGTGTGTGTCTTCTGCCGAAAGAGTCCCGGGAGCAGTGCTTAGCTCTGCAGAGCACCGTACCTTCGTCTTTAGCCTCTCTTCTCGTCTACATCTTAGCAAAAAGCTTTTCCACTCTGTCTGGCAAGGAGAAACCGTGCCAGCACAGAAAACATCTCCCATCGTGTTCCAGAGGCTGCACGGAGGTCTGCCGAATGTTTTGCAAGAAGAGAAAGAAAGTTGTCCAAAACAGCTTGCAATCGAATGTTCATGTGAATAGAAAAGGCAGGAGAGTGGTCAGGTACTGTTTTCTGTCAGTTTGCAAGCTGCGCACACAATCGCAGTGTTGTACAGCTTGTTTCATCACCTTTGCCAAGTTGCCGCTCTCTCCGACTCCCGGAGACGAAGAAGCTGCTTCTTCGCGCAAAGACGATTCTGCCGCTCACAGTGCTCTGCGGTGTGTGTCTTCTGCCGAAAGAGTCCCGGGAGCGGTGTCTAGCTCTGCAGAGCACCGTACCTTCGTCTTTAGCCTCTCTTCTCGTCTACATCTTAGCAAAAAGCTTTTCCACTCTGTCTGGCAAGGAGAAACTGTGCCAGCACAAAAAACATCTCCCATCGTGTTCTAGAGGCTGCACGGAGGTCTGCCGAGTGTTTTGCAAGAAGAGAAAGAAAGTTGTCCAAAACAGCTTGCAATCGAATGTTCATGTGAATAGAAAAGGCAGGAGAGTGGTCAGGTACTGTTTTCTCTCAGTTGGCAAGCTGCGCACACAATCGCAGTGTTGTACAGCTTGTTTCATCACCTTAGTTAAGTTGCCGCTCTCTCCGGCTCCCGGAGACGAAGAAGCTGCTTCTTCGCGCAAAGATGATTCTGCCGCTCACAGTGCTCTGCAGTGTATGTCTTCTGCCGAAAGAGTCCCGGGAGCGGTGTCTAGCTCTGCAGAGCACCGTACCTTCGTCTTTAGCCTCTCTTCTCGTCTACATCTTAGCAAAAAGCTTTTCCACTCTGTCTGGCAAGGAGAAACTGTGCCAGCACAGAAAACATCTCCCATCGTGTTCTAGAGGCTGCACGGAGGTCTGCCGAATATTTTGCAAGAAGAGAAAGAAAGTTGTCCAAAACAGCTTGCAATCGAATGTTCATGTGAAGAGAAAAGGCAGGAGAGTGGTCAGGTACTGTTTTCTCTCAGTTGGCAAGCTGCGCACACAATCGCAGTGTTGTACAGCTTGTTTCATCACCTTTGCCAAGTTGCCGCTCTCTCCGGCTCCCGGAGACGAAGAAGCTGCTTCTTCGCGCAAAGACGATTCTGCCGTTCACAGTGCTCTGCAGTGTGTGTCTTCTGCCGAAAGAGTCCCGGGAGCAGTGCTTAGCTCTGCAGAGCACCGTACCTTCGTCTTTAGCCTCTCTTCTCGTCTACATCTTAGCAAAAAGCTTTTCCACTCTGTCTGGCAAGGAGAAACTGTGCCAGCACAAAAAACATCTCCCATCGTGTTCTAGAGGCTGCACGGAGGTCTGCCGAGTGTTTTGCAAGAAGAGAAAGAAAGTTGTCCAAAACAGCTTGCAATCGAATGTTCATGTGAATAGAAAAGGCAGGAGAGTGGTCAGGTACTGTTTTCTCTCAGTTGGCAAGCTGCGCACACAATCGCAGTGTTGTACAGCTTGTTTCATCACCTTTGCCAAGTTGCCGCTCTCTCCGGCTCCCGGAGACGAAGAAGCTGCTTCTTCGCGCAAAGACGCTTCTGCCGCTCACAGTGCTCTGCGGTGTGCGGCTTCTGCCGAAAGAGGCCCGGGAGTGATGCTTAGCTCTGCAGAGCACCGTACCTTCGTCTTTAGCCTCTCTTCTCGTCTACATCTTAGCAAAAAGCTATTCCACTCTGTCTGGCAAGGAGAAACTGTGCCAGCACAGAAAACATCTCCCATCGTGTTCTAGAGGCTGCACGGAGGTCTGCCGAGTGTTTTGCAAGAAGAGAAAGAAATTTGTCCAAAACACCTTGCAATCGAATGTTCATGTGAATAGAAAAGGCAGGAGAGTGGTCAGGTACTGTTTTCTCTCAGTTGGCAAGCTGCGCACACAATCGCAGTGTTGTACAGCTTGTTTCATCACCTTTGCCAAGTTGCCGCTCTCTCCGGCTCCCGGAGACGAAGAAGCTGCTTCTTCGCGCAAAGACGCTTCTGCCGCTCACAGTGCTCTGCGGTGTGCGGCTTCTGCCGAAAGAGGCCCGGGAGTGATGCTTAGCTCTGCAGAGCACCGTACCTTCGTCTTTAGCCTCTCTTCTCGTCTACATCTTAGCAAAAAGCTATTCCACTCTGTCTGGCAAGGAGAAACTGTGCCAGCACAGAAAACATCTCCCATCGTGTTCTAGAGGCTGCACGGAGGTCTGCCGAGTGTTTTGCAAGAAGAGAAAGAAATTTGTCCAAAACACCTTGCAATCGAATGTTCATGTGAATAGAAAAGGCAGGAGAGTGGTCAGGTACTGTTTTCTCTCAGTTGGCAAGCTGCGCACACACTCGCAGTGTTGTACAGCTTGTTTCATCACCTTTGCCAAGTTGCCGCTCTCTCCGGCTCCCGGAGACGAAGAAGCTGCTTCTTCGCGCAAAGACGATTCTGCCGTTCACAGTGCTCTGCAGTGTGTGTCTTCTGCCGAAAGAGTCCCGGGAGCAGTGCTTAGCTCTGCAGAGCACCGTACCTTCGTCTTTAGCCTCTCTTCTCGTCTACATCTTAGCAAAAAGCTTTTCCACTCTGTCTGGCAAGGAGAAACTGTGCCAGCACACAAAACATCTCCCATCGTGTTCTAGAGGCTGCACGGAGGTCTGCCGAGTGTTTTGCAAGAAGAGAAAGAAAGTTGTCCAAAACAGCTTGCAATCGAATGTTCATGTGAATAGAAAAGGCAGGAGAGTGGTCAGGTACTGTTTTCTCTCAGTTGGCAAGCTGTGCACACAATCGCAGTGTTGTACAGCTTGTTTCATCACCTTTGCCAAGTTGCCGCTCTCTCCGGCTCCCGGAGACGAAGAAGCTGCTTCTTCGCGCAAAGACGATTCTGCCGTTCACAGTGCTCTGCAGTGTGTGTCTTCTGCCGAAAGAGTCCCGGGAGCAGTGCTTAGCTCTGCAGAGCACCGTACCTTCGTCTTTAGCCTCTCTTCTCGTCTACATCTTAGCAAAAAGCTTTTCCACTCTGTCTGGCAAGGAGAAACTGTGCCAGCACAAAAAACATCTCCCATCGTGTTCTAGAGGCTGCACGGAGGTCTGCCGAGTGTTTTGCAAGAAGAGAAAGAAAGTTGTCCAAAACAGCTTGCAATCGAATGTTCATGTGAATAGAAAAGGCAGGAGAGTGGTCAGGTACTGTTTTCTCTCAGTTGGCAAGCTGCGCACACAATCGCAGTGTTGTACAGCTTGTTTCATCACCTTTGCCAAGTTGCCGCTCTCTCCGGCTCCCGGAGACGAAGAAGCTGCTTCTTCGCGCAATGACGATTCTGCCGCTCACAGTGCTCTGCGGTGTGCGCCTTTTGCCGAAAGACGTCCGGGAGCGGTGCTCAGCTCTGCAGAGCACCGTACCTTCGTCTTTAGCCTCTCTTCTCGTCTACATCTTAGCAAAAAGCTTTTCCACTCTGTCTGGCAAGGAGAAACTGTGCCAGCACAAAAAACATCTCCCATCGTGTTCTAGAGGCTGCACGGAGGTCTGCCGAGTGTTTTGCAAGAAGAGAAAGAAAGTTGTCCAAAACAGCTTGCAATCGAATGTTCATGTGAATAGAAAAGGCAGGAGAGTGGTCAGGTACTGTTTTCTCTCAGTTGGCAAGCTGCGCACACAATCGCAGTGTTGTACAGCTTGTTTCATCACCTTTGCGAAGTTGCCGCTCTCTCCGGCTCCCGGAGACGAAGAAGCTGCTTCTTCGCGCAAAGACGATTCTGCCGCTCACAGTGCTCTGCAGTGTGTGTCTTCTGCCGAAAGAGTCCCGGGAGCGGTGCTTAGCTCTGCAGAGCACCGTACCTTCGTCTTTAGCCTCTCTTCTCGTCTACATCTTAGCAAAAAGCTTTTCCACTCTGTCTGGCAAGGAGAAACCGTGCCAGCACAGAAAACATCTCCCATCGTGTTCCAGAGGCTGCACGGAGGTCTGCCGAATGTTTTGCAAGAAGAGAAAGAAAGTTGTCCAAAACAGCTTGCAATCGAATGTTCATGTGAATAGAAAAGGCAGGAGAGTGGTCAGGTACTGTTTTCTCTCAGTTGGCAAGCTGCGCACACAATCGCAGTGTTGTACAGCTTGTTTCATCACCTTTGCCAAGTTGCCGCTCTCTCCGACTCCCGGAGACGAAGAAGCTGCTTCTTCGCGCAAAGACGATTCTGCCGCTCACAGTGCTCTGCGGTGTGTGTCTTCTGCCGAAAGAGTCCCGGGAGCGGTGTCTAGCTCTGCAGAGCACCGTACCTTCGTCTTTAGCCTCTCTTCTCGTCTACATCTTAGCAAAAAGCTTTTCCACTCTGTCTGGCAAGGAGAAACTGTGCCAGCACAGAAAACATCTCCCATCGTGTTCTAGAGGCTGCGCGGAGGTCTGCCGAATGTTTTGCAAGAAGAGAAAGAAAGTTGTCCAAAACAGCTTGCAATCGAATGTTCATGTGAATAGAAAAGGCAGGAGAGTGGTCAGGTACTGTTTTCTCTCAGTTGGCAAGCTGCGCACACAATCGCAGTGTTGTACAGCTTGTTTCATCACCTTTGCCAAGTTGCCGCTCTCTCCGGCTCCCGGAGACGAAGAAGCTGCTTCTTCGCGCAAAGATGATTCTGCCGCTCACAGTGCTCTGCAGTGTGTGTCTTCTGCCGAAAGAGTCCCGGGAGCGGTGTCTAGCTCTGCAGAGCACCGTACCTTCGTCTTTAGCCTCTCTTCTCGTCTACATCTTAGCAAAAAGCTTTTCCACTCTGTCTGGCAAGGAGAAACTGTGCCAGCACAGAAAACATCTCCCATCGTGTTCTAGAGGCTGCGCGGAGGTCTGCCGAATATTTTGCAAGAAGAGAAAGAAAGTTGTCCAAAACAGCTTGCAATCGAATGTTCATGTGAATAGAAAAGGCAGGAGAGTGGTCAGGTACTGTTTTCTCTCAGTTGGCAAGCTGCGCACACAATCGCAGTGTTGTACAGCTTGTTTCATCACCTTTGCCAAGTTGCCGCTCTCTCCGGCTCCCGGAGACGAAGAAGCTGCTTCTTCGCGCAAAGACGATTCTGCCGTTCACAGTGCTCTGCAGTGTGTGTCTTCTGCCGAAAGAGTCCCGGGAGCAGTGCATAGCTCTGCAGAGCACCGTACCTTCGTCTTTAGCCTCTCTTCTCGTCTACATCTTAGCAAAAAGCTTTTCCACTCTGTCTGGCAAGGAGAAACTGTGCCAGCACAGAAAACATCTCCCATCGTGTTCTAGAGGCTGCACGGACGTCTGCCGAGTGTTTTGCAAGAAGAGAAAGAAAGTTGTCCAAAACAGCTTGCAATCGAATGTTCATGTGAATAGAAAAGGCAGGAGAGTGGTCAGGTACTGTTTTCTCTCAGTTGGCAAGCTGCGCACACAATCGCAGTGTTGTACAGCTTGTTTCATCACCTTTGCCAAGTTGCCGCTCTCTCCGGCTCCCGGAGACGAAGAAGCTGCTTCTTCGCGCAAAGACGATTCTGCCGTTCACAGTGCTCTGCAGTGTGTGTCTTCTGCCGAAAGAGTCCCGGGAGCAGTGCTTAGCTCTGCAGAGCACCGTACCTTCGTCTTTAGCCTCTCTTCTCGTCTACATCTTAGCAAAAAGCTTTTCCACTCTGTCTGGCAAGGAGAAACTGTGCCAGCACAAAAAACATCTCCCATCGTGTTCTAGAGGCTGCACGGAGGTCTGCCGAGTGTTTTGCAAGAAGAGAAAGAAAGTTGTCCAAAACAGCTTGCAATCGAATGTTCATGTGAATAGAAAAGGCAGGAGAGTGGTCAGGTACTGTTTTCTCTCAGTTGGCAAGCTGCGCACACACTCGCAGTGTTGTACAGCTTGTTTCATCACCTTTGCGAAGTTGCCGCTCTCTCCGGCTCCCGGAGACGAAGAAGCTGCTTCTTCGCGCAAAGACGATTCTGCCGCTCACAGTGCTCTGCGGTGTGCGCCTTTTGCCGAAAGAGGTCCGGGAGCGGTGCTCAGCTCTGCAGAGCACCGTACCTTCGTCTTTAGCCTCTCTTCTCGTCTACATCTTAGCAAAAAGCTTTTCCACTCTGTCTGGCAAGGAGAAACTGTGCCAGCACAAAAAACATCTCCCATCGTGTTCTAGAGGCTGCACGGAGGTCTGCCGAGTGTTTTGCAAGAAGAGAAAGAAAGTTGTCCAAAACAGCTTGCAATCGAATGTTCATGTGAATAGAAAAGGCAGGAGAGTGGTCAGGTACTGTTTTCTCTCAGTTGGCAAGCTGCGCACACAATCGCAGTGTTGTACAGCTTGTTTCATCACCTTTGCGAAGTTGCCGCTCTCTCCGGCTCCCGGAGACGAAGAAGCTGCTTCTTCGCGCAAAGACGATTCTGCCGCTCACAGTGCTCTGCAGTGTGTGTCTTCTGCCGAAAGAGTCCCGGAAGCGGTGCTTAGCTCTGCAGAGCACCGTACCTTCGTCTTTAGCCTCTCTTCTCGTCTACATCTTAGCAAAAAGCTTTTCCACTCTGTCTGGCAAGGAGAAACTGTGCCAGCACAGAAAACATCTCCCATCGTGTTCTAGAGGCTGCACGGAGGTCTGCCGAATGTTTTGCAAGAAGAGAAAGAAAGTTGTCCAAAACAGTTTGCAATCGAATGTTCATGTGAATAGAAAAGGCAGGAGAGTGGTCAGGTACTGTTTTCTCTCAGTTGGCAAGCTGTGCACACAATCGCAGTGTTGTACAGCTTGTTTCATCACCTTTGCGAAGTTGCCGCTCTCTCCGGCTCCCGGAGACGAAGAAGCTGCTTCTTCGCGCAAAGACGATTCTGCCGCTCACAGTGCTCTGCAGTGTGTGTCTTCTGCCGAAAGAGTCCCGGGAGCAGTGCTTAGCTCTGCAGAGCACCGTACCTTCGTCTTTAGCCTCTCTTCTCGTCTACATCTTAGCAAAAAGCTTTTCCACTCTGTCTGGCAAGGAGAAACCGTGCCAGCACAGAAAACATCTCCCATCGTGTTCCAGAGGCTGCACGGAGGTCTGCCGAATGTTTTGCAAGAAGAGAAAGAAAGTTGTCCAAAACAGCTTGCAATCGAATGTTCATGTGAATAGAAAAGGCAGGAGAGTGGTCAGGTACTGTTTTCTGTCAGTTTGCAAGCTGCGCACACAATCGCAGTGTTGTACAGCTTGTTTCATCACCTTTGCCAAGTTGCCGCTCTCTCCGACTCCCGGAGACGAAGAAGCTGCTTCTTCGCGCAAAGACGATTCTGCCGCTCACAGTGCTCTGCGGTGTGTGTCTTCTGCCGAAAGAGTCCCGGGAGCGGTGTCTAGCTCTGCAGAGCACCGTACCTTCGTCTTTAGCCTCTCTTCTCGTCTACATCTTAGCAAAAAGCTTTTCCACTCTGTCTGGCAAGGAGAAACTGTGCCAGCACAAAAAACATCTCCCATCGTGTTCTAGAGGCTGCACGGAGGTCTGCCGAGTGTTTTGCAAGAAGAGAAAGAAAGTTGTCCAAAACAGCTTGCAATCGAATGTTCATGTGAATAGAAAAGGCAGGAGAGTGGTCAGGTACTGTTTTCTCTCAGTTGGCAAGCTGCGCACACAATCGCAGTGTTGTACAGCTTGTTTCATCACCTTAGTTAAGTTGCCGCTCTCTCCGGCTCCCGGAGACGAAGAAGCTGCTTCTTCGCGCAAAGATGATTCTGCCGCTCACAGTGCTCTGCAGTGTATGTCTTCTGCCGAAAGAGTCCCGGGAGCGGTGTCTAGCTCTGCAGAGCACCGTACCTTCGTCTTTAGCCTCTCTTCTCGTCTACATCTTAGCAAAAAGCTTTTCCACTCTGTCTGGCAAGGAGAAACTGTGCCAGCACAGAAAACATCTCCCATCGTGTTCTAGAGGCTGCACGGAGGTCTGCCGAATATTTTGCAAGAAGAGAAAGAAAGTTGTCCAAAACAGCTTGCAATCGAATGTTCATGTGAAGAGAAAAGGCAGGAGAGTGGTCAGGTACTGTTTTCTCTCAGTTGGCAAGCTGCGCACACAATCGCAGTGTTGTACAGCTTGTTTCATCACCTTTGCCAAGTTGCCGCTCTCTCCGGCTCCCGGAGACGAAGAAGCTGCTTCTTCGCGCAAAGACGATTCTGCCGTTCACAGTGCTCTGCAGTGTGTGTCTTCTGCCGAAAGAGTCCCGGGAGCAGTGCTTAGCTCTGCAGAGCACCGTACCTTCGTCTTTAGCCTCTCTTCTCGTCTACATCTTAGCAAAAAGCTTTTCCACTCTGTCTGGCAAGGAGAAACTGTGCCAGCACAAAAAACATCTCCCATCGTGTTCTAGAGGCTGCACGGAGGTCTGCCGAGTGTTTTGCAAGAAGAGAAAGAAAGTTGTCCAAAACAGCTTGCAATCGAATGTTCATGTGAATAGAAAAGGCAGGAGAGTGGTCAGGTACTGTTTTCTCTCAGTTGGCAAGCTGCGCACACAATCGCAGTGTTGTACAGCTTGTTTCATCACCTTTGCCAAGTTGCCGCTCTCTCCGGCTCCCGGAGACGAAGAAGCTGCTTCTTCGCGCAAAGACGCTTCTGCCGCTCACAGTGCTCTGCGGTGTGCGGCTTCTGCCGAAAGAGGCCCGGGAGTGATGCTTAGCTCTGCAGAGCACCGTACCTTCGTCTTTAGCCTCTCTTCTCGTCTACATCTTAGCAAAAAGCTATTCCACTCTGTCTGGCAAGGAGAAACTGTGCCAGCACAGAAAACATCTCCCATCGTGTTCTAGAGGCTGCACGGAGGTCTGCCGAGTGTTTTGCAAGAAGAGAAAGAAATTTGTCCAAAACACCTTGCAATCGAATGTTCATGTGAATAGAAAAGGCAGGAGAGTGGTCAGGTACTGTTTTCTCTCAGTTGGCAAGCTGCGCACACAATCGCAGTGTTGTACAGCTTGTTTCATCACCTTTGCCAAGTTGCCGCTCTCTCCGGCTCCCGGAGACGAAGAAGCTGCTTCTTCGCGCAAAGACGCTTCTGCCGCTCACAGTGCTCTGCGGTGTGCGGCTTCTGCCGAAAGAGGCCCGGGAGTGATGCTTAGCTCTGCAGAGCACCGTACCTTCGTCTTTAGCCTCTCTTCTCGTCTACATCTTAGCAAAAAGCTATTCCACTCTGTCTGGCAAGGAGAAACTGTGCCAGCACAGAAAACATCTCCCATCGTGTTCTAGAGGCTGCACGGAGGTCTGCCGAGTGTTTTGCAAGAAGAGAAAGAAATTTGTCCAAAACACCTTGCAATCGAATGTTCATGTGAATAGAAAAGGCAGGAGAGTGGTCAGGTACTGTTTTCTCTCAGTTGGCAAGCTGCGCACACACTCGCAGTGTTGTACAGCTTGTTTCATCACCTTTGCCAAGTTGCCGCTCTCTCCGGCTCCCGGAGACGAAGAAGCTGCTTCTTCGCGCAAAGACGATTCTGCCGTTCACAGTGCTCTGCAGTGTGTGTCTTCTGCCGAAAGAGTCCCGGGAGCAGTGCTTAGCTCTGCAGAGCACCGTACCTTCGTCTTTAGCCTCTCTTCTCGTCTACATCTTAGCAAAAAGCTTTTCCACTCTGTCTGGCAAGGAGAAACTGTGCCAGCACACAAAACATCTCCCATCGTGTTCTAGAGGCTGCACGGAGGTCTGCCGAGTGTTTTGCAAGAAGAGAAAGAAAGTTGTCCAAAACAGCTTGCAATCGAATGTTCATGTGAATAGAAAAGGCAGGAGAGTGGTCAGGTACTGTTTTCTCTCAGTTGGCAAGCTGTGCACACAATCGCAGTGTTGTACAGCTTGTTTCATCACCTTTGCCAAGTTGCCGCTCTCTCCGGCTCCCGGAGACGAAGAAGCTGCTTCTTCGCGCAAAGACGATTCTGCCGTTCACAGTGCTCTGCAGTGTGTGTCTTCTGCCGAAAGAGTCCCGGGAGCAGTGCTTAGCTCTGCAGAGCACCGTACCTTCGTCTTTAGCCTCTCTTCTCGTCTACATCTTAGCAAAAAGCTTTTCCACTCTGTCTGGCAAGGAGAAACTGTGCCAGCACAAAAAACATCTCCCATCGTGTTCTAGAGGCTGCACGGAGGTCTGCCGAGTGTTTTGCAAGAAGAGAAAGAAAGTTGTCCAAAACAGCTTGCAATCGAATGTTCATGTGAATAGAAAAGGCAGGAGAGTGGTCAGGTACTGTTTTCTCTCAGTTGGCAAGCTGCGCACACAATCGCAGTGTTGTACAGCTTGTTTCATCACCTTTGCCAAGTTGCCGCTCTCTCCGGCTCCCGGAGACGAAGAAGCTGCTTCTTCGCGCAATGACGATTCTGCCGCTCACAGTGCTCTGCGGTGTGCGCCTTTTGCCGAAAGACGTCCGGGAGCGGTGCTCAGCTCTGCAGAGCACCGTACCTTCGTCTTTAGCCTCTCTTCTCGTCTACATCTTAGCAAAAAGCTTTTCCACTCTGTCTGGCAAGGAGAAACTGTGCCAGCACAAAAAACATCTCCCATCGTGTTCTAGAGGCTGCACGGAGGTCTGCCGAGTGTTTTGCAAGAAGAGAAAGAAAGTTGTCCAAAACAGCTTGCAATCGAATGTTCATGTGAATAGAAAAGGCAGGAGAGTGGTCAGGTACTGTTTTCTCTCAGTTGGCAAGCTGCGCACACAATCGCAGTGTTGTACAGCTTGTTTCATCACCTTTGCGAAGTTGCCGCTCTCTCCGGCTCCCGGAGACGAAGAAGCTGCTTCTTCGCGCAAAGACGATTCTGCCGCTCACAGTGCTCTGCAGTGTGTGTCTTCTGCCGAAAGAGTCCCGGGAGCGGTGCTTAGCTCTGCAGAGCACCGTACCTTCGTCTTTAGCCTCTCTTCTCGTCTACATCTTAGCAAAAAGCTTTTCCACTCTGTCTGGCAAGGAGAAACCGTGCCAGCACAGAAAACATCTCCCATCGTGTTCCAGAGGCTGCACGGAGGTCTGCCGAATGTTTTGCAAGAAGAGAAAGAAAGTTGTCCAAAACAGCTTGCAATCGAATGTTCATGTGAATAGAAAAGGCAGGAGAGTGGTCAGGTACTGTTTTCTCTCAGTTGGCAAGCTGCGCACACAATCGCAGTGTTGTACAGCTTGTTTCATCACCTTTGCCAAGTTGCCGCTCTCTCCGACTCCCGGAGACGAAGAAGCTGCTTCTTCGCGCAAAGACGATTCTGCCGCTCACAGTGCTCTGCGGTGTGTGTCTTCTGCCGAAAGAGTCCCGGGAGCGGTGTCTAGCTCTGCAGAGCACCGTACCTTCGTCTTTAGCCTCTCTTCTCGTCTACATCTTAGCAAAAAGCTTTTCCACTCTGTCTGGCAAGGAGAAACTGTGCCAGCACAGAAAACATCTCCCATCGTGTTCTAGAGGCTGCGCGGAGGTCTGCCGAATGTTTTGCAAGAAGAGAAAGAAAGTTGTCCAAAACAGCTTGCAATCGAATGTTCATGTGAATAGAAAAGGCAGGAGAGTGGTCAGGTACTGTTTTCTCTCAGTTGGCAAGCTGCGCACACAATCGCAGTGTTGTACAGCTTGTTTCATCACCTTTGCCAAGTTGCCGCTCTCTCCGGCTCCCGGAGACGAAGAAGCTGCTTCTTCGCGCAAAGATGATTCTGCCGCTCACAGTGCTCTGCAGTGTGTGTCTTCTGCCGAAAGAGTCCCGGGAGCGGTGTCTAGCTCTGCAGAGCACCGTACCTTCGTCTTTAGCCTCTCTTCTCGTCTACATCTTAGCAAAAAGCTTTTCCACTCTGTCTGGCAAGGAGAAACTGTGCCAGCACAGAAAACATCTCCCATCGTGTTCTAGAGGCTGCGCGGAGGTCTGCCGAATATTTTGCAAGAAGAGAAAGAAAGTTGTCCAAAACAGCTTGCAATCGAATGTTCATGTGAATAGAAAAGGCAGGAGAGTGGTCAGGTACTGTTTTCTCTCAGTTGGCAAGCTGCGCACACAATCGCAGTGTTGTACAGCTTGTTTCATCACCTTTGCCAAGTTGCCGCTCTCTCCGGCTCCCGGAGACGAAGAAGCTGCTTCTTCGCGCAAAGACGATTCTGCCGTTCACAGTGCTCTGCAGTGTGTGTCTTCTGCCGAAAGAGTCCCGGGAGCAGTGCATAGCTCTGCAGAGCACCGTACCTTCGTCTTTAGCCTCTCTTCTCGTCTACATCTTAGCAAAAAGCTTTTCCACTCTGTCTGGCAAGGAGAAACTGTGCCAGCACAGAAAACATCTCCCATCGTGTTCTAGAGGCTGCGCGGAGGTCTGCCGAATATTTTGCAAGAAGAGAAAGAAAGTTGTCCAAAACAGCTTGCAATCGAATGTTCATGTGAATAGAAAAGGCAGGAGAGTGGTCAGGTACTGTTTTCTCTCAGTTGGCAAGCTGCGCACACAATCGCAGTGTTGTACAGCTTGTTTCATCACCTTTGCCAAGTTGCCGCTCTCTCCGGCTCCCGGAGACGAAGAAGCTGCTTCTTCGCGCAAAGACGATTCTGCCGTTCACAGTGCTCTGCAGTGTGTGTCTTCTGCCGAAAGAGTCCCGGGAGCAGTGCTTAGCTCTGCAGAGCACCGTACCTTCGTCTTTAGCCTCTCTTCTCGTCTACATCTTAGCAAAAAGCTTTTCCACTCTGTCTGGCAAGGAGAAACTGTGCCAGCACAAAAAACATCTCCCATCGTGTTCTAGAGGCTGCACGGACGTCTGCCGAGTGTTTTGCAAGAAGAGAAAGAAAGTTGTCCAAAACAGCTTGCAATCGAAAGTTCATGTGAATAGAAAAGGCAGGAGAGTGGTCAGGTACTGTTTTCTCTCAGTTGGCAAGCTGCGCACACAATCGCAGTGTTGTACAGCTTGTTTCATCACCTTTGCCAAGTTGCCGCTCTCTCCGGCTCCCGGAGACGAAGAAGCTGCTTCTTCGCGCAAAGACGATTCTGCCGCTCACAGTGCTCTGCGGTGTGCGCCTTTTGCCGAAAGAGGTCCGGGAGCGGTGCTCAGCTCTGCAGAGCACCGTACCTTCGTCTTTAGCCTCTCTTCTCGTCTACATCTTAGCAAAAAGCTTTTCCACTCTGTCTGGCAAGGAGAAACTGTGCCAGCACAAAAAACATCTCCCATCGTGTTCTAGAGGCTGCACGGAGGTCTGCCGAGTGTTTTGCAAGAAGAGAAAGAAAGTTGTCCCAAACAGCTTGCAATCGAATGTTCATGTGAATAGAAAAGGCAGGAGAGTGGTCAGGTACTGTTTTCTCTCAGTTGGCAAGCTGCGCACACAATCGCAGTGTTGTACAGCTTGTTTCATCACCTTAGTTAAGTTGCCGCTCTCTCCGGCTCCCGGAGACGAAGAAGCTGCTTCTTCGCGCAAAGATGATTCTGCCGCTCACAGTGCTCTGCAGTGTATGTCTTCTGCCGAAAGAGTCCCGGGAGCGGTGTCTAGCTCTGCAGAGCACCGTACCTTCGTCTTTAGCCTCTCTTCTCGTCTACATCTTAGCAAAAAGCTTTTCCACTCTGTCTGGCAAGGAGAAACTGTGCCAGCACAGAAAACATCTCCCATCGTGTTCTAGAGGCTGCACGGAGGTCTGCCGAATATTTTGCAAGAAGAGAAAGAAAGTTGTCCAAAACAGCTTGCAATCGAATGTTCATGTGAAGAGAAAAGGCAGGAGAGTGGTCAGGTACTGTTTTCTCTCAGTTGGCAAGCTGCGCACACAATCGCAGTGTTGTACAGCTTGTTTCATCACCTTTGCCAAGTTGCCGCTCTCTCCGGCTCCCGGAGACGAAGAAGCTGCTTCTTCGCGCAAAGACGATTCTGCCGTTCACAGTGCTCTGCAGTGTGTGTCTTCTGCCGAAAGAGTCCCGGGAGCAGTGCTTAGCTCTGCAGAGCACCGTACCTTCGTCTTTAGCCTCTCTTCTCGTCTACATCTTAGCAAAAAGCTTTTCCACTCTGTCTGGCAAGGAGAAACTGTGCCAGCACAAAAAACATCTCCCATCGTGTTCTAGAGGCTGCACGGAGGTCTGCCGAGTGTTTTGCAAGAAGAGAAAGAAAGTTGTCCAAAACAGCTTGCAATCGAATGTTCATGTGAATAGAAAAGGCAGGAGAGTGGTCAGGTACTGTTTTCTCTCAGTTGGCAAGCTGCGCACACAATCGCAGTGTTGTACAGCTTGTTTCATCACCTTTGCCAAGTTGCCGCTCTCTCCGGCTCCCGGAGACGAAGAAGCTGCTTCTTCGCGCAAAGACGCTTCTGGCGCTCACAGTGCTCTGCGGTGTGCGGCTTCTGCCGAAAGAGGCCCGGGAGTGATGCTTAGCTCTGCAGAGCACCGTACCTTCGTCTTTAGCCTCTCTTCTCGTCTACATCTTAGCAAAAAGCTATTCCACTCTGTCTGGCAAGGAGAAACTGTGCCAGCACAGAAAACATCTCCCATCGTGTTCTAGAGGCTGCACGGAGGTCTGCCGAGTGTTTTGCAAGAAGAGAAAGAAATTTGTCCAAAACACCTTGCAATCGAATGTTCATGTGAATAGAAAAGGCAGGAGAGTGGTCAGGTACTGTTTTCTCTCAGTTGGCAAGCTGCGCACACAATCGCAGTGTTGTACAGCTTGTTTCATCACCTTTGCCAAGTTGCCGCTCTCTCCGGCTCCCGGAGACGAAGAAGCTGCTTCTTCGCGCAAAGACGATTCTGCCGTTCACAGTGCTCTGCAGTGTGTGTCTTCTGCCGAAAGAGTCCCGGGAGCAGTGCTTAGCTCTGCAGAGCACCGTACCTTCGTCTTTAGCCTCTCTTCTCGTCTACATCTTAGCAAAAAGCTTTTCCACTCTGTCTGGCAAGGAGAAACTGTGCCAGCACACAAAACATCTCCCATCGTGTTCTAGAGGCTGCACGGAGGTCTGCCGAGTGTTTTGCAAGAAGAGAAAGAAAGTTGTCCAAAACAGCTTGCAATCGAATGTTCATGTGAATAGAAAAGGCAGGAGAGTGGTCAGGTACTGTTTTCTCTCAGTTGGCAAGCTGCGCACACAATCGCAGTGTTGTACAGCTTGTTTCATCACCTTTGCCAAGTTGCCGCTCTCTCCGGCTCCCGGAGACGAAGAAGCTGCTTCTTCGCGCAAAGACGATTCTGCCGCTCACAGTGCTCTGCGGTGTGCGCCTTTTGCCGAATGAGGTCCGGGAGCGGTGCTCAGCTCTGCAGAGCACCGTACCTTCGTCTTTAGCCTCTCTTCTCGTCTACATCTTAGCAAAAAGCTTTTCCACTCTGTCTGGCAAGGAGAAACTGTGCCAGCACAAAAAACATCTCCCATCGTGTTCTAGAGGCTGCACGGAGGTCTGCCGAGTGTTTTGCAAGAAGAGAAAGAAAGTTGTCCAAAACAGCTTGCAATCGAATGTTCATGTGAATAGAAAAGGCAGGAGAGTGGTCAGGTACTGTTTTCTCTCAGTTGGCAAGCTGTGCACACAATCGCAGTGTTGTACAGCTTGTTTCATCACCTTTGCCAAGTTGCCGCTCTCTCCGGCTCCCGGAGACGAAGAAGCTGCTTCTTCGCGCAAAGACGATTCTGCCGTTCACAGTGCTCTGCAGTGTGTGTCTTCTGCCGAAAGAGTCCCGGGAGGAGTGCTTAGCTCTGCAGAGCACCGTACCTTCGTCTTTAGCCTCTCTTCTCGTCTACATCTTAGCAAAAAGCTTTTCCACTCTGTCTGGCAAGGAGAAACTGTGCCAGCACAAAAAACATCTCCCATCGTGTTCTAGAGGCTGCACGGAGGTCTGCCGAGTGTTTTGCAAGAAGAGAAAGAAAGTTGTCCAAAACAGCTTGCAATCGAATGTTCATGTGAATAGAAAAGGCAGGAGAGTGGTCAGGTACTGTTTTCTCTCAGTTGGCAAGCTGCGCACACAATCGCAGTGTTGTACAGCTTGTTTCATCACCTTTGCCAAGTTGCCGCTCTCTCCGGCTCCCGGAGACGAAGAAGCTGCTTCTTCGCGCAAAGACGATTCTGCCGCTCACAGTGCTCTGCGGTGTGCGCCTTTTGCCGAAAGACGTCCGGGAGCGGTGCTCAGCTCTGCAGAGCACCGTACCTTCGTCTTTAGCCTCTCTTCTCGTCTACATCTTAGCAAAAAGCTTTTCCACTCTGTCTGGCAAGGAGAAACTGTGCCAGCACAAAAAACATCTCCCATCGTGTTCTAGAGGCTGCACGGAGGTCTGCCGAGTGTTTTGCAAGAAGAGAAAGAAAGTTGTCCAAAACAGCTTGCAATCGAATGTTCATGTGAATAGAAAAGGCAGGAGAGTGGTCAGGTACTGTTTTCTCTCAGTTGGCAAGCTGCGCACACAATCGCAGTGTTGTACAGCTTGTTTCATCACCTTTGCCAAGTTGCCGCTCTCTCCGGCTCCCGGAGACGAAGAAGCTGCTTCTTCGCGCAAAGACGATTCTGCCGCTCACAGTGCTCTGCAGTGTGTGTCTTCTGCCGAAAGAGTCCCGGGAGCGGTGCTTAGCTCTGCAGAGCACCGTACCTTCGTCTTTAGCCTCTCTTCTCGTCTACATCTTAGCAAAAAGCTTTTCCACTCTGTCTGGCAAGGAGAAACCGTGCCAGCACAGAAAACATCTCCCATCGTGTTCCAGAGGCTGCACGGAGGTCTGCCGAATGTTTTGCAAGAAGAGAAAGAAAGTTGTCCAAAACAGCTTGCAATCGAATGTTCATGTGAATAGAAAAGGCAGGAGAGTGGTCAGGTACTGTTTTCTCTCAGTTGGCAAGCTGCGCACACAATCGCAGTGTTGTACAGCTTGTTTCATCACCTTTGCCAAGTTGCCGCTCTCTCCGACTCCCGGAGACGAAGAAGCTGCTTCTTCGCGCAAAGACGATTCTGCCGCTCACAGTGCTCTGCGGTGTGTGTCTTCTGCCGAAAGAGTCCCGGGAGCGGTGTCTAGCTCTGCAGAGCACCGTACCTTCGTCTTTAGCCTCTCTTCTCGTCTACATCTTAGCAAAAAGCTTTTCCACTCTGTCTGGCAAGGAGAAACTGTGCCAGCACAGAAAACATCTCCCATCGTGTTCTAGAGGCTGCGCGGAGGTCTGCCGAATGTTTTGGAAGAAGAGAAAGAAAGTTGTCCAAAACAGCTTGCAATCGAATGTTCATGTGAATAGAAAAGGCAGGAGAGTGGTCAGGTACTGTTTTCTCTCAGTTGGCAAGCTGCGCACACAATCGCAGTGTTGTACAGCTTGTTTCATCACCTTTGCCAAGTTGCCGCTCTCTCCGGCTCCCGGAGACGAAGAAGCTGCTTCTTCGCGCAAAGATGATTCTGCCGCTCACAGTGCTCTGCAGTGTGTGTCTTCTGCCGAAAGAGTCCCGGGAGCGGTGTCTAGCTCTGCAGAGCACCGTACCTTCGTCTTTAGCCTCTCTTCTCGTCTACATCTTAGCAAAAAGCTTTTCCACTCTGTCTGGCAAGGAGAAACTGTGCCAGCACAGAAAACATCTCCCATCGTGTTCTAGAGGCTGCTCGGAGGTCTGCCGAATATTTTGCAAGAAGAGAAAGAAAGTTGTCCAAAACAGCTTGCAATCGAATGTTCATGTGAATAGAAAAGGCAGGAGAGTGGTCAGGTACTGTTTTCTCTCAGTTGGCAAGCTGCGCACACAATCGCAGTGTTGTACAGCTTGTTTCATCACCTTTGCCAAGTTGCCGCTCTCTCCGGCTCCCGGAGACGAAGAAGCTGCTTCTTCGCGCAAAGACGATTCTGCCGTTCACAGTGCTCTGCAGTGTGTGTCTTCTGCCGAAAGAGTCCCGGGAGCAGTGCATAGCTCTGCAGAGCACCGTACCTTCGTCTTTAGCCTCTCTTCTCGTCTACATCTTAGCAAAAAGCTTTTCCACTCTGTCTGGCAAGGAGAAACTGTGCCAGCACAGAAAACATCTCCCATCGTGTTCTAGAGGCTGCGCGGAGGTCTGCCGAATATTTTGCAAGAAGAGAAAGAAAGTTGTCCAAAACAGCTTGCAATCGAATGTTCATGTGAATAGAAAAGGCAGGAGAGTGGTCAGGTACTGTTTTCTCTCAGTTGGCAAGCTGCGCACACAATCGCAGTGTTGTACAGCTTGTTTCATCACCTTTGCCAAGTTGCCGCTCTCTCCGGCTCCCGGAGACGAAGAAGCTGCTTCTTCGCGCAAAGACGATTCTGCCGTTCACAGTGCTCTGCAGTGTGTGTCTTCTGCCGAAAGAGTCCCGGGAGCAGTGCTTAGCTCTGCAGAGCACCGTACCTTCGTCTTTAGCCTCTCTTCTCGTCTACATCTTAGCAAAAAGCTTTTCCACTCTGTCTGGCAAGGAGAAACTGTGCCAGCACAGAAAACATCTCCCATCGTGTTCTAGAGGCTGCACGGACGTCTGCCGAGTGTTTTGCAAGAAGAGAAAGAAAGTTGTCCAAAACAGCTTGCAATCGAATGTTCATGTGAATAGAAAAGGCAGGAGAGTGGTCAGGTACTGTTTTCTCTCAGTTGGCAAGCTGCGCACACAATCGCAGTGTTGTACAGCTTGTTTCATCACCTTTGCCAAGTTGCCGCTCTCTCCGGCTCCCGGAGACGAAGAAGCTGCTTCTTCGCGCAAAGACGATTCTGCCGCTCACAGTGCTCTGCGGTGTGCGCCTTTTGCCGAAAGAGGTCCGGGAGCGGTGCTCAGCTCTGCAGAGCACCGTACCTTCGTCTTTAGCCTCTCTTCTCGTCTACATCTTAGCAAAAAGCTTTTCCACTCTGTCTGGCAAGGAGAAACTGTGCCAGCACAAAAAACATCTCCCATCGTGTTCTAGAGGCTGCACGGAGGTCTGCCGAGTGTTTTGCAAGAAGAGAAAGAAAGTTGTCCAAAACAGCTTGCAATCGAATGTTCATGTGAATAGAAAAGGCAGGAGAGTGGTCAGGTACTGTTTTCTCTCAGTTGGCAAGCTGCGCACACAATCGCAGTGTTGTACAGCTTGTTTCATCACCTTTGCGAAGTTGCCGCTCTCTCCGGCTCCCGGAGACGAAGAAGCTGCTTCTTCGCGCAAAGACGATTCTGCCGCTCACAGTGCTCTGCGGTGTGCGGCTTCAGCCGAAAAAGGCCCGGGAGTGATGCTTAGCTCTGCAGAGCACCGTACCTTCGTCTTTAGCCTCTCTTCTCGTCTACATCTTAGCAAAAAGCTTTTCCACTCTGTCTGGCAAGGAGAAACTGTGCCAGCACAGAAAACATCTCCCATCGTGTTCTAGAGGCTGCACGGAGGTCTGCCGAGTGTTTTGCAAGAAGAGAAAGAAAGTTGTCCAAAACAGCTTGCAATCGAATGTTCATGTGAATAGAAAAGGCAGGAGAGTGGTCAGGTACTGTTTTCTCTCAGTTGGCAAGCTGCGCACACAATCGCAGTGTTGTACAGCTTGTTTCATCACCTTTGCCAAGTTGCCGCTCTCTCCGGCTCCCGGAGACGAAGAAGCTGCTTCTTCGCGCAAAGACGATTCTGCCGTTCACAGTGCTCTGCAGTGTGTGTCTTCTGCCGAAAGAGTCCCGGGAGCAGTGCTTAGCTCTGCAGAGCACCGTACCTTCGTCTTTAGCCTCTCTTCTCGTCTACATCTTAGCAAAAAGCTTTTCCACTCTGTCTGGCAAGGAGAAACTGTGCCAGCACAAAAAACATCTCCCATCGTGTTCTAGAGGCTGCACGGAGGTCTGCCGAGTGTTTTGCAAGAAGAGAAAGAAAGTTGTCCAAAACAGCTTGCAATCGAATGTTCATGTGAATAGAAAAGGCAGGAGAGTGGTCAGGTACTGTTTTCTCTCACTTGGCAAGCTGCGCACACAATCGCAGTGTTGTACAGCTTGTTTCATCACCTTTGCGAAGTTGCCGCTCTCTCCGGCTCCCGGAGACGAAGAAGCTGCTTCTTCGCGCAAAGACGATTCTGCCGCTCACAGTGCTCTGCGGTGTGCGCCTTCTGCCGAAAGAGGTCCGGGAGCGGTGCTCAGCTCTGCAGAGCACCGTACCTTCGTCTTTAGCCTCTCTTCTCGTCTACATCTTAGCAAAAAGCTTTTCCACTCTGTCTGGCAAGGAGAAACTGTGCCAGCACAAAAAACATCTTCCATCGTGTTCTAGAGGCTGCACGGAGGTCTGCCGAGTGTTTTGCAAGAAGAGAAAGAAAGTTGTCCAAAACAGCTTGCAATCGAATGTTCATGTGAATAGAAAAGGCAGGAGAGAGGTCAGGTACTGTTTTCTCTCAGTTGGCAAGCTGCGCACACAATCGCAGTGTTGTACAGCTTGTTTCATCACCTTTGCGAAGTTGCCGCTCTCTCCGGCTCCCGGAGACGAAGAAGCTGCTTCTTCGCGCAAAGACGATTCTGCCGCTCACAGTGCTCTGCAGTGTGTGTCTTCTGCCGAAAGAGTCCCGGGAGCGGTGCTTAGCTCTGCAGAGCACCGTACCTTCGTCTTTAGCCTCTCTTCGCGTCTACATCTTAGCAAAAAGCTTTTCCACTCTGTCTGGCAAGGAGAAACTGTGCCAGCACAGAAAACATCTCCCATCGTGTTCTAGAGGCTGCACGGAGGTCTGCCGAATGTTTTGCAAGAAGAGAAAGAAAGTTGTCCAAAACAGTTTGCAATCGAATGTTCATGTGAATAGAAAAGGCAGGAGAGTGGTCAGGTACTGTTTTCTCTCAGTTGGCAAGCTGCGCACACAATCGCAGTGTTGTACAGCTTGTTTCATCACCTTTGCCAAGTTGCCGCTCTCTCCGGCTCCCGGAGACGAAGAAGCAGCTTCTTCGCGCAAAGACGATTCTGCCGCTCACAGTGCTCTGCAGTGTGTGTCTTCTGCCGAAAGAGTCCCGGGCGCGGTGCGTAGCTCTGCAGAGCACCGTACCTTCGTCTTTAGCCTCTCTTCTCGTCTACATCTTAGCAAAAAGCTTTTCCACTCTGTCTGGCAAGGAGAAACTGTGCCAGCACAGAAAACATCTCCCATCGTGTTCTAGAGGCTGCACGGACGTCTGCCGAGTGTTTTGCAAGAAGAGAAAGAAAGTTGTCCAAAACAGCTTGCAATCGAATGTTCATGTGAATAGAAAAGGCAGGAGAGTGGTCAGGTACTGTTTTCTCTCAGTTGGCAAGCTGCGCACACAATCGCAGTGTTGTACAGCTTGTTTCATCACCTTTGCCAAGTTGCCGCTCTCTCCGGCTCCCGGAGACGAAGAAGCTGCTTCTTCGCGCAAAGACGATTCTGCCGCTCACAGTGCTCTGCAGTGTGTGCTTTCTGCCGAAAGAGTCCCGGGAGCGGTGCTTAGCTCTGCAGAGCACCGTACCTTCGTCTTTAGCCTCTCTTCTCGTCTACATCTTAGCAAAAAGCTTTTCCACTCTGTCTGGCAAGGAGAAACTGTGCCAGCACAGAAAACATCTCCCATCGTGTTCTAGAGGGTGCACGGAGGTCTGCCGAGTGTTTTGCAAGAAGAGAAAGAAAGTTGTCCCAAACAGCTTGCAATCGAATGTTCATGGGAATAGAAAAGGGGGAGAGTGGTCCGGTACTGTTTTCTCTCAGTTGGCAAGCTGCGCACACAATCGCAGTGTTGTACAGCTTGTTTCATCACCTTTGCGAAGTTGCCGCTCTCTCCGGCTCCCGGAGACGAAGAAGCTGCTTCTTCGGGCAAAGACGCTTCTGGCGCTCACAGTGCTCTGCGGTGTGCGGCTTCTGCCGAAAAAGGCCCGGGAGTGATGCTTAGCTCTGCAGAGCACCGTACCTTCGTCTTTAGCCTCTCTTCTCGTCTACATCTTAGCAAAAAGCTTTTCCACTCTGTCTGGCAAGGAGAAACTGTGCCAGCACAGAAAACATCTCCCATCGTGTTTTAGAGGCTGCACGGAGGTCTGCCGAGTGTTTTGCAAGAAGAGAAAGAAAGTTGTCCAAAACAGCTTGCAATCGAATGTTCATGTGAATAGAAAAGGCAGGAGAGTGGTCAGGTACTGTTTTCTCTCAGTTGGCAAGCTGCGCACACAATCGCAGTGTTGTACAGCTTGTTTCATCACCTTTGCCAAGTTGCCGCTCTCTCCGGCTCCCGGAGACGAAGAAGCTGCTTCTTCGCGCAAAGACGATTCTGCCGTTCACAGTGCTCTGCAGTGTGTGTCTTCTGCCGAAAGAGGCCCGGGAGCAGTGCTTAGCTCTGCAGAGCACCGTACCTTCGTCTTTAGCCTCTCTTCTCGTCTACATCTTAGCAAAAAGCTTTTCCACTCTGTCTGGCAAGGAGAAACTGTGCCAGCACAAAAAACATCTCCCATCGTGTTCTAGAGGCTGCACGGAGGTCTGCCGAGTGTTTTGCAAGAAGAGAAAGAAAGTTGTCCAAAACAGCTTGCAATCGAATGTTCATGTGAATAGAAAAGGCAGGAGAGTGGTCAGGTACTGTTTTCTCTCACTTGGCAAGCTGCGCACACAATCGCAGTGTTGTACAGCTTGTTTCATCACCTTTGCCAAGTTGCCGCTCTCTCCGGCTCCCGGAGACGAAGAAGCTGCTTCTTCGCGCAAAGACGATTCTGCCGCTCACAGTGCTCTGCGGTGTGCGCCTTCTGCCGAATGAGGTCCGGGAGCGGTGCTCAGCTCTGCAGAGCACCGTACCTTCGTCTTTAGCCTCTCTTCTCGTCTACATCTTAGCAAAAAGCTTTTCCACTCTGTCTGGCAAGGAGAAACTGTGCCAGCACAGAAAACATCTCCCATCGTGTTCTAGAGGCTGCACGGAGGTCTGCCGAATGTTTTGCAAGAAGAGAAAGAAAGTTGTCCAAAAGAGCTTGCAATCGAATGTTCATATGAATAGAAAAGGCAGGAGAGTCGTAAGGTACTGTTTTCTCTCAGTTGGCAAGCTGCGCACACAATCGCAGTGTTGTACAGCTTGTTTCATCACCTTTGCCAAGTTGCCGCTCTCTCCGGCTCCCGGAGACGAAGAAGCTGCTTCTTCGCGCAAAGACGATTCTGCCGCTCACAGTGCTCTGCAGTGTGTGTCTTCTGCCGAAAGAGTCCCGGGAGCGGTGCTTAGCTCTGCAGAGCACCGTACCTTCGTCTTTAGCCTCTCTTCTCGTCTACATCTTAGCAAAAAGCTTTTCCACTCTGTCTGGCAAGGAGAAACTGTGCCAGCACAGAAAACATCTCCCATCGTGTTCTAGAGGCTGCACGGATGTCTGCCGAGTGTTTTACAAGAAGAGAAAGAAAATTGCTCAAAACAGCTTGCAATCGAATGTTCATGTGAATAGAAAAGGCAGGAGAGTGGTCAGGTACTGTTTTCTCTCAGTTGGCAAGCTGCGCACACAATCGCAGTGTTGTACAGCTTGTTTCATCACCTTTGCGAAGTTGCCGCTCTCTCCGGCTCCCGGAGACGAAGAAGCTGCTTCTTCGCGCAAAGATGATTCTGCCGCTCACAGTGCTCTGCAGTGTGTGTCTTCTGCCGAAAGAGTCCCGGGAGCGGTGTCTAGCTCTGCAGAGCACCGTACCTTCGTCTTTAGCCTCTCTTCTCGTCTACATCTTAGCAAAAAGCTTTTCCACTCTGTCTGGCAAGGAGAAACTGTGCCAGCACAGAAAACATCTCCCATCGTGTTCTAGAGGCTGCGCGGAGGTCTGCCGAATATTTTGCAAGAAGAGAAAGAAAGTTGTCCAAAACAGCTTGCAATCGAATGTTCATGTGAATAGAAAAGGCAGGAGAGTGGTCAGGTACTGTTTTCTCTCAGTTGGCAAGCTGCGCACACAATCGCAGTGTTGTACAGCTTGTTTCATCACCTTTGCCAAGTTGCCGCTCTCTCCGGCTCCCGGAGACGAAGAAGCTGCTTCTTCGCGCAAAGACGATTCTGCCGTTCACAGTGCTCTGCAGTGTGTGTCTTCTGCCGAAAGAGTCCCGGGAGCGGTGCTTAGCTCTGCAGAGCACCGTACCTTCGTCTTTAGCCTCTCTTCTCGTCTACATCTTAGCAAAAAGCTTTTCCACTCTGTCTGGCAAGGAGAAACTGTGCCAGCACAAAAAACATCTCCCATCGTGTTCTAGAGGCTGCACGGAGGTGTGCCGAGTGTTTTGCAAGAAGAGAAAGAAAGTTGTCCAAAACAGCTTGCAATCGAATGTTCATGTGAATAGAAAAGGCAGGAGAGTGGTCAGGTACTGTTTTCTCTCAGTTGGCAAGCTGCGCACACACTCGCAGTGTTGTACAGCTTGTTTCATCACCTTTGCGAAGTTGCCGCTCTCTCCGGCTCCCGGAGACGAAGAAGCTGCTTCTTCGCGCAAAGACGATTCTGCCGCTCACAGTGCTCTGCGGTGTGCGCCTTTTGCCGAAAGAGGTCCGGGAGCGGTGCTCAGCTCTGCAGAGCACCGTACCTTCGTCTTTAGCCTCTCTTCTCGTCTACATCTTAGCAAAAAGCTTTTCCACTCTGTCTGGCAAGGAGAAACTGTGCCAGCACAAAAAACATCTCCCATCGTGTTCTAGAGGCTGCACGGAGGTCTGCCGAGTGTTTTGCAAGAAGAGAAAGAAAGTTGTCCCAAACAGCTTGCAATCGAATGTTCATGTGAATAGAAAAGGCAGGAGAGTGGTCAGGTACTGTTTTCTCTCAGTTGGCAAGCTGCGCACACAATCGCAGTGTTGTACAGCTTGTTTCATCACCTTTGCCAAGTTGCCGCTCTCTCCGGCTCCCGGAGACGAAGAAGCTGCTTCTTCGCGCAAAGACGATTCTGCCGCTCACAGTGCTCTGCAGTGTGTGTCTTCTGCCGAAAGAGTCCCGGGAGCGGTGTCTAGCTCTGCAGAGCACCGTACCTTCGTCTTTAGCCTCTCTTCTCGTCTACATCTTAGCAAAAAGCTTTTCCACTCTGTCTGGCAAGGAGAAACTGTGCCAGCACAGAAAACATCTCCCATCGTGTTCTAGAGGCTGCACGGAGGTGTGCCGAGTGTTTTGCAAGAAGAGAAAGAAAGTTGTCCAAAACAGCTTGCAATCGAATGTTCATGTGAATAGAAAAGGCAGGAGAGTGGTCAGGTACTGTTTTCTCTCAGTTGGCAAGCTGCGCACACAATCGCAGTGTTGTACAGCTTGTTTCATCACCTTTGCCAAGTTGCCGCTCTCTCCGGCTCCCGGAGACGAAGAAGCTGCTTCTTCGCGCAAAGACGATTCTGCCGCTCACAGTGCTCTGCAGTGTGTGCTTTCTGCCGAAAGAGTCCCGGGAGCGGTGCTTAGCTCTGCAGAGCACCGTACCTTCGTCTTTAGCCTCTCTTCTCGTCTACATCTTAGCAAAAAGCTTTTCCACTCTGTCTGGCAAGGAGAAACTGTGCCAGCACAGAAAACATCTCCCATCGTGTTCTAGAGTGTGCACGGAGGTCTGCCGAGTGTTTTGCAAGAAGAGAAAGAAAGTTGTCCCAAACAGCTTGCAATCGAATGTTCATGGGAATAGAAAAGGGGGAGAGTGGTCCGGTACTGTTTTCTCTCAGTTGGCAAGCTGCGCACACAATCGCAGTGTTGTACAGCTTGTTTCATCACCTTTGCGAAGTTGCCGCTCTCTCCGGCTCCCGGAGACGAAGAAGCTGCTTCTTCGGGCAAAGACGCTTCTGGCGCTCACAGTGCTCTGCGGTGTGCGGCTTCTGCCGAAAAAGGCCCGGGAGTGATGCTTAGCTCTGCAGAGCACCGTACCTTCGTCTTTAGCCTCTCTTCTCGTCTACATCTTAGCAAAAAGCTTTTCCACTCTGTCTGGCAAGGAGAAACTGTGCCAGCACAGAAAACATCTCCCATCGTGTTTTAGAGGCTGCACGGACGTCTGCCGAGTGTTTTGCAAGAAGAGAAAGAAAGTTGTCCAAAACAGCTTGCAATCGAATGTTCATGTGAATAGAAAAGGCAGGAGAGTGGTCAGGTACTGTTTTCTCTCAGTTGGCAAGCTGCGCACACAATCGCAGTGTTGTACAGCTTGTTTCATCACCTTTGCCAAGTTGCCGCTCTCTCCAGCTCCCGGAGACGAAGAAGCTGCTTCTTCGCGCAAAGACGATTCTGCCGTTCACAGTGCTCTGCAGTGTGTGTCTTCTGCCGAAAGAGGCCCGGGAGCAGTGCTTAGCTCTGCAGAGCACCGTACCTTCGTCTTTAGCCTCTCTTCTCGTCTACATCTTAGCAAAAAGCTTTTCCACTCTGTCTGGCAAGGAGAAACTGTGCCAGCACAAAAAACATCTCCCATCGTGTTCTAGAGGCTGCACGGAGGTCTGCCGAGTGTTTTGCAAGAAGAGAAAGAAAGTTGTCCAAAACAGCTTGCAATCGAATGTTCATGTGAATAGAAAAGGCAGGAGAGTGGTCAGGTACTGTTTTCTCTCACTTGGCAAGCTGCGCACACAATCGCAGTGTTGTACAGCTTGTTTCATCACCTTTGCCAAGTTGCCGCTCTCTCCGGCTCCCGGAGACGAAGAAGCTGCTTCTTCGCGCAAAGACGATTCTGCCGCTCACAGTGCTCTGCGGTGTGCGCCTTCTGCCGAATGAGGTCCGGGAGCGGTGCTCAGCTCTGCAGAGCACCGTACCTTCGTCTTTAGCCTCTCTTCTCGTCTACATCTTAGCAAAAAGCTTTTCCACTCTGTCTGGCAAGGAGAAACTGTGCCAGCACAGAAAACATCTCCCATCGTGTTCTAGAGGCTGCACGGAGGTCTGCCGAATGTTTTGCAAGAAGAGAAAGAAAGTTGTCCAAAAGAGCTTGCAATCGAATGTTCATATGAATAGAAAAGGCAGGAGAGTCGTAAGGTACTGTTTTCTCTCAGTTGGCAAGCTGCGCACACAATCGCAGTGTTGTACAGCTTGTTTCATCACCTTTGCCAAGTTGCCGCTCTCTCCGGCTCCCGGAGACGAAGAAGCTGCTTCTTCGCGCAAAGACGATTCTGCCGCTCACAGTGCTCTGCAGTGTGTGTCTTCTGCCGAAAGAGTCCCGGGAGCTGTGCTTAGCTCTGCAGAGCACCGTACCTTCGTCTTTAGCCTCTCTTCTCGTCTACATCTTAGCAAAAAGCTTTTCCACTCTGTCTGGCAAGGAGAAACTGTGCCAGCACAGAAAACATCTCCCATCGTGTTCTAGAGGCTGCACGGATGTCTGCCGAGTGTTTTACAAGAAGAGAAAGAAAATTGCTCAAAACAGCTTGCAATCGAATGTTCATGTGAATAGAAAAGGCAGGAGAGTGGTCAGGTACTGTTTTCTCTCAGTTGGCAAGCTGCGCACACAATCGCAGTGTTGTACAGCTTGTTTCATCACCTTAGTTAAGTTGCCGCTCTCTCCGGCTCCCGGAGACGAAGAAGCTGCTTCTTCGCGCAAAGATGATTCTGCCGCTCACAGTGCTCTGCAGTGTATGTCTTCTGCCGAAAGAGTCCCGGGAGCGGTGTCTAGCTCTGCAGAGCACCGTACCTTCGTCTTTAGCCTCTCTTCTCGTCTACATCTTAGCAAAAAGCTTTTCCACTCTGTCTGGCAAGGAGAAACTGTGCCAGCACAGAAAACATCTCCCATCGTGTTCTAGAGGCTGCGCGGAGGTCTGCCGAATATTTTGCAAGAAGAGAAAGAAAGTTGTCCAAAACAGCTTGCAATCGAATGTTCATGTGAATAGAAAAGGCAGGAGAGTGGTCAGGTACTGTTTTCTCTCAGTTGGCAAGCTGCGCACACAATCGCAGTGTTGTACAGCTTGTTTCATCACCTTTGCCAAGTTGCCGCTCTCTCCGGCTCCCGGAGACGAAGAAGCTGCTTCTTCGCGCAAAGACGATTCTGCCGTTCACAGTGCTCTGCAGTGTGTGTCTTCTGCCGAAAGAGTCCCGGGAGCAGTGCTTAGCTCTGCAGAGCACCGTACCTTCGTCTTTAGCCTCTCTTCTCGTCTACATCTTAGCAAAAAGCTTTTCCACTCTGTCTGGCAAGGAGAAACTGTGCCAGCACAAAAAACATCTCCCATCGTGTTCTAGAGGCTGCACGGACGTCTGCCGAGTGTTTTGCAAGAAGAGAAAGAAAGTTGTCCAAAACAGCTTGCAATCGAAAGTTCATGTGAATAGAAAAGGCAGGAGAGTGGTCAGGTACTGTTTTCTCTCAGTTGGCAAGCTGCGCACACAATCGCAGTGTTGTACAGCTTGTTTCATCACCTTTGCCAAGTTGCCGCTCTCTCCGGCTCCCGGAGACGAAGAAGCTGCTTCTTCGCGCAAAGACGATTCTGCCGCTCACAGTGCTCTGCGGTGTGCGCCTTTTGCCGAAAGAGGTCCGGGAGCGGTGCTCAGCTCTGCAGAGCACCGTACCTTCGTCTTTAGCCTCTCTTCTCGTCTACATCTTAGCAAAAAGCTTTTCCACTCTGTCTGGCAAGGAGAAACTGTGCCAGCACAAAAAACATCTCCCATCGTGTTCTAGAGGCTGCACGGAGGTCTGCCGAGTGTTTTGCAAGAAGAGAAAGAAAGTTGTCCCAAACAGCTTGCAATCGAATGTTCATGTGAATAGAAAAGGCAGGAGAGTGGTCAGGTACTGTTTTCTCTCAGTTGGCAAGCTGCGCACACAATCGCAGTGTTGTACAGCTTGTTTCATCACCTTAGTTAAGTTGCCGCTCTCTCCGGCTCCCGGAGACGAAGAAGCTGCTTCTTCGCGCAAAGATGATTCTGCCGCTCACAGTGCTCTGCAGTGTATGTCTTCTGCCGAAAGAGTCCCGGGAGCGGTGTCTAGCTCTGCAGAGCACCGTACCTTCGTCTTTAGCCTCTCTTCTCGTCTACATCTTAGCAAAAAGCTTTTCCACTCTGTCTGGCAAGGAGAAACTGTGCCAGCACAGAAAACATCTCCCATCGTGTTCTAGAGGCTGCACGGAGGTCTGCCGAATATTTTGCAAGAAGAGAAAGAAAGTTGTCCAAAACAGCTTGCAATCGAATGTTCATGTGAAGAGAAAAGGCAGGAGAGTGGTCAGGTACTGTTTTCTCTCAGTTGGCAAGCTGCGCACACAATCGCAGTGTTGTACAGCTTGTTTCATCACCTTTGCCAAGTTGCCGCTCTCTCCGGCTCCCGGAGACGAAGAAGCTGCTTCTTCGCGCAATGACGATTCTGCCGCTCACAGTGCTCTGCGGTGTGCGCCTTTTTCCGAAAGAGGTCCGGGAGCGGTGCTCAGCTCTGCAGAGCACCGTACCTTCGTCTTTAGCCTCTCTTCTCGTCTACATCTTAGCAAAAAGCTTTTCCACTCTGTCTGGCAAGGAGAAACTGTGCCAGCACAAAAAACATCTCCCATCGTGTTCTAGAGGCTGCACGGAGGTCTGCCGAGTGTTTTGCAAGAAGAGAAAGAAAGTTGTCCAAAACAGCTTGCAATCGAATGTTCATGTGAATAGAAAAGGCAGGAGAGTGGTCAGGTACTGTTTTCTCTCACTTGGCAAGCTGCGCACACAATCGCAGTGTTGTACAGCTTGTTTCATCACCTTTGCCAAGTTGCCGCTCTCTCCGGCTCCCGGAGACGAAGAAGCTGCTTCTTCGCGCAAAGACGATTCTGCCGCTCACAGTGCTCTGCAGTGTGTGTCTTCTGCCGAAAGAGTCCCGGGAGCGGTGCTTAGCTCTGCAGAGCACCGTACCTTCGTCTTTAGCCTCTCTTCTCGTCTACATCTTAGCAAAAAGCTTTTCCACTCTGTCTGGCAAGGAGAAACCGTGCCAGCACAGAAAACATCTCCCATCGTGTTCCAGAGGCTGCACGGAGGTCTGCCGAATGTTTTGCAAGAAGAGAAAGAAAGTTGTCCAAAACAGCTTGCAATCGAATGTTCATGTGAATAGAAAAGGCAGGAGAGTGGTCAGGTACTGTTTTCTGTCAGTTGGCAAGCTGCGCACACAATCGCAGTGTTGTACAGCTTGTTTCATCACCTTTGCCAAGTTGCCGCTCTCTCCGACTCCCGGAGACGAAGAAGCTGCTTCTTCGCGCAAAGACGATTCTGCCGCTCACAGTGCTCTGCGGTGTGTGTCTTCTGCCGAAAGAGTCCCGGGAGCGGTGTCTAGCTCTGCAGAGCACCGTACCTTCGTCTTTAGCCTCTCTTCTCGTCTACATCTTAGCAAAAAGCTTTTCCACTCTGTCTGGCAAGGAGAAACTGTGCCAGCACAGAAAACATCTCCCATCGTGTTCTAGAGGCTGCACGGACGTCTGCCGAGTGTTTTGCAAGAAGAGAAAGAAAGTTGTCCAAAACAGCTTGCAATCGAATGTTCATGTGAATAGAAAAGGCAGGAGAGTGGTCAGGTACTGTTTTCTCTCAGTTGGCAAGCTGCGCACACAATCGCAGTGTTGTACAGCTTGTTTCATCACCTTTGCCAAGTTGCCGCTCTCTCCGGCTCCCGGAGACGAAGAAGCTGCTTCTTCGCGCAAAGACGATTCTGCCGCTCACAGTGCTCTGCGGTGTGCGCCTTTTGCCGAAAGAGGTCCGGGAGCGGTGCTCAGCTCTGCAGAGCACCGTACCTTCGTCTTTAGCCTCTCTTCTCGTCTACATCTTAGCAAAAAGCTTTTCCACTCTGTCTGGCAAGGAGAAACTGTGCCAGCACAAAAAACATCTCCCATCGTGTTCTAGAGGCTGCACGGAGGTCTGCCGAGTGTTTTGCAAGAAGAGAAAGAAAGTTGTCCAAAACAGCTTGCAATCGAATGTTCATGTGAATAGAAAAGGCAGGAGAGTGGTCAGGTACTGTTTTCTCTCAGTTGGCAAGCTGCGCACACAATCGCAGTGTTGTACAGCTTGTTTCATCACCTTTGCGAAGTTGCCGCTCTCTCCGGCTCCCGGAGACGAAGAAGCTGCTTCTTCGCGCAAAGACGATTCTGCCGCTCACAGTGCTCTGCGGTGTGCGGCTTCAGCCGAAAAAGGCCCGGGAGTGATGCTTAGCTCTGCAGAGCACCGTACCTTCGTCTTTAGCCTCTCTTCTCGTCTACATCTTAGCAAAAAGCTTTTCCACTCTGTCTGGCAAGGAGAAACTGTGCCAGCACAGAAAACATCTCCCATCGTGTTCTAGAGGCTGCACGGAGGTCTGCCGAGTGTTTTGCAAGAAGAGAAAGAAAGTTGTCCAAAACAGCTTGCAATCGAATGTTCATGTGAATAGAAAAGGCAGGAGAGTGGTCAGGTACTGTTTTCTCTCAGTTGGCAAGCTGCGCACACAATCGCAGTGTTGTACAGCTTGTTTCATCACCTTTGCCAAGTTGCCGCTCTCTCCGGCTCCCGGAGACGAAGAAGCTGCTTCTTCGCGCAAAGACGATTCTGCCGTTCACAGTGCTCTGCAGTGTGTGTCTTCTGCCGAAAGAGTCCCGGGAGCAGTGCTTAGCTCTGCAGAGCACCGTACCTTCGTCTTTAGCCTCTCTTCTCGTCTACATCTTAGCAAAAAGCTTTTCCACTCTGTCTGGCAAGGAGAAACTGTGCCAGCACAAAAAACATCTCCCATCGTGTTCTAGAGGCTGCACGGAGGTCTGCCGAGTGTTTTGCAAGAAGAGAAAGAAAGTTGTCCAAAACAGCTTGCAATCGAATGTTCATGTGAATAGAAAAGGCAGGAGAGTGGTCAGGTACTGTTTTCTCTCACTTGGCAAGCTGCGCACACAATCGCAGTGTTGTACAGCTTGTTTCATCACCTTTGCGAAGTTGCCGCTCTCTCCGGCTCCCGGAGACGAAGAAGCTGCTTCTTCGCGCAAAGACGATTCTGCCGCTCACAGTGCTCTGCGGTGTGCGCCTTCTGCCGAAAGAGGTCCGGGAGCGGTGCTCAGCTCTGCAGAGCACCGTACCTTCGTCTTTAGCCTCTCTTCTCGTCTACATCTTAGCAAAAAGCTTTTCCACTCTGTCTGGCAAGGAGAAACTGTGCCAGCACAAAAAACATCTTCCATCGTGTTCTAGAGGCTGCACGGAGGTCTGCCGAGTGTTTTGCAAGAAGAGAAAGAAAGTTGTCCAAAACAGCTTGCAATCGAATGTTCATGTGAATAGAAAAGGCAGGAGAGAGGTCAGGTACTGTTTTCTCTCAGTTGGCAAGCTGCGCACACAATCGCAGTGTTGTACAGCTTGTTTCATCACCTTTGCGAAGTTGCCGCTCTCTCCGGCTCCCGGAGACGAAGAAGCTGCTTCTTCGCGCAAAGACGATTCTGCCGCTCACAGTGCTCTGCAGTGTGTGTCTTCTGCCGAAAGAGTCCCGGGAGCGGTGCTTAGCTCTGCAGAGCACCGTACCTTCGTCTTTAGCCTCTCTTCGCGTCTACATCTTAGCAAAAAGCTTTTCCACTCTGTCTGGCAAGGAGAAACTGTGCCAGCACAGAAAACATCTCCCATCGTGTTCTAGAGGCTGCACGGAGGTCTGCCGAATGTTTTGCAAGAAGAGAAAGAAAGTTGTCCAAAACAGTTTGCAATCGAATGTTCATGTGAATAGAAAAGGCAGGAGAGTGGTCAGGTACTGTTTTCTCTCAGTTGGCAAGCTGCGCACACAATCGCAGTGTTGTACAGCTTGTTTCATCACCTTTGCCAAGTTGCCGCTCTCTCCGGCTCCCGGAGACGAAGAAGCAGCTTCTTCGCGCAAAGACGATTCTGCCGCTCACAGTGCTCTGCAGTGTGTGTCTTCTGCCGAAAGAGTCCCGGGCGCGGTGCGTAGCTCTGCAGAGCACCGTACCTTCGTCTTTAGCCTCTCTTCTCGTCTACATCTTAGCAAAAAGCTTTTCCACTCTGTCTGGCAAGGAGAAACTGTGCCAGCACAGAAAACATCTCCCATCGTGTTCTAGAGGCTGCACGGACGTCTGCCGAGTGTTTTGCAAGAAGAGAAAGAAAGTTGTCCAAAACAGCTTGCAATCGAATGTTCATGTGAATAGAAAAGGCAGGAGAGTGGTCAGGTACTGTTTTCTCTCAGTTGGCAAGCTGCGCACACAATCGCAGTGTTGTACAGCTTGTTTCATCACCTTTGCCAAGTTGCCGCTCTCTCCGGCTCCCGGAGACGAAGAAGCTGCTTCTTCGCGCAAAGACGATTCTGCCGCTCACAGTGCTCTGCAGTGTGTGCTTTCTGCCGAAAGAGTCCCGGGAGCGGTGCTTAGCTCTGCAGAGCACCGTACCTTCGTCTTTAGCCTCTCTTCTCGTCTACATCTTAGCAAAAAGCTTTTCCACTCTGTCTGGCAAGGAGAAACTGTGCCAGCACAGAAAACATCTCCCATCGTGTTCTAGAGGGTGCACGGAGGTCTGCCGAGTGTTTTGCAAGAAGAGAAAGAAAGTTGTCCCAAACAGCTTGCAATCGAATGTTCATGGGAATAGAAAAGGGGGAGAGTGGTCCGGTACTGTTTTCTCTCAGTTGGCAAGCTGCGCACACAATCGCAGTGTTGTACAGCTTGTTTCATCACCTTTGCGAAGTTGCCGCTCTCTCCGGCTCCCGGAGACGAAGAAGCTGCTTCTTCGGGCAAAGACGCTTCTGGCGCTCACAGTGCTCTGCGGTGTGCGGCTTCTGCCGAAAAAGGCCCGGGAGTGATGCTTAGCTCTGCAGAGCACCGTACCTTCGTCTTTAGCCTCTCTTCTCGTCTACATCTTAGCAAAAAGCTTTTCCACTCTGTCTGGCAAGGAGAAACTGTGCCAGCACAGAAAACATCTCCCATCGTGTTTTAGAGGCTGCACGGAGGTCTGCCGAGTGTTTTGCAAGAAGAGAAAGAAAGTTGTCCAAAACAGCTTGCAATCGAATGTTCATGTGAATAGAAAAGGCAGGAGAGTGGTCAGGTACTGTTTTCTCTCAGTTGGCAAGCTGCGCACACAATCGCAGTGTTGTACAGCTTGTTTCATCACCTTTGCCAAGTTGCCGCTCTCTCCGGCTCCCGGAGACGAAGAAGCTGCTTCTTCGCGCAAAGACGATTCTGCCGTTCACAGTGCTCTGCAGTGTGTGTCTTCTGCCGAAAGAGGCCCGGGAGCAGTGCTTAGCTCTGCAGAGCACCGTACCTTCGTCTTTAGCCTCTCTTCTCGTCTACATCTTAGCAAAAAGCTTTTCCACTCTGTCTGGCAAGGAGAAACTGTGCCAGCACAAAAAACATCTCCCATCGTGTTCTAGAGGCTGCACGGAGGTCTGCCGAGTGTTTTGCAAGAAGAGAAAGAAAGTTGTCCAAAACAGCTTGCAATCGAATGTTCATGTGAATAGAAAAGGCAGGAGAGTGGTCAGGTACTGTTTTCTCTCACTTGGCAAGCTGCGCACACAATCGCAGTGTTGTACAGCTTGTTTCATCACCTTTGCCAAGTTGCCGCTCTCTCCGGCTCCCGGAGACGAAGAAGCTGCTTCTTCGCGCAAAGACGATTCTGCCGCTCACAGTGCTCTGCGGTGTGCGCCTTCTGCCGAATGAGGTCCGGGAGCGGTGCTCAGCTCTGCAGAGCACCGTACCTTCGTCTTTAGCCTCTCTTCTCGTCTACATCTTAGCAAAAAGCTTTTCCACTCTGTCTGGCAAGGAGAAACTGTGCCAGCACAGAAAACATCTCCCATCGTGTTCTAGAGGCTGCACGGAGGTCTGCCGAATGTTTTGCAAGAAGAGAAAGAAAGTTGTCCAAAAGAGCTTGCAATCGAATGTTCATATGAATAGAAAAGGCAGGAGAGTCGTAAGGTACTGTTTTCTCTCAGTTGGCAAGCTGCGCACACAATCGCAGTGTTGTACAGCTTGTTTCATCACCTTTGCCAAGTTGCCGCTCTCTCCGGCTCCCGGAGACGAAGAAGCTGCTTCTTCGCGCAAAGACGATTCTGCCGCTCACAGTGCTCTGCAGTGTGTGTCTTCTGCCGAAAGAGTCCCGGGAGCGGTGCTTAGCTCTGCAGAGCACCGTACCTTCGTCTTTAGCCTCTCTTCTCGTCTACATCTTAGCAAAAAGCTTTTCCACTCTGTCTGGCAAGGAGAAACTGTGCCAGCACAGAAAACATCTCCCATCGTGTTCTAGAGGCTGCACGGATGTCTGCCGAGTGTTTTACAAGAAGAGAAAGAAAATTGCTCAAAACAGCTTGCAATCGAATGTTCATGTGAATAGAAAAGGCAGGAGAGTGGTCAGGTACTGTTTTCTCTCAGTTGGCAAGCTGCGCACACAATCGCAGTGTTGTACAGCTTGTTTCATCACCTTTGCGAAGTTGCCGCTCTCTCCGGCTCCCGGAGACGAAGAAGCTGCTTCTTCGCGCAAAGATGATTCTGCCGCTCACAGTGCTCTGCAGTGTGTGTCTTCTGCCGAAAGAGTCCCGGGAGCGGTGTCTAGCTCTGCAGAGCACCGTACCTTCGTCTTTAGCCTCTCTTCTCGTCTACATCTTAGCAAAAAGCTTTTCCACTCTGTCTGGCAAGGAGAAACTGTGCCAGCACAGAAAACATCTCCCATCGTGTTCTAGAGGCTGCGCGGAGGTCTGCCGAATATTTTGCAAGAAGAGAAAGAAAGTTGTCCAAAACAGCTTGCAATCGAATGTTCATGTGAATAGAAAAGGCAGGAGAGTGGTCAGGTACTGTTTTCTCTCAGTTGGCAAGCTGCGCACACAATCGCAGTGTTGTACAGCTTGTTTCATCACCTTTGCCAAGTTGCCGCTCTCTCCGGCTCCCGGAGACGAAGAAGCTGCTTCTTCGCGCAAAGACGATTCTGCCGTTCACAGTGCTCTGCAGTGTGTGTCTTCTGCCGAAAGAGTCCCGGGAGCGGTGCTTAGCTCTGCAGAGCACCGTACCTTCGTCTTTAGCCTCTCTTCTCGTCTACATCTTAGCAAAAAGCTTTTCCACTCTGTCTGGCAAGGAGAAACTGTGCCAGCACAAAAAACATCTCCCATCGTGTTCTAGAGGCTGCACGGAGGTGTGCCGAGTGTTTTGCAAGAAGAGAAAGAAAGTTGTCCAAAACAGCTTGCAATCGAATGTTCATGTGAATAGAAAAGGCAGGAGAGTGGTCAGGTACTGTTTTCTCTCAGTTGGCAAGCTGCGCACACACTCGCAGTGTTGTACAGCTTGTTTCATCACCTTTGCGAAGTTGCCGCTCTCTCCGGCTCCCGGAGACGAAGAAGCTGCTTCTTCGCGCAAAGACGATTCTGCCGCTCACAGTGCTCTGCGGTGTGCGCCTTTTGCCGAAAGAGGTCCGGGAGCGGTGCTCAGCTCTGCAGAGCACCGTACCTTCGTCTTTAGCCTCTCTTCTCGTCTACATCTTAGCAAAAAGCTTTTCCACTCTGTCTGGCAAGGAGAAACTGTGCCAGCACAAAAAACATCTCCCATCGTGTTCTAGAGGCTGCACGGAGGTCTGCCGAGTGTTTTGCAAGAAGAGAAAGAAAGTTGTCCCAAACAGCTTGCAATCGAATGTTCATGTGAATAGAAAAGGCAGGAGAGTGGTCAGGTACTGTTTTCTCTCAGTTGGCAAGCTGCGCACACAATCGCAGTGTTGTACAGCTTGTTTCATCACCTTTGCCAAGTTGCCGCTCTCTCCGGCTCCCGGAGACGAAGAAGCTGCTTCTTCGCGCAAAGACGATTCTGCCGCTCACAGTGCTCTGCAGTGTGTGTCTTCTGCCGAAAGAGTCCCGGGAGCGGTGTCTAGCTCTGCAGAGCACCGTACCTTCGTCTTTAGCCTCTCTTCTCGTCTACATCTTAGCAAAAAGCTTTTCCACTCTGTCTGGCAAGGAGAAACTGTGCCAGCACAGAAAACATCTCCCATCGTGTTCTAGAGGCTGCACGGAGGTGTGCCGAGTGTTTTGCAAGAAGAGAAAGAAAGTTGTCCAAAACAGCTTGCAATCGAATGTTCATGTGAATAGAAAAGGCAGGAGAGTGGTCAGGTACTGTTTTCTCTCAGTTGGCAAGCTGCGCACACAATCGCAGTGTTGTACAGCTTGTTTCATCACCTTTGCCAAGTTGCCGCTCTCTCCGGCTCCCGGAGACGAAGAAGCTGCTTCTTCGCGCAAAGACGATTCTGCCGCTCACAGTGCTCTGCAGTGTGTGCTTTCTGCCGAAAGAGTCCCGGGAGCGGTGCTTAGCTCTGCAGAGCACCGTACCTTCGTCTTTAGCCTCTCTTCTCGTCTACATCTTAGCAAAAAGCTTTTCCACTCTGTCTGGCAAGGAGAAACTGTGCCAGCACAGAAAACATCTCCCATCGTGTTCTAGAGTGTGCACGGAGGTCTGCCGAGTGTTTTGCAAGAAGAGAAAGAAAGTTGTCCCAAACAGCTTGCAATCGAATGTTCATGGGAATAGAAAAGGGGGAGAGTGGTCCGGTACTGTTTTCTCTCAGTTGGCAAGCTGCGCACACAATCGCAGTGTTGTACAGCTTGTTTCATCACCTTTGCGAAGTTGCCGCTCTCTCCGGCTCCCGGAGACGAAGAAGCTGCTTCTTCGGGCAAAGACGCTTCTGGCGCTCACAGTGCTCTGCGGTGTGCGGCTTCTGCCGAAAAAGGCCCGGGAGTGATGCTTAGCTCTGCAGAGCACCGTACCTTCGTCTTTAGCCTCTCTTCTCGTCTACATCTTAGCAAAAAGCTTTTCCACTCTGTCTGGCAAGGAGAAACTGTGCCAGCACAGAAAACATCTCCCATCGTGTTTTAGAGGCTGCACGGACGTCTGCCGAGTGTTTTGCAAGAAGAGAAAGAAAGTTGTCCAAAACAGCTTGCAATCGAATGTTCATGTGAATAGAAAAGGCAGGAGAGTGGTCAGGTACTGTTTTCTCTCAGTTGGCAAGCTGCGCACACAATCGCAGTGTTGTACAGCTTGTTTCATCACCTTTGCCAAGTTGCCGCTCTCTCCAGCTCCCGGAGACGAAGAAGCTGCTTCTTCGCGCAAAGACGATTCTGCCGTTCACAGTGCTCTGCAGTGTGTGTCTTCTGCCGAAAGAGGCCCGGGAGCAGTGCTTAGCTCTGCAGAGCACCGTACCTTCGTCTTTAGCCTCTCTTCTCGTCTACATCTTAGCAAAAAGCTTTTCCACTCTGTCTGGCAAGGAGAAACTGTGCCAGCACAAAAAACATCTCCCATCGTGTTCTAGAGGCTGCACGGAGGTCTGCCGAGTGTTTTGCAAGAAGAGAAAGAAAGTTGTCCAAAACAGCTTGCAATCGAATGTTCATGTGAATAGAAAAGGCAGGAGAGTGGTCAGGTACTGTTTTCTCTCACTTGGCAAGCTGCGCACACAATCGCAGTGTTGTACAGCTTGTTTCATCACCTTTGCCAAGTTGCCGCTCTCTCCGGCTCCCGGAGACGAAGAAGCTGCTTCTTCGCGCAAAGACGATTCTGCCGCTCACAGTGCTCTGCGGTGTGCGCCTTCTGCCGAATGAGGTCCGGGAGCGGTGCTCAGCTCTGCAGAGCACCGTACCTTCGTCTTTAGCCTCTCTTCTCGTCTACATCTTAGCAAAAAGCTTTTCCACTCTGTCTGGCAAGGAGAAACTGTGCCAGCACAGAAAACATCTCCCATCGTGTTCTAGAGGCTGCACGGAGGTCTGCCGAATGTTTTGCAAGAAGAGAAAGAAAGTTGTCCAAAAGAGCTTGCAATCGAATGTTCATATGAATAGAAAAGGCAGGAGAGTCGTAAGGTACTGTTTTCTCTCAGTTGGCAAGCTGCGCACACAATCGCAGTGTTGTACAGCTTGTTTCATCACCTTTGCCAAGTTGCCGCTCTCTCCGGCTCCCGGAGACGAAGAAGCTGCTTCTTCGCGCAAAGACGATTCTGCCGCTCACAGTGCTCTGCAGTGTGTGTCTTCTGCCGAAAGAGTCCCGGGAGCTGTGCTTAGCTCTGCAGAGCACCGTACCTTCGTCTTTAGCCTCTCTTCTCGTCTACATCTTAGCAAAAAGCTTTTCCACTCTGTCTGGCAAGGAGAAACTGTGCCAGCACAGAAAACATCTCCCATCGTGTTCTAGAGGCTGCACGGATGTCTGCCGAGTGTTTTACAAGAAGAGAAAGAAAATTGCTCAAAACAGCTTGCAATCGAATGTTCATGTGAATAGAAAAGGCAGGAGAGTGGTCAGGTACTGTTTTCTCTCAGTTGGCAAGCTGCGCACACAATCGCAGTGTTGTACAGCTTGTTTCATCACCTTAGTTAAGTTGCCGCTCTCTCCGGCTCCCGGAGACGAAGAAGCTGCTTCTTCGCGCAAAGATGATTCTGCCGCTCACAGTGCTCTGCAGTGTATGTCTTCTGCCGAAAGAGTCCCGGGAGCGGTGTCTAGCTCTGCAGAGCACCGTACCTTCGTCTTTAGCCTCTCTTCTCGTCTACATCTTAGCAAAAAGCTTTTCCACTCTGTCTGGCAAGGAGAAACTGTGCCAGCACAGAAAACATCTCCCATCGTGTTCTAGAGGCTGCGCGGAGGTCTGCCGAATATTTTGCAAGAAGAGAAAGAAAGTTGTCCAAAACAGCTTGCAATCGAATGTTCATGTGAATAGAAAAGGCAGGAGAGTGGTCAGGTACTGTTTTCTCTCAGTTGGCAAGCTGCGCACACAATCGCAGTGTTGTACAGCTTGTTTCATCACCTTTGCCAAGTTGCCGCTCTCTCCGGCTCCCGGAGACGAAGAAGCTGCTTCTTCGCGCAAAGACGATTCTGCCGTTCACAGTGCTCTGCAGTGTGTGTCTTCTGCCGAAAGAGTCCCGGGAGCAGTGCTTAGCTCTGCAGAGCACCGTACCTTCGTCTTTAGCCTCTCTTCTCGTCTACATCTTAGCAAAAAGCTTTTCCACTCTGTCTGGCAAGGAGAAACTGTGCCAGCACAAAAAACATCTCCCATCGTGTTCTAGAGGCTGCACGGACGTCTGCCGAGTGTTTTGCAAGAAGAGAAAGAAAGTTGTCCAAAACAGCTTGCAATCGAAAGTTCATGTGAATAGAAAAGGCAGGAGAGTGGTCAGGTACTGTTTTCTCTCAGTTGGCAAGCTGCGCACACAATCGCAGTGTTGTACAGCTTGTTTCATCACCTTTGCCAAGTTGCCGCTCTCTCCGGCTCCCGGAGACGAAGAAGCTGCTTCTTCGCGCAAAGACGATTCTGCCGCTCACAGTGCTCTGCGGTGTGCGCCTTTTGCCGAAAGAGGTCCGGGAGCGGTGCTCAGCTCTGCAGAGCACCGTACCTTCGTCTTTAGCCTCTCTTCTCGTCTACATCTTAGCAAAAAGCTTTTCCACTCTGTCTGGCAAGGAGAAACTGTGCCAGCACAAAAAACATCTCCCATCGTGTTCTAGAGGCTGCACGGAGGTCTGCCGAGTGTTTTGCAAGAAGAGAAAGAAAGTTGTCCCAAACAGCTTGCAATCGAATGTTCATGTGAATAGAAAAGGCAGGAGAGTGGTCAGGTACTGTTTTCTCTCAGTTGGCAAGCTGCGCACACAATCGCAGTGTTGTACAGCTTGTTTCATCACCTTAGTTAAGTTGCCGCTCTCTCCGGCTCCCGGAGACGAAGAAGCTGCTTCTTCGCGCAAAGATGATTCTGCCGCTCACAGTGCTCTGCAGTGTATGTCTTCTGCCGAAAGAGTCCCGGGAGCGGTGTCTAGCTCTGCAGAGCACCGTACCTTCGTCTTTAGCCTCTCTTCTCGTCTACATCTTAGCAAAAAGCTTTTCCACTCTGTCTGGCAAGGAGAAACTGTGCCAGCACAGAAAACATCTCCCATCGTGTTCTAGAGGCTGCACGGAGGTCTGCCGAATATTTTGCAAGAAGAGAAAGAAAGTTGTCCAAAACAGCTTGCAATCGAATGTTCATGTGAAGAGAAAAGGCAGGAGAGTGGTCAGGTACTGTTTTCTCTCAGTTGGCAAGCTGCGCACACAATCGCAGTGTTGTACAGCTTGTTTCATCACCTTTGCCAAGTTGCCGCTCTCTCCGGCTCCCGGAGACGAAGAAGCTGCTTCTTCGCGCAATGACGATTCTGCCGCTCACAGTGCTCTGCGGTGTGCGCCTTTTTCCGAAAGAGGTCCGGGAGCGGTGCTCAGCTCTGCAGAGCACCGTACCTTCGTCTTTAGCCTCTCTTCTCGTCTACATCTTAGCAAAAAGCTTTTCCACTCTGTCTGGCAAGGAGAAACTGTGCCAGCACAAAAAACATCTCCCATCGTGTTCTAGAGGCTGCACGGAGGTCTGCCGAGTGTTTTGCAAGAAGAGAAAGAAAGTTGTCCAAAACAGCTTGCAATCGAATGTTCATGTGAATAGAAAAGGCAGGAGAGTGGTCAGGTACTGTTTTCTCTCACTTGGCAAGCTGCGCACACAATCGCAGTGTTGTACAGCTTGTTTCATCACCTTTGCCAAGTTGCCGCTCTCTCCGGCTCCCGGAGACGAAGAAGCTGCTTCTTCGCGCAAAGACGATTCTGCCGCTCACAGTGCTCTGCAGTGTGTGTCTTCTGCCGAAAGAGTCCCGGGAGCGGTGCTTAGCTCTGCAGAGCACCGTACCTTCGTCTTTAGCCTCTCTTCTCGTCTACATCTTAGCAAAAAGCTTTTCCACTCTGTCTGGCAAGGAGAAACCGTGCCAGCACAGAAAACATCTCCCATCGTGTTCCAGAGGCTGCACGGAGGTCTGCCGAATGTTTTGCAAGAAGAGAAAGAAAGTTGTCCAAAACAGCTTGCAATCGAATGTTCATGTGAATAGAAAAGGCAGGAGAGTGGTCAGGTACTGTTTTCTGTCAGTTGGCAAGCTGCGCACACAATCGCAGTGTTGTACAGCTTGTTTCATCACCTTTGCCAAGTTGCCGCTCTCTCCGACTCCCGGAGACGAAGAAGCTGCTTCTTCGCGCAAAGACGATTCTGCCGCTCACAGTGCTCTGCGGTGTGTGTCTTCTGCCGAAAGAGTCCCGGGAGCGGTGTCTAGCTCTGCAGAGCACCGTACCTTCGTCTTTAGCCTCTCTTCTCGTCTACATCTTAGCAAAAAGCTTTTCCACTCTGTCTGGCAAGGAGAAACTGTGCCAGCACAGAAAACATCTCCCATCGTGTTCTAGAGGCTGCGCGGAGGTCTGCCGAATGTTTTGCAAGAAGAGAAAGAAAGTTGTCCAAAACAGCTTGCAATCGAATGTTCATGTGAATAGAAAAGGCAGGAGAGTGGTCAGGTACTGTTTTCTCTCAGTTGGCAAGCTGCGCACACAATCGCAGTGTTGTACAGCTTGTTTCATCACCTTTGCCAAGTTGCCGCTCTCTCCGGCTCCCGGAGACGAAGAAGCTGCTTCTTCGCGCAAAGATGATTCTGCCGCTCACAGTGCTCTGCAGTGTGTGTCTTCTGCCGAAAGAGTCCCGGGAGCGGTGTCTAGCTCTGCAGAGCACCGTACCTTCGTCTTTAGCCTCTCTTCTCGTCTACATCTTAGCAAAAAGCTTTTCCACTCTGTCTGGCAAGGAGAAACTGTGCCAGCACAGAAAACATCTCCCATCGTGTTCTAGAGGCTGCGCGGAGGTCTGCCGAATATTTTGCAAGAAGAGAAAGAAAGTTGTCCAAAACAGCTTGCAATCGAATGTTCATGTGAATAGAAAAGGCAGGAGAGTGGTCAGGTACTGTTTTCTCTCAGTTGGCAAGCTGCGCACACAATCGCAGTGTTGTACAGCTTGTTTCATCACCTTTGCCAAGTTGCCGCTCTCTCCGGCTCCCGGAGACGAAGAAGCTGCTTCTTCGCGCAAAGACGATTCTGCCGTTCACAGTGCTCTGCAGTGTGTGTCTTCTGCCGAAAGAGTCCCGGGAGCAGTGCATAGCTCTGCAGAGCACCGTACCTTCGTCTTTAGCCTCTCTTCTCGTCTACATCTTAGCAAAAAGCTTTTCCACTCTGTCTGGCAAGGAGAAACTGTGCCAGCACAGAAAACATCTCCCATCGTGTTCTAGAGGCTGCACGGACGTCTGCCGAGTGTTTTGCAAGAAGAGAAAGAAAGTTGTCCAAAACAGCTTGCAATCGAATGTTCATGTGAATAGAAAAGGCAGGAGAGTGGTCAGGTACTGTTTTCTCTCAGTTGGCAAGCTGCGCACACAATCGCAGTGTTGTACAGCTTGTTTCATCACCTTTGCCAAGTTGCCGCTCTCTCCGGCTCCCGGAGACGAAGAAGCTGCTTCTTCGCGCAAAGACGATTCTGCCGTTCACAGTGCTCTGCAGTGTGTGTCTTCTGCCGAAAGAGTCCCGGGAGCAGTGCTTAGCTCTGCAGAGCACCGTACCTTCGTCTTTAGCCTCTCTTCTCGTCTACATCTTAGCAAAAAGCTTTTCCACTCTGTCTGGCAAGGAGAAACTGTGCCAGCACAAAAAACATCTCCCATCGTGTTCTAGAGGCTGCACGGAGGTCTGCCGAGTGTTTTGCAAGAAGAGAAAGAAAGTTGTCCAAAACAGCTTGCAATCGAATGTTCATGTGAATAGAAAAGGCAGGAGAGTGGTCAGGTACTGTTTTCTCTCAGTTGGCAAGCTGCGCACACACTCGCAGTGTTGTACAGCTTGTTTCATCACCTTTGCGAAGTTGCCGCTCTCTCCGGCTCCCGGAGACGAAGAAGCTGCTTCTTCGCGCAAAGACGATTCTGCCGCTCACAGTGCTCTGCGGTGTGCGCCTTTTGCCGAAAGAGGTCCGGGAGCGGTGCTCAGCTCTGCAGAGCACCGTACCTTCGTCTTTAGCCTCTCTTCTCGTCTACATCTTAGCAAAAAGCTTTTCCACTCTGTCTGGCAAGGAGAAACTGTGCCAGCACAAAAAACATCTCCCATCGTGTTCTAGAGGCTGCACGGAGGTCTGCCGAGTGTTTTGCAAGAAGAGAAAGAAAGTTGTCCAAAACAGCTTGCAATCGAATGTTCATGTGAATAGAAAAGGCAGGAGAGTGGTCAGGTACTGTTTTCTCTCAGTTGGCAAGCTGCGCACACAATCGCAGTGTTGTACAGCTTGTTTCATCACCTTTGCGAAGTTGCCGCTCTCTCCGGCTCCCGGAGACGAAGAAGCTGCTTCTTCGCGCAAAGACGATTCTGCCGCTCACAGTGCTCTGCAGTGTGTGTCTTCTGCCGAAAGAGTCCCGGAAGCGGTGCTTAGCTCTGCAGAGCACCGTACCTTCGTCTTTAGCCTCTCTTCTCGTCTACATCTTAGCAAAAAGCTTTTCCACTCTGTCTGGCAAGGAGAAACTGTGCCAGCACAGAAAACATCTCCCATCGTGTTCTAGAGGCTGCACGGAGGTCTGCCGAATGTTTTGCAAGAAGAGAAAGAAAGTTGTCCAAAACAGTTTGCAATCGAATGTTCATGTGAATAGAAAAGGCAGGAGAGTGGTCAGGTACTGTTTTCTCTCAGTTGGCAAGCTGTGCACACAATCGCAGTGTTGTACAGCTTGTTTCATCACCTTTGCGAAGTTGCCGCTCTCTCCGGCTCCCGGAGACGAAGAAGCTGCTTCTTCGCGCAAAGACGATTCTGCCGCTCACAGTGCTCTGCAGTGTGTGTCTTCTGCCGAAAGAGTCCCGGGAGCAGTGCTTAGCTCTGCAGAGCACCGTACCTTCGTCTTTAGCCTCTCTTCTCGTCTACATCTTAGCAAAAAGCTTTTCCACTCTGTCTGGCAAGGAGAAACCGTGCCAGCACAGAAAACATCTCCCATCGTGTTCCAGAGGCTGCACGGAGGTCTGCCGAATGTTTTGCAAGAAGAGAAAGAAAGTTGTCCAAAACAGCTTGCAATCGAATGTTCATGTGAATAGAAAAGGCAGGAGAGTGGTCAGGTACTGTTTTCTGTCAGTTTGCAAGCTGCGCACACAATCGCAGTGTTGTACAGCTTGTTTCATCACCTTTGCCAAGTTGCCGCTCTCTCCGACTCCCGGAGACGAAGAAGCTGCTTCTTCGCGCAAAGACGATTCTGCCGCTCACAGTGCTCTGCGGTGTGTGTCTTCTGCCGAAAGAGTCCCGGGAGCGGTGTCTAGCTCTGCAGAGCACCGTACCTTCGTCTTTAGCCTCTCTTCTCGTCTACATCTTAGCAAAAAGCTTTTCCACTCTGTCTGGCAAGGAGAAACTGTGCCAGCACAAAAAACATCTCCCATCGTGTTCTAGAGGCTGCACGGAGGTCTGCCGAGTGTTTTGCAAGAAGAGAAAGAAAGTTGTCCAAAACAGCTTGCAATCGAATGTTCATGTGAATAGAAAAGGCAGGAGAGTGGTCAGGTACTGTTTTCTCTCAGTTGGCAAGCTGCGCACACAATCGCAGTGTTGTACAGCTTGTTTCATCACCTTAGTTAAGTTGCCGCTCTCTCCGGCTCCCGGAGACGAAGAAGCTGCTTCTTCGCGCAAAGATGATTCTGCCGCTCACAGTGCTCTGCAGTGTATGTCTTCTGCCGAAAGAGTCCCGGGAGCGGTGTCTAGCTCTGCAGAGCACCGTACCTTCGTCTTTAGCCTCTCTTCTCGTCTACATCTTAGCAAAAAGCTTTTCCACTCTGTCTGGCAAGGAGAAACTGTGCCAGCACAGAAAACATCTCCCATCGTGTTCTAGAGGCTGCACGGAGGTCTGCCGAATATTTTGCAAGAAGAGAAAGAAAGTTGTCCAAAACAGCTTGCAATCGAATGTTCATGTGAAGAGAAAAGGCAGGAGAGTGGTCAGGTACTGTTTTCTCTCAGTTGGCAAGCTGCGCACACAATCGCAGTGTTGTACAGCTTGTTTCATCACCTTTGCCAAGTTGCCGCTCTCTCCGGCTCCCGGAGACGAAGAAGCTGCTTCTTCGCGCAAAGACGATTCTGCCGTTCACAGTGCTCTGCAGTGTGTGTCTTCTGCCGAAAGAGTCCCGGGAGCAGTGCTTAGCTCTGCAGAGCACCGTACCTTCGTCTTTAGCCTCTCTTCTCGTCTACATCTTAGCAAAAAGCTTTTCCACTCTGTCTGGCAAGGAGAAACTGTGCCAGCACAAAAAACATCTCCCATCGTGTTCTAGAGGCTGCACGGAGGTCTGCCGAGTGTTTTGCAAGAAGAGAAAGAAAGTTGTCCAAAACAGCTTGCAATCGAATGTTCATGTGAATAGAAAAGGCAGGAGAGTGGTCAGGTACTGTTTTCTCTCAGTTGGCAAGCTGCGCACACAATCGCAGTGTTGTACAGCTTGTTTCATCACCTTTGCCAAGTTGCCGCTCTCTCCGGCTCCCGGAGACGAAGAAGCTGCTTCTTCGCGCAAAGACGCTTCTGCCGCTCACAGTGCTCTGCGGTGTGCGGCTTCTGCCGAAAGAGGCCCGGGAGTGATGCTTAGCTCTGCAGAGCACCGTACCTTCGTCTTTAGCCTCTCTTCTCGTCTACATCTTAGCAAAAAGCTATTCCACTCTGTCTGGCAAGGAGAAACTGTGCCAGCACAGAAAACATCTCCCATCGTGTTCTAGAGGCTGCACGGAGGTCTGCCGAGTGTTTTGCAAGAAGAGAAAGAAATTTGTCCAAAACACCTTGCAATCGAATGTTCATGTGAATAGAAAAGGCAGGAGAGTGGTCAGGTACTGTTTTCTCTCAGTTGGCAAGCTGCGCACACAATCGCAGTGTTGTACAGCTTGTTTCATCACCTTTGCCAAGTTGCCGCTCTCTCCGGCTCCCGGAGACGAAGAAGCTGCTTCTTCGCGCAAAGACGATTCTGCCGTTCACAGTGCTCTGCAGTGTGTGTCTTCTGCCGAAAGAGTCCCGGGAGCAGTGCTTAGCTCTGCAGAGCACCGTACCTTCGTCTTTAGCCTCTCTTCTCGTCTACATCTTAGCAGAAAGCTTTTCCACTCTGTCTGGCAAGGAGAAACTGTGCCAGCACACAAAACATCTCCCATCGTGTTCTAGAGGCTGCACGGAGGTCTGCCGAGTGTTTTGCAAGAAGAGAAAGAAAGTTGTCCAAAACAGCTTGCAATCGAATGTTCATGTGAATAGAAAAGGCAGGAGAGTGGTCAGGTACTGTTTTCTCTCAGTTGGCAAGCTGCGCACACAATCGCAGTGTTGTACAGCTTGTTTCATCACCTTTGCCAAGTTGCCGCTCTCTCCGGCTCCCGGAGACGAAGAAGCTGCTTCTTCGCGCAAAGACGATTCTGCCGCTCACAGTGCTCTGCGGTGTGCGCCTTTTGCCGAATGAGGTCCGGGAGCGGTGCTCAGCTCTGCAGAGCACCGTACCTTCGTCTTTAGCCTCTCTTCTCGTCTACATCTTAGCAAAAAGCTTTTCCACTCTGTCTGGCAAGGAGAAACTGTGCCAGCACAAAAAACATCTCCCATCGTGTTCTAGAGGCTGCACGGAGGTCTGCCGAGTGTTTTGCAAGAAGAGAAAGAAAGTTGTCCAAAACAGCTTGCAATCGAATGTTCATGTGAATAGAAAAGGCAGGAGAGTGGTCAGGTACTGTTTTCTCTCAGTTGGCAAGCTGCGCACACAATCGCAGTGTTGTACAGCTTGTTTCATCACCTTTGCCAAGTTGCCGCTCTCTCCGGCTCCCGGAGACGAAGAAGCTGCTTCTTCGCGCAAAGATGATTCTGCCGCTCACAGTGCTCTGCAGTGTGTGTCTTCTGCCGAAAGAGTCCCGGGAGCGGTGTCTAGCTCTGCAGAGCACCGTACCTTTGTCTTTAGCCTCTCTTCTCGTCTACATCTTAGCAAAAAGCTTTTCCACTCTGTCTGGCAAGGAGAAACTGTGCCAGCACAGAAAACATCTCCCATCGTGTTCTAGAGGCTGCGCGGAGGTCTGCCGAATATTTTGCAAGAAGAGAAAGAAAGTTGTCCAAAACAGCTTGCAATCGAATGTTCATGTGAATAGAAAAGGCAGGAGAGTGGTCAGGTACTGTTTTCTCTCAGTTGGCAAGCTGCGCACACAATCGCAGTGTTGTACAGCTTGTTTCATCACCTTTGCCAAGTTGCCGCTCTCTCCGGCTCCCGGAGACGAAGAAGCTGCTTCTTCGCGCAAAGACGATTCTGCCGTTCACAGTGCTCTGCAGTGTGTGTCTTCTGCCGAAAGAGTCCCGGGAGCAGTGCATAGCTCTGCAGAGCACCGTACCTTCGTCTTTAGCCTCTCTTCTCGTCTACATCTTAGCAAAAAGCTTTTCCACTCTGTCTGGCAAGGAGAAACTGTGCCAGCACAGAAAACATCTCCCATCGTGTTCTAGAGGCTGCACGGACGTCTGCCGAGTGTTTTGCAAGAAGAGAAAGAAAGTTGTCCAAAACAGCTTGCAATCGAATGTTCATGTGAATAGAAAAGGCAGGAGAGTGGTCAGGTACTGTTTTCTCTCAGTTGGCAAGCTGCGCACACAATCGCAGTGTTGTACAGCTTGTTTCATCACCTTTGCCAAGTTGCCGCTCTCTCCGGCTCCCGGAGACGAAGAAGCTGCTTCTTCGCGCAAAGACGATTCTGCCGTTCACAGTGCTCTGCAGTGTGTGTCTTCTGCCGAAAGAGTCCCGGGAGCAGTGCTTAGCTCTGCAGAGCACCGTACCTTCGTCTTTAGCCTCTCTTCTCGTCTACATCTTAGCAAAAAGCTTTTCCACTCTGTCTGGCAAGGAGAAACCGTGCCAGCACAGAAAACATCTCCCATCGTGTTCCAGAGGCTGCACGGAGGTCTGCCGAATGTTTTGCAAGAAGAGAAAGAAAGTTGTCCAAAACAGCTTGCAATCGAATGTTCATGTGAATAGAAAAGGCAGGAGAGTGGTCAGGTACTGTTTTCTGTCAGTTTGCAAGCTGCGCACACAATCGCAGTGTTGTACAGCTTGTTTCATCACCTTTGCCAAGTTGCCGCTCTCTCCGACTCCCGGAGACGAAGAAGCTGCTTCTTCGCGCAAAGACGATTCTGCCGCTCACAGTGCTCTGCGGTGTGTGTCTTCTGCCGAAAGAGTCCCGGGAGCGGTGTCTAGCTCTGCAGAGCACCGTACCTTCGTCTTTAGCCTCTCTTCTCGTCTACATCTTAGCAAAAAGCTTTTCCACTCTGTCTGGCAAGGAGAAACTGTGCCAGCACAAAAAACATCTCCCATCGTGTTCTAGAGGCTGCACGGAGGTCTGCCGAGTGTTTTGCAAGAAGAGAAAGAAAGTTGTCCAAAACAGCTTGCAATCGAATGTTCATGTGAATAGAAAAGGCAGGAGAGTGGTCAGGTACTGTTTTCTCTCAGTTGGCAAGCTGCGCACACAATCGCAGTGTTGTACAGCTTGTTTCATCACCTTAGTTAAGTTGCCGCTCTCTCCGGCTCCCGGAGACGAAGAAGCTGCTTCTTCGCGCAAAGATGATTCTGCCGCTCACAGTGCTCTGCAGTGTATGTCTTCTGCCGAAAGAGTCCCGGGAGCGGTGTCTAGCTCTGCAGAGCACCGTACCTTCGTCTTTAGCCTCTCTTCTCGTCTACATCTTAGCAAAAAGCTTTTCCACTCTGTCTGGCAAGGAGAAACTGTGCCAGCACAGAAAACATCTCCCATCGTGTTCTAGAGGCTGCACGGAGGTCTGCCGAATATTTTGCAAGAAGAGAAAGAAAGTTGTCCAAAACAGCTTGCAATCGAATGTTCATGTGAAGAGAAAAGGCAGGAGAGTGGTCAGGTACTGTTTTCTCTCAGTTGGCAAGCTGCGCACACAATCGCAGTGTTGTACAGCTTGTTTCATCACCTTTGCCAAGTTGCCGCTCTCTCCGGCTCCCGGAGACGAAGAAGCTGCTTCTTCGCGCAAAGACGATTCTGCCGTTCACAGTGCTCTGCAGTGTGTGTCTTCTGCCGAAAGAGTCCCGGGAGCAGTGCTTAGCTCTGCAGAGCACCGTACCTTCGTCTTTAGCCTCTCTTCTCGTCTACATCTTAGCAAAAAGCTTTTCCACTCTGTCTGGCAAGGAGAAACTGTGCCAGCACAAAAAACATCTCCCATCGTGTTCTAGAGGCTGCACGGAGGTCTGCCGAGTGTTTTGCAAGAAGAGAAAGAAAGTTGTCCAAAACAGCTTGCAATCGAATGTTCATGTGAATAGAAAAGGCAGGAGAGTGGTCAGGTACTGTTTTCTCTCAGTTGGCAAGCTGCGCACACAATCGCAGTGTTGTACAGCTTGTTTCATCACCTTTGCCAAGTTGCCGCTCTCTCCGGCTCCCGGAGACGAAGAAGCTGCTTCTTCGCGCAAAGACGCTTCTGCCGCTCACAGTGCTCTGCGGTGTGCGGCTTCTGCCGAAAGAGGCCCGGGAGTGATGCTTAGCTCTGCAGAGCACCGTACCTTCGTCTTTAGCCTCTCTTCTCGTCTACATCTTAGCAAAAAGCTATTCCACTCTGTCTGGCAAGGAGAAACTGTGCCAGCACAGAAAACATCTCCCATCGTGTTCTAGAGGCTGCACGGAGGTCTGCCGAGTGTTTTGCAAGAAGAGAAAGAAATTTGTCCAAAACACCTTGCAATCGAATGTTCATGTGAATAGAAAAGGCAGGAGAGTGGTCAGGTACTGTTTTCTCTCAGTTGGCAAGCTGCGCACACACTCGCAGTGTTGTACAGCTTGTTTCATCACCTTTGCCAAGTTGCCGCTCTCTCCGGCTCCCGGAGACGAAGAAGCTGCTTCTTCGCGCAAAGACGATTCTGCCGTTCACAGTGCTCTGCAGTGTGTGTCTTCTGCCGAAAGAGTCCCGGGAGCAGTGCTTAGCTCTGCAGAGCACCGTACCTTCGTCTTTAGCCTCTCTTCTCGTCTACATCTTAGCAAAAAGCTTTTCCACTCTGTCTGGCAAGGAGAAACTGTGCCAGCACACAAAACATCTCCCATCGTGTTCTAGAGGCTGCACGGAGGTCTGCCGAGTGTTTTGCAAGAAGAGAAAGAAAGTTGTCCAAAACAGCTTGCAATCGAATGTTCATGTGAATAGAAAAGGCAGGAGAGTGGTCAGGTACTGTTTTCTCTCAGTTGGCAAGCTGTGCACACAATCGCAGTGTTGTACAGCTTGTTTCATCACCTTTGCCAAGTTGCCGCTCTCTCCGGCTCCCGGAGACGAAGAAGCTGCTTCTTCGCGCAAAGACGATTCTGCCGTTCACAGTGCTCTGCAGTGTGTGTCTTCTGCCGAAAGAGTCCCGGGAGCAGTGCTTAGCTCTGCAGAGCACCGTACCTTCGTCTTTAGCCTCTCTTCTCGTCTACATCTTAGCAAAAAGCTTTTCCACTCTGTCTGGCAAGGAGAAACTGTGCCAGCACAAAAAACATCTCCCATCGTGTTCTAGAGGCTGCACGGAGGTCTGCCGAGTGTTTTGCAAGAAGAGAAAGAAAGTTGTCCAAAACAGCTTGCAATCGAATGTTCATGTGAATAGAAAAGGCAGGAGAGTGGTCAGGTACTGTTTTCTCTCAGTTGGCAAGCTGCGCACACAATCGCAGTGTTGTACAGCTTGTTTCATCACCTTTGCCAAGTTGCCGCTCTCTCCGGCTCCCGGAGACGAAGAAGCTGCTTCTTCGCGCAAAGACGATTCTGCCGCTCACAGTGCTCTGCGGTGTGCGCCTTTTGCCGAAAGACGTCCGGGAGCGGTGCTCAGCTCTGCAGAGCACCGTACCTTCGTCTTTAGCCTCTCTTCTCGTCTACATCTTAGCAAAAAGCTTTTCCACTCTGTCTGGCAAGGAGAAACTGTGCCAGCACAAAAAACATCTCCCATCGTGTTCTAGAGGCTGCACGGAGGTCTGCCGAGTGTTTTGCAAGAAGAGAAAGAAAGTTGTCCAAAACAGCTTGCAATCGAATGTTCATGTGAATAGAAAAGGCAGGAGAGTGGTCAGGTACTGTTTTCTCTCAGTTGGCAAGCTGCGCACACAATCGCAGTGTTGTACAGCTTGTTTCATCACCTTTGCGAAGTTGCCGCTCTCTCCGGCTCCCGGAGACGAAGAAGCTGCTTCTTCGCGCAAAGACGATTCTGCCGCTCACAGTGCTCTGCAGTGTGTGTCTTCTGCCGAAAGAGTCCCGGGAGCGGTGCTTAGCTCTGCAGAGCACCGTACCTTCGTCTTTAGCCTCTCTTCTCGTCTACATCTTAGCAAAAAGCTTTTCCACTCTGTCTGGCAAGGAGAAACCGTGCCAGCACAGAAAACATCTCCCATCGTGTTCCAGAGGCTGCACGGAGGTCTGCCGAATGTTTTGCAAGAAGAGAAAGAAAGTTGTCCAAAACAGCTTGCAATCGAATGTTCATGTGAATAGAAAAGGCAGGAGAGTGGTCAGGTACTGTTTTCTCTCAGTTGGCAAGCTGCGCACACAATCGCAGTGTTGTACAGCTTGTTTCATCACCTTTGCCAAGTTGCCGCTCTCTCCGACTCCCGGAGACGAAGAAGCTGCTTCTTCGCGCAAAGACGATTCTGCCGCTCACAGTGCTCTGCGGTGTGTGTCTTCTGCCGAAAGAGTCCCGGGAGCGGTGTCTAGCTCTGCAGAGCACCGTACCTTCGTCTTTAGCCTCTCTTCTCGTCTACATCTTAGCAAAAAGCTTTTCCACTCTGTCTGGCAAGGAGAAACTGTGCCAGCACAGAAAACATCTCCCATCGTGTTCTAGAGGCTGCGCGGAGGTCTGCCGAATGTTTTGCAAGAAGAGAAAGAAAGTTGTCCAAAACAGCTTGCAATCGAATGTTCATGTGAATAGAAAAGGCAGGAGAGTGGTCAGGTACTGTTTTCTCTCAGTTGGCAAGCTGCGCACACAATCGCAGTGTTGTACAGCTTGTTTCATCACCTTTGCCAAGTTGCCGCTCTCTCCGGCTCCCGGAGACGAAGAAGCTGCTTCTTCGCGCAAAGATGATTCTGCCGCTCACAGTGCTCTGCAGTGTGTGTCTTCTGCCGAAAGAGTCCCGGGAGCGGTGTCTAGCTCTGCAGAGCACCGTACCTTCGTCTTTAGCCTCTCTTCTCGTCTACATCTTAGCAAAAAGCTTTTCCACTCTGTCTGGCAAGGAGAAACTGTGCCAGCACAGAAAACATCTCCCATCGTGTTCTAGAGGCTGCGCGGAGGTCTGCCGAATATTTTGCAAGAAGAGAAAGAAAGTTGTCCAAAACAGCTTGCAATCGAATGTTCATGTGAATAGAAAAGGCAGGAGAGTGGTCAGGTACTGTTTTCTCTCAGTTGGCAAGCTGCGCACACAATCGCAGTGTTGTACAGCTTGTTTCATCACCTTTGCCAAGTTGCCGCTCTCTCCGGCTCCCGGAGACGAAGAAGCTGCTTCTTCGCGCAAAGACGATTCTGCCGTTCACAGTGCTCTGCAGTGTGTGTCTTCTGCCGAAAGAGTCCCGGGAGCAGTGCATAGCTCTGCAGAGCACCGTACCTTCGTCTTTAGCCTCTCTTCTCGTCTACATCTTAGCAAAAAGCTTTTCCACTCTGTCTGGCAAGGAGAAACTGTGCCAGCACAGAAAACATCTCCCATCGTGTTCTAGAGGCTGCGCGGAGGTCTGCCGAATATTTTGCAAGAAGAGAAAGAAAGTTGTCCAAAACAGCTTGCAATCGAATGTTCATGTGAATAGAAAAGGCAGGAGAGTGGTCAGGTACTGTTTTCTCTCACTTGGCAAGCTGCGCACACAATCGCAGTGTTGTACAGCTTGTTTCATCACCTTTGCCAAGTTGCCGCTCTCTCCGGCTCCCGGAGACGAAGAAGCTGCTTCTTCGCGCAAAGACGATTCTGCCGTTCACAGTGCTCTGCAGTGTGTGTCTTCTGCCGAAAGAGTCCCGGGAGCAGTGCTTAGCTCTGCAGAGCACCGTACCTTCGTCTTTAGCCTCTCTTCTCGTCTACATCTTAGCAAAAAGCTTTTCCACTCTGTCTGGCAAGGAGAAACTGTGCCAGCACAAAAAACATCTCCCATCGTGTTCTAGAGGCTGCACGGACGTCTGCCGAGTGTTTTGCAAGAAGAGAAAGAAAGTTGTCCAAAACAGCTTGCAATCGAAAGTTCATGTGAATAGAAAAGGCAGGAGAGTGGTCAGGTACTGTTTTCTCTCAGTTGGCAAGCTGCGCACACAATCGCAGTGTTGTACAGCTTGTTTCATCACCTTTGCCAAGTTGCCGCTCTCTCCGGCTCCCGGAGACGAAGAAGCTGCTTCTTCGCGCAAAGACGATTCTGCCGCTCACAGTGCTCTGCGGTGTGCGCCTTTTGCCGAAAGAGGTCCGGGAGCGGTGCTCAGCTCTGCAGAGCACCGTACCTTCGTCTTTAGCCTCTCTTCTCGTCTACATCTTAGCAAAAAGCTTTTCCACTCTGTCTGGCAAGGAGAAACTGTGCCAGCACAAAAAACATCTCCCATCGTGTTCTAGAGGCTGCACGGAGGTCTGCCGAGTGTTTTGCAAGAAGAGAAAGAAAGTTGTCCCAAACAGCTTGCAATCGAATGTTCATGTGAATAGAAAAGGCAGGAGAGTGGTCAGGTACTGTTTTCTCTCAGTTGGCAAGCTGCGCACACAATCGCAGTGTTGTACAGCTTGTTTCATCACCTTAGTTAAGTTGCCGCTCTCTCCGGCTCCCGGAGACGAAGAAGCTGCTTCTTCGCGCAAAGATGATTCTGCCGCTCACAGTGCTCTGCAGTGTATGTCTTCTGCCGAAAGAGTCCCGGGAGCGGTGTCTAGCTCTGCAGAGCACCGTACCTTCGTCTTTAGCCTCTCTTCTCGTCTACATCTTAGCAAAAAGCTTTTCCACTCTGTCTGGCAAGGAGAAACTGTGCCAGCACAGAAAACATCTCCCATCGTGTTCTAGAGGCTGCACGGAGGTCTGCCGAATATTTTGCAAGAAGAGAAAGAAAGTTGTCCAAAACAGCTTGCAATCGAATGTTCATGTGAAGAGAAAAGGCAGGAGAGTGGTCAGGTACTGTTTTCTCTCAGTTGGCAAGCTGCGCACACAATCGCAGTGTTGTACAGCTTGTTTCATCACCTTTGCCAAGTTGCCGCTCTCTCCGGCTCCCGGAGACGAAGAAGCTGCTTCTTCGCGCAAAGACGATTCTGCCGTTCACAGTGCTCTGCAGTGTGTGTCTTCTGCCGAAAGAGTCCCGGGAGCAGTGCTTAGCTCTGCAGAGCACCGTACCTTCGTCTTTAGCCTCTCTTCTCGTCTACATCTTAGCAAAAAGCTTTTCCACTCTGTCTGGCAAGGAGAAACTGTGCCAGCACAAAAAACATCTCCCATCGTGTTCTAGAGGCTGCACGGAGGTCTGCCGAGTGTTTTGCAAGAAGAGAAAGAAAGTTGTCCAAAACAGCTTGCAATCGAATGTTCATGTGAATAGAAAAGGCAGGAGAGTGGTCAGGTACTGTTTTCTCTCAGTTGGCAAGCTGCGCACACAATCGCAGTGTTGTACAGCTTGTTTCATCACCTTTGCCAAGTTGCCGCTCTCTCCGGCTCCCGGAGACGAAGAAGCTGCTTCTTCGCGCAAAGACGCTTCTGGCGCTCACAGTGCTCTGCGGTGTGCGGCTTCTGCCGAAAGAGGCCCGGGAGTGATGCTTAGCTCTGCAGAGCACCGTACCTTCGTCTTTAGCCTCTCTTCTCGTCTACATCTTAGCAAAAAGCTATTCCACTCTGTCTGGCAAGGAGAAACTGTGCCAGCACAGAAAACATCTCCCATCGTGTTCTAGAGGCTGCACGGAGGTCTGCCGAGTGTTTTGCAAGAAGAGAAAGAAATTTGTCCAAAACACCTTGCAATCGAATGTTCATGTGAATAGAAAAGGCAGGAGAGTGGTCAGGTACTGTTTTCTCTCAGTTGGCAAGCTGCGCACACAATCGCAGTGTTGTACAGCTTGTTTCATCACCTTTGCCAAGTTGCCGCTCTCTCCGGCTCCCGGAGACGAAGAAGCTGCTTCTTCGCGCAAAGACGATTCTGCCGTTCACAGTGCTCTGCAGTGTGTGTCTTCTGCCGAAAGAGTCCCGGGAGCAGTGCTTAGCTCTGCAGAGCACCGTACCTTCGTCTTTAGCCTCTCTTCTCGTCTACATCTTAGCAAAAAGCTTTTCCACTCTGTCTGGCAAGGAGAAACTGTGCCAGCACACAAAACATCTCCCATCGTGTTCTAGAGGCTGCACGGAGGTCTGCCGAGTGTTTTGCAAGAAGAGAAAGAAAGTTGTCCAAAACAGCTTGCAATCGAATGTTCATGTGAATAGAAAAGGCAGGAGAGTGGTCAGGTACTGTTTTCTCTCAGTTGGCAAGCTGCGCACACAATCGCAGTGTTGTACAGCTTGTTTCATCACCTTTGCCAAGTTGCCGCTCTCTCCGGCTCCCGGAGACGAAGAAGCTGCTTCTTCGCGCAAAGACGATTCTGCCGCTCACAGTGCTCTGCGGTGTGCGCCTTTTGCCGAATGAGGTCCGGGAGCGGTGCTCAGCTCTGCAGAGCACCGTACCTTCGTCTTTAGCCTCTCTTCTCGTCTACATCTTAGCAAAAAGCTTTTCCACTCTGTCTGGCAAGGAGAAACTGTGCCAGCACAAAAAACATCTCCCATCGTGTTCTAGAGGCTGCACGGAGGTCTGCCGAGTGTTTTGCAAGAAGAGAAAGAAAGTTGTCCAAAACAGCTTGCAATCGAATGTTCATGTGAATAGAAAAGGCAGGAGAGTGGTCAGGTACTGTTTTCTCTCAGTTGGCAAGCTGCGCACACAATCGCAGTGTTGTACAGCTTGTTTCATCACCTTTGCCAAGTTGCCGCTCTCTCCGGCTCCCGGAGACGAAGAAGCTGCTTCTTCGCGCAAAGACGATTCTGCCGTTCACAGTGCTCTGCAGTGTGTGTCTTCTGCCGAAAGAGTCCCGGGAGGAGTGCTTAGCTCTGCAGAGCACCGTACCTTCGTCTTTAGCCTCTCTTCTCGTCTACATCTTAGCAAAAAGCTTTTCCACTCTGTCTGGCAAGGAGAAACTGTGCCAGCACAAAAAACATCTCCCATCGTGTTCTAGAGGCTGCACGGAGGTCTGCCGAGTGTTTTGCAAGAAGAGAAAGAAAGTTGTCCAAAACAGCTTGCAATCGAATGTTCATGTGAATAGAAAAGGCAGGAGAGTGGTCAGGTACTGTTTTCTCTCAGTTGGCAAGCTGCGCACACAATCGCAGTGTTGTACAGCTTGTTTCATCACCTTTGCCAAGTTGCCGCTCTCTCCGGCTCCCGGAGACGAAGAAGCTGCTTCTTCGCGCAAAGACTATTCTGCCGCTCACAGTGCTCTGCGGTGTGCGCCTTTTGCCGAAAGACGTCCGGGAGCGGTGCTCAGCTCTGCAGAGCACCGTACCTTCGTCTTTAGCCTCTCTTCTCGTCTACATCTTAGCAAAAAGCTTTTCCACTCTGTCTGGCAAGGAGAAACTGTGCCAGCACAAAAAACATCTCCCATCGTGTTCTAGAGGCTGCACGGAGGTCTGCCGAGTGTTTTGCAAGAAGAGAAAGAAAGTTGTCCAAAACAGCTTGCAATCGAATGTTCATGTGAATAGAAAAGGCAGGAGAGTGGTCAGGTACTGTTTTCTCTCAGTTGGCAAGCTGCGCACACAATCGCAGTGTTGTACAGCTTGTTTCATCACCTTTGCGAAGTTGCCGCTCTCTCCGGCTCCCGGAGACGAAGAAGCTGCTTCTTCGCGCAAAGACGATTCTGCCGCTCACAGTGCTCTGCAGTGTGTGTCTTCTGCCGAAAGAGTCCCGGGAGCGGTGCTTAGCTCTGCAGAGCACCGTACCTTCGTCTTTAGCCTCTCTTCTCGTCTACATCTTAGCAAAAAGCTTTTCCACTCTGTCTGGCAAGGAGAAACCGTGCCAGCACAGAAAACATCTCCCATCGTGTTCCAGAGGCTGCACGGAGGTCTGCCGAATGTTTTGCAAGAAGAGAAAGAAAGTTGTCCAAAACAGCTTGCAATCGAATGTTCATGTGAATAGAAAAGGCAGGAGAGTGGTCAGGTACTGTTTTCTCTCAGTTGGCAAGCTGCGCACACAATCGCAGTGTTGTACAGCTTGTTTCATCACCTTTGCCAAGTTGCCGCTCTCTCCGACTCCCGGAGACGAAGAAGCTGCTTCTTCGCGCAAAGACGATTCTGCCGCTCACAGTGCTCTGCGGTGTGTGTCTTCTGCCGAAAGAGTCCCGGGAGCGGTGTCTAGCTCTGCAGAGCACCGTACCTTCGTCTTTAGCCTCTCTTCTCGTCTACATCTTAGCAAAAAGCTTTTCCACTCTGTCTGGCAAGGAGAAACTGTGCCAGCACAGAAAACATCTCCCATCGTGTTCTAGAGGCTGCGCGGAGGTCTGCCGAATGTTTTGGAAGAAGAGAAAGAAAGTTGTCCAAAACAGCTTGCAATCGAATGTTCATGTGAATAGAAAAGGCAGGAGAGTGGTCAGGTACTGTTTTCTCTCAGTTGGCAAGCTGCGCACACAATCGCAGTGTTGTACAGCTTGTTTCATCACCTTTGCCAAGTTGCCGCTCTCTCCGGCTCCCGGAGACGAAGAAGCTGCTTCTTCGCGCAAAGATGATTCTGCCGCTCACAGTGCTCTGCAGTGTGTGTCTTCTGCCGAAAGAGTCCCGGGAGCGGTGTCTAGCTCTGCAGAGCACCGTACCTTCGTCTTTAGCCTCTCTTCTCGTCTACATCTTAGCAAAAAGCTTTTCCACTCTGTCTGGCAAGGAGAAACTGTGCCAGCACAGAAAACATCTCCCATCGTGTTCTAGAGGCTGCTCGGAGGTCTGCCGAATATTTTGCAAGAAGAGAAAGAAAGTTGTCCAAAACAGCTTGCAATCGAATGTTCATGTGAATAGAAAAGGCAGGAGAGTGGTCAGGTACTGTTTTCTCTCAGTTGGCAAGCTGCGCACACAATCGCAGTGTTGTACAGCTTGTTTCATCACCTTTGCCAAGTTGCCGCTCTCTCCGGCTCCCGGAGACGAAGAAGCTGATTCTGCCGTTCACAGTGCTCTGCAGTGTGTGTCTTCTGCCGAAAGAGTCCCGGGAGCAGTGCATAGCTCTGCAGGAGCACCGTACCTTCGTCTTTAGCCTCTCTTCTCGTCTACATCTTAGCAAAAGCTTTTCCACTCTGTCTGGCAAGGAGAAACTGTGCCAGCACAGAAAACATCTCCCATCGTGTTCTAGAGGCTGCGCGGAGGTCTGCCGAATATTTTGCAAGAAGAGAAAGAAAGTTGTCCAAAACAGCTTGCAATCGAATGTTCATGTGAATAGAAAAGGCAGGAGAGTGGTCAGGTACTGTTTTCTCTCAGTTGGCAAGCTGCGCACACAATCGCAGTGTTGTACAGCTTGTTTCATCACCTTTGCGAAGTTGCCGCTCTCTCCGGCTCCCGGAGACGAAGAAGCTGCTTCTTCGCGCAAAGACGATTCTGCCGTTCACAGTGCTCTGCAGTGTGTGTCTTCTGCCGAAAGAGTCCCGGGAGCAGTGCTTAGCTCTGCAGAGCACCGTACCTTCGTCTTTAGCCTCTCTTCTCGTCTACATCTTAGCAAAAAGCTTTTCCACTCTGTCTGGCAAGGAGAAACTGTGCCAGCACAGAAAACATCTCCCATCGTGTTCTAGAGGCTGCACGGACGTCTGCCGAGTGTTTTGCAAGAAGAGAAAGAAAGTTGTCCAAAACAGCTTGCAATCGAATGTTCATGTGAATAGAAAAGGCAGGAGAGTGGTCAGGTACTGTTTTCTCTCAGTTGGCAAGCTGCGCACACAATCGCAGTGTTGTACAGCTTGTTTCATCACCTTTGCCAAGTTGCCGCTCTCTCCGGCTCCCGGAGACGAAGAAGCTGCTTCTTCGCGCAAAGACGATTCTGCCGCTCACAGTGCTCTGCGGTGTGCGCCTTTTGCCGAAAGAGGTCCGGGAGCGGTGCTCAGCTCTGCAGAGCACCGTACCTTCGTCTTTAGCCTCTCTTCTCGTCTACATCTTAGCAAAAAGCTTTTCCACTCTGTCTGGCAAGGAGAAACTGTGCCAGCACAAAAAAACATCTCCCATCGTGTTCTAGAGGCTGCACGGAGGTCTGCCGAGTGTTTTGCAAGAAGAGAAAGAAAGTTGTCCAAAACAGCTTGCAATCGAATGTTCATGTGAATAGAAAAGGCAGGAGAGTGGTCAGGTACTGTTTTCTCTCAGTTGGCAAGCTGCGCACACAATCGCAGTGTTGTACAGCTTGTTCATCACCTTTGCGAAGTTGCCGCTCTCTCCGGCTCCCGGAGACGAAGAAGCTGCTTCTTCGCGCAAAGACGATTCTGCCGCTCACAGTGCTCTGCGGTGTGCGGCTTCAGCCGAAAAAGGCCCGGGAGTGATGCTTAGCTCTGCAGAGCACCGTACCTTCGTCTTTAGCCTCTCTTCTCGTCTACATCTTAGCAAAAAGCTTTTCCACTCTGTCTGGCAAGGAGAAACTGTGCCAGCACAGAAAACATCTCCCATCGTGTTCTAGAGGCTGCACGGAGGTCTGCCGAGTGTTTTGCAAGAAGAGAAAGAAAGTTGTCCAAAACAGCTTGCAATCGAATGTTCATGTGAATAGAAAAGGCAGGAGAGTGGTCAGGTACTGTTTTCTCTCAGTTGGCAAGCTGCGCACACAATCGCAGTGTTGTACAGCTTGTTTCATCACCTTTGCCAAGTTGCCGCTCTCTCCGGCTCCCGGAGACGAAGAAGCTGCTTCTTCGCGCAAAGACGATTCTGCCGTTCACAGTGCTCTGCAGTGTGTGTCTTCTGCCGAAAGAGTCCCCGGGAGCAGTGCTTAGCTCTGCAGAGCACCGTACCTTCGTCTTTAGCCTCTCTTCTCGTCTACATCTTAGCAAAAAGCTTTTCCACTCTGTCTGGCAAGGAGAAACTGTGCCAGCACAAAAAAACATCTCCCATCGTGTTCTAGAGGCTGCACGGAGGTCTGCCGAGTGTTTTGCAAGAAGAGAAAGAAAGTTGTCCCAAAACAGCTTGCAATCGAATGTTCATGTGAATAGAAAAGGCAGGAGAGTGGTCAGGTACTGTTTTCTCTCACTTGGCAAGCTGCGCACACAATCGCAGTGTTGTACAGCTTGTTTCATCACCTTTGCCAAGTTGCCGCTCTCTCCGGCTCCCGGAGACGAAGAAGCTGCTTCTTCGCGCAAAGACGATTCTGCCGCTCACAGTGCTCTGCGGTGTGCGCCTTCTGCCGAAAGAGGTCCGGGAGCGGTGGCTCAGCTCTGCAGAGCACCGTACCTTCGTCTTTAGCCTCTCTTCTCGTCTACATCTTAGCAAAAAGCTTTCCACTCTGTCTGGCAAGGGAGAAACTGTGCCAGCACAAAAAACATCTTCCATCGTGTTCTAGAGGCTGCACGGAGGTCTGCCGAGTGTTTTGCAAGAGAGAAGAAAGAAAGTTGTCCAAAACAGCTTGCAATCGATGATGTTCATGTGAATAGAAAAGGCAGGAGAGAGGTCAGGTACTGTTTTCTCTCAGTTGGCAAGCTGCGCACACAATCGCAGTGTTGTACAGCTTGTTTCATCACCTTTGCCAAGTTGCCGCTCTCCTCCGGCTCCCGGAGACGAAGAAGCTGCTTCTTCGCGCAAAGACGATTCTGCCGCTCACAGTGCTCTGCAGTGTGTGTCTTCTGCCGAAAGGAGTCCCCGGGGAGCGGTGCTTAGCTCTGCAGAGCACCGTACCTTCGTCTTTAGCCTCTCTTCGCGTCTACATCTTAGCAAAAAGCTTTTCCACTCTGTCTGGCAAGGAGAAACTGTGCCAGCACAGAAAACATCTCCCATCGTGTTCTAGAGGCTGCACGAGGTCTGCCGAATGTTTTGCAAGAAGAGAAAGAAAGTTGTCCAAAACAGTTTGCAATCGAATGTTCACGTGAATAGAAAAGGCAGGAGAGTGGTCAGGTACTGTTTTCTCTCAGTTGGCAAGCTGCGCACACAATCGCAGTGTTGTACAGCTTGTTTCATCACCTTTGCCAAGTTGCCGCTCTCTCCGGCTCCCGGAGACGAAGAAGCAGCTTCTTCGCGCAAAGGACGATTCTGCCGCTCACAGTGCTCTGCAGTGTGTGTCTTCTGCCGAAAGAGTCCGGGCGCGGTGCGTAGCTCTGCAGAGCACCGTACCTTCGTCTTTAGCCTCTCTTCTCGTCTACATCTTAGCAAAAAGCTTTTCCACTCTGTCTGGCAAGGAGAAACTGTGCCAGCACAGAAAAACATCTCCCATCGTGTTCTAGAGGCTGCACGGAGGGTGTGTGCCGAGTGTTTTTGCAAGAAGAGAAAGAAAGTTGTCCAAAACAGCTTGCAATCGAATGTTCATGTGAATAGAAAAGGCAGGAGAGTGGTCAGGTACTGTTTTCTCTCAGTTGGCAAGCTGCGCACACAATCGCAGTGTTGTACAGCTTGTTTCATCACCTTTGCCAAGTTGCCGCTCTCTCCGGCTCCCGGAGACGAAGAAGCTGCTTCTTCGCGCAAAGACGATTCTGCCGCTCACAGTGCTCTGCAGTGTGTGCTTTCTGCCGAAAAGAGTCCCGGGAGCGGTGCTTAGCTCTGCAGAGCACCGTACCTTCGTCTTTAGCCTCTCTTCTCGTCTACATCTTAGCAAAAAGCTTTTCCACTCTGTCTGGCAAGGAGAAACTGTGCCAGCACAGAAAACATCTCCCATCGTGTTCTAGAGGGTGCACGGAGGTCTGCCGAGTGTTTTTGCAAGAAGAGAAAGAAAGTTGTCCCAAACAGCTTGCAATCGAATGTTCATGGGAATAGAAAAGGGGGAGAGTGGTCCGGTACTGTTTTCTCTCAGTTGGCAAGCTGCGCACACAATCGCAGTGTTGTACAGCTTGTTTCATCACCTTTGCGAAGTTGCCGCTCTCTCCGGCTCCCGGAGACGAAGAAGCTGCTTCTTCGGGCAAAGACGCTTCTGGCGCTCACAGTGCTCTGCGGTGTGCGGCTTCTGCCGAAAAAGGCCCGGGAGTGATGCTTAGCTCTGCAGAGCACCGTACCTTCGTCTTTAGCCTCTCTTCTCGTCTACATCTTAGCAAAAAGCTTTTCCACTCTGTCTGGCAAGGAGAAACTGTGCCAGCACAGAAAACATCTCCCATCGTGTTTTAGAGGCTGCACGGAGGTCTGCCGAGTGTTTTGCAAGAAGAGAAAGAAAGTTGTCCAAAACAGCTTGCAATCGAATGTTCATGTGAATAGAAAAGGCAGGAGAGTGGTCAGGTACTGTTTTCTCTCAGTTGGCAAGCTGCGCACACAATCGCAGTGTTGTACAGCTTGTTTCATCACCTTTGCCAAGTTGCCGCTCTCTCCGGCTCCCGGAGACGAAGAAGCTGCTTCTTCGCGCAAAGACGATTCTGCCGTTCACAGTGCTCTGCAGTGTGTGTCTTCTGCCGAAAGAGGCCCGGGAGCAGTGCTTAGCTCTGCAGAGCACCGTACCTTCGTCTTTAGCCTCTCTTCTCGTCTACATCTTAGCAAAAAGCTTTTCCACTCTGTCTGGCAAGGAGAAACTGTGCCAGCACAAAAAACATCTCCCATCGTGTTCTAGAGGCTGCACGGAGGTCTGCCGAGTGTTTTGCAAGAAGAGAAAGAAAGTTGTCCAAAACAGCTTGCAATCGAATGTTCATGTGAATAGAAAAGGCAGGAGAGTGGTCAGGTACTGTTTTCTCTCACTTGGCAAGCTGCGCACACAATCGCAGTGTTGTACAGCTTGTTTCATCACCTTTGCCAAGTTGCCGCTCTCTCCGGCTCCCGGAGACGAAGAAGCTGCTTCTTCGCGCAAAGACGATTCTGCCGCTCACAGTGCTCTGCGGTGTGCGCCTTCTGCCGAATGAGGTCCGGGAGCGGTGCTCAGCTCTGCAGAGCACCGTACCTTCGTCTTTAGCCTCTCTTCTCGTCTACATCTTAGCAAAAAGCTTTTCCACTCTGTCTGGCAAGGAGAAACTGTGCCAGCACAGAAAACATCTCCCATCGTGTTCTAGAGGCTGCACGGAGGTCTGCCGAATGTTTTGCAAGAAGAGAAAGAAAGTTGTCCAAAAGAGCTTGCAATCGAATGTTCATATGAATAGAAAAGGCAGGAGAGTCGTAAGGTACTGTTTTCTCTCAGTTGGCAAGCTGCGCACACAATCGCAGTGTTGTACAGCTTGTTTCATCACCTTTGCCAAGTTGCCGCTCTCTCCGGCTCCCGGAGACGAAGAAGCTGCTTCTTCGCGCAAAGACGATTCTGCCGCTCACAGTGCTCTGCAGTGTGTGTCTTCTGCCGAAAGAGTCCCGGGAGCGGTGCTTAGCTCTGCAGAGCACCGTACCTTCGTCTTTAGCCTCTCTTCTCGTCTACATCTTAGCAAAAAGCTTTTCCACTCTGTCTGGCAAGGAGAAACTGTGCCAGCACAGAAAACATCTCCCATCGTGTTCTAGAGGCTGCACGGATGTCTGCCGAGTGTTTTACAAGAAGAGAAAGAAAATTGCTCAAAACAGCTTGCAATCGAATGTTCATGTGAATAGAAAAGGCAGGAGAGTGGTCAGGTACTGTTTTCTCTCAGTTGGCAAGCTGCGCACACAATCGCAGTGTTGTACAGCTTGTTTCATCACCTTTGCGAAGTTGCCGCTCTCTCCGGCTCCCGGAGACGAAGAAGCTGCTTCTTCGCGCAAAGATGATTCTGCCGCTCACAGTGCTCTGCAGTGTGTGTCTTCTGCCGAAAGAGTCCCGGGAGCGGTGTCTAGCTCTGCAGAGCACCGTACCTTCGTCTTTAGCCTCTCTTCTCGTCTACATCTTAGCAAAAAGCTTTTCCACTCTGTCTGGCAAGGAGAAACTGTGCCAGCACAGAAAACATCTCCCATCGTGTTCTAGAGGCTGCGCGGAGGTCTGCCGAATATTTTGCAAGAAGAGAAAGAAAGTTGTCCAAAACAGCTTGCAATCGAATGTTCATGTGAATAGAAAAGGCAGGAGAGTGGTCAGGTACTGTTTTCTCTCAGTTGGCAAGCTGCGCACACAATCGCAGTGTTGTACAGCTTGTTTCATCACCTTTGCCAAGTTGCCGCTCTCTCCGGCTCCCGGAGACGAAGAAGCTGCTTCTTCGCGCAAAGACGATTCTGCCGTTCACAGTGCTCTGCAGTGTGTGTCTTCTGCCGAAAGAGTCCCGGGAGCGGTGCTTAGCTCTGCAGAGCACCGTACCTTCGTCTTTAGCCTCTCTTCTCGTCTACATCTTAGCAAAAAGCTTTTCCACTCTGTCTGGCAAGGAGAAACTGTGCCAGCACAAAAAACATCTCCCATCGTGTTCTAGAGGCTGCACGGAGGTGTGCCGAGTGTTTTGCAAGAAGAGAAAGAAAGTTGTCCAAAACAGCTTGCAATCGAATGTTCATGTGAATAGAAAAGGCAGGAGAGTGGTCAGGTACTGTTTTCTCTCAGTTGGCAAGCTGCGCACACACTCGCAGTGTTGTACAGCTTGTTTCATCACCTTTGCGAAGTTGCCGCTCTCTCCGGCTCCCGGAGACGAAGAAGCTGCTTCTTCGCGCAAAGACGATTCTGCCGCTCACAGTGCTCTGCGGTGTGCGCCTTTTGCCGAAAGAGGTCCGGGAGCGGTGCTCAGCTCTGCAGAGCACCGTACCTTCGTCTTTAGCCTCTCTTCTCGTCTACATCTTAGCAAAAAGCTTTTCCACTCTGTCTGGCAAGGAGAAACTGTGCCAGCACAAAAAACATCTCCCATCGTGTTCTAGAGGCTGCACGGAGGTCTGCCGAGTGTTTTGCAAGAAGAGAAAGAAAGTTGTCCCAAACAGCTTGCAATCGAATGTTCATGTGAATAGAAAAGGCAGGAGAGTGGTCAGGTACTGTTTTCTCTCAGTTGGCAAGCTGCGCACACAATCGCAGTGTTGTACAGCTTGTTTCATCACCTTTGCCAAGTTGCCGCTCTCTCCGGCTCCCGGAGACGAAGAAGCTGCTTCTTCGCGCAAAGACGATTCTGCCGCTCACAGTGCTCTGCAGTGTGTGTCTTCTGCCGAAAGAGTCCCGGGAGCGGTGTCTAGCTCTGCAGAGCACCGTACCTTCGTCTTTAGCCTCTCTTCTCGTCTACATCTTAGCAAAAAGCTTTTCCACTCTGTCTGGCAAGGAGAAACTGTGCCAGCACAGAAAACATCTCCCATCGTGTTCTAGAGGCTGCACGGAGGTGTGCCGAGTGTTTTGCAAGAAGAGAAAGAAAGTTGTCCAAAACAGCTTGCAATCGAATGTTCATGTGAATAGAAAAGGCAGGAGAGTGGTCAGGTACTGTTTTCTCTCACTTGGCAAGCTGCGCACACAATCGCAGTGTTGTACAGCTTGTTTCATCACCTTTGCCAAGTTGCCGCTCTCTCCGGCTCCCGGAGACGAAGAAGCTGCTTCTTCGCGCAAAGACGATTCTGCCGCTCACAGTGCTCTGCAGTGTGTGCTTTCTGCCGAAAGAGTCCCGGGAGCGGTGCTTAGCTCTGCAGAGCACCGTACCTTCGTCTTTAGCCTCTCTTCTCGTCTACATCTTAGCAAAAAGCTTTTCCACTCTGTCTGGCAAGGAGAAACTGTGCCAGCACAGAAAACATCTCCCATCGTGTTCTAGAGGGTGCACGGAGGTCTGCCGAGTGTTTTGCAAGAAGAGAAAGAAAGTTGTCCCAAACAGCTTGCAATCGAATGTTCATGGGAATAGAAAAGGGGGAGAGTGGTCCGGTACTGTTTTCTCTCAGTTGGCAAGCTGCGCACACACTCGCAGTGTTGTACAGCTTGTTTCATCACCTTTGCCAAGTTGCCGCTCTCTCCGGCTCCCGGAGACGAAGAAGCTGCTTCTTCGCGCAAAGACGATTCTGCCGTTCACAGTGCTCTGCAGTGTGTGTCTTCTGCCGAAAGAGTCCCGGGAGCAGTGCTTAGCTCTGCAGAGCACCGTACCTTCGTCTTTAGCCTCTCTTCTCGTCTACATCTTAGCAAAAAGCTTTTCCACTCTGTCTGGCAAGGAGAAACTGTGCCAGCACACAAAACATCTCCCATCGTGTTCTAGAGGCTGCACGGAGGTCTGCCGAGTGTTTTGCAAGAAGAGAAAGAAAGTTGTCCAAAACAGCTTGCAATCGAATGTTCATGTGAATAGAAAAGGCAGGAGAGTGGTCAGGTACTGTTTTCTCTCAGTTGGCAAGCTGTGCACACAATCGCAGTGTTGTACAGCTTGTTTCATCACCTTTGCCAAGTTGCCGCTCTCTCCGGCTCCCGGAGACGAAGAAGCTGCTTCTTCGCGCAAAGACGATTCTGCCGTTCACAGTGCTCTGCAGTGTGTGTCTTCTGCCGAAAGAGTCCCGGGAGCAGTGCTTAGCTCTGCAGAGCACCGTACCTTCGTCTTTAGCCTCTCTTCTCGTCTACATCTTAGCAAAAAGCTTTTCCACTCTGTCTGGCAAGGAGAAACTGTGCCAGCACAAAAAACATCTCCCATCGTGTTCTAGAGGCTGCACGGAGGTCTGCCGAGTGTTTTGCAAGAAGAGAAAGAAAGTTGTCCAAAACAGCTTGCAATCGAATGTTCATGTGAATAGAAAAGGCAGGAGAGTGGTCAGGTACTGTTTTCTCTCAGTTGGCAAGCTGCGCACACAATCGCAGTGTTGTACAGCTTGTTTCATCACCTTTGCCAAGTTGCCGCTCTCTCCGGCTCCCGGAGACGAAGAAGCTGCTTCTTCGCGCAAAGACGATTCTGCCGCTCACAGTGCTCTGCGGTGTGCGCCTTTTGCCGAAAGACGTCCGGGAGCGGTGCTCAGCTCTGCAGAGCACCGTACCTTCGTCTTTAGCCTCTCTTCTCGTCTACATCTTAGCAAAAAGCTTTTCCACTCTGTCTGGCAAGGAGAAACTGTGCCAGCACAAAAAACATCTCCCATCGTGTTCTAGAGGCTGCACGGAGGTCTGCCGAGTGTTTTGCAAGAAGAGAAAGAAAGTTGTCCAAAACAGCTTGCAATCGAATGTTCATGTGAATAGAAAAGGCAGGAGAGTGGTCAGGTACTGTTTTCTCTCAGTTGGCAAGCTGCGCACACAATCGCAGTGTTGTACAGCTTGTTTCATCACCTTTGCGAAGTTGCCGCTCTCTCCGGCTCCCGGAGACGAAGAAGCTGCTTCTTCGCGCAAAGACGATTCTGCCGCTCACAGTGCTCTGCAGTGTGTGTCTTCTGCCGAAAGAGTCCCGGGAGCGGTGCTTAGCTCTGCAGAGCACCGTACCTTCGTCTTTAGCCTCTCTTCTCGTCTACATCTTAGCAAAAAGCTTTTCCACTCTGTCTGGCAAGGAGAAACCGTGCCAGCACAGAAAACATCTCCCATCGTGTTCCAGAGGCTGCACGGAGGTCTGCCGAATGTTTTGCAAGAAGAGAAAGAAAGTTGTCCAAAACAGCTTGCAATCGAATGTTCATGTGAATAGAAAAGGCAGGAGAGTGGTCAGGTACTGTTTTCTCTCAGTTGGCAAGCTGCGCACACAATCGCAGTGTTGTACAGCTTGTTTCATCACCTTTGCCAAGTTGCCGCTCTCTCCGGCTCCCGGAGACGAAGAAGCTGCTTCTTCGCGCAAAGACGATTCTGCCGCTCACAGTGCTCTGCGGTGTGCGCCTTTTGCCGAAAGAGGTCCGGGAGCGGTGCTCAGCTCTGCAGAGCACCGTACCTTCGTCTTTAGCCTCTCTTCTCGTCTACATCTTAGCAAAAAGCTTTTCCACTCTGTCTGGCAAGGAGAAACTGTGCCAGCACAAAAAACATCTCCCATCGTGTTCTAGAGGCTGCACGGAGGTCTGCCGAGTGTTTTGCAAGAAGAGAAAGAAAGTTGTCCCAAACAGCTTGCAATCGAATGTTCATGTGAATAGAAAAGGCAGGAGAGTGGTCAGGTACTGTTTTCTCTCAGTTGGCAAGCTGCGCACACAATCGCAGTGTTGTACAGCTTGTTTCATCACCTTAGTTAAGTTGCCGCTCTCTCCGGCTCCCGGAGACGAAGAAGCTGCTTCTTCGCGCAAAGATGATTCTGCCGCTCACAGTGCTCTGCAGTGTATGTCTTCTGCCGAAAGAGTCCCGGGAGCGGTGTCTAGCTCTGCAGAGCACCGTACCTTCGTCTTTAGCCTCTCTTCTCGTCTACATCTTAGCAAAAAGCTTTTCCACTCTGTCTGGCAAGGAGAAACTGTGCCAGCACAGAAAACATCTCCCATCGTGTTCTAGAGGCTGCACGGAGGTCTGCCGAATATTTTGCAAGAAGAGAAAGAAAGTTGTCCAAAACAGCTTGCAATCGAATGTTCATGTGAAGAGAAAAGGCAGGAGAGTGGTCAGGTACTGTTTTCTCTCAGTTGGCAAGCTGCGCACACAATCGCAGTGTTGTACAGCTTGTTTCATCACCTTTGCCAAGTTGCCGCTCTCTCCGGCTCCCGGAGACGAAGAAGCTGCTTCTTCGCGCAAAGACGATTCTGCCGTTCACAGTGCTCTGCAGTGTGTGTCTTCTGCCGAAAGAGTCCCGGGAGCAGTGCTTAGCTCTGCAGAGCACCGTACCTTCGTCTTTAGCCTCTCTTCTCGTCTACATCTTAGCAAAAAGCTTTTCCACTCTGTCTGGCAAGGAGAAACTGTGCCAGCACAAAAAACATCTCCCATCGTGTTCTAGAGGCTGCACGGAGGTCTGCCGAGTGTTTTGCAAGAAGAGAAAGAAAGTTGTCCAAAACAGCTTGCAATCGAATGTTCATGTGAATAGAAAAGGCAGGAGAGTGGTCAGGTACTGTTTTCTCTCAGTTGGCAAGCTGCGCACACAATCGCAGTGTTGTACAGCTTGTTTCATCACCTTTGCCAAGTTGCCGCTCTCTCCGGCTCCCGGAGACGAAGAAGCTGCTTCTTCGCGCAAAGACGCTTCTGGCGCTCACAGTGCTCTGCGGTGTGCGGCTTCTGCCGAAAGAGGCCCGGGAGTGATGCTTAGCTCTGCAGAGCACCGTACCTTCGTCTTTAGCCTCTCTTCTCGTCTACATCTTAGCAAAAAGCTATTCCACTCTGTCTGGCAAGGAGAAACTGTGCCAGCACAGAAAACATCTCCCATCGTGTTCTAGAGGCTGCACGGAGGTCTGCCGAGTGTTTTGCAAGAAGAGAAAGAAATTTGTCCAAAACACCTTGCAATCGAATGTTCATGTGAATAGAAAAGGCAGGAGAGTGGTCAGGTACTGTTTTCTCTCAGTTGGCAAGCTGCGCACACAATCGCAGTGTTGTACAGCTTGTTTCATCACCTTTGCCAAGTTGCCGCTCTCTCCGGCTCCCGGAGACGAAGAAGCTGCTTCTTCGCGCAAAGACGATTCTGCCGTTCACAGTGCTCTGCAGTGTGTGTCTTCTGCCGAAAGAGTCCCGGGAGCAGTGCTTAGCTCTGCAGAGCACCGTACCTTCGTCTTTAGCCTCTCTTCTCGTCTACATCTTAGCAAAAAGCTTTTCCACTCTGTCTGGCAAGGAGAAACTGTGCCAGCACACAAAACATCTCCCATCGTGTTCTAGAGGCTGCACGGAGGTCTGCCGAGTGTTTTGCAAGAAGAGAAAGAAAGTTGTCCAAAACAGCTTGCAATCGAATGTTCATGTGAATAGAAAAGGCAGGAGAGTGGTCAGGTACTGTTTTCTCTCAGTTGGCAAGCTGCGCACACAATCGCAGTGTTGTACAGCTTGTTTCATCACCTTTGCCAAGTTGCCGCTCTCTCCGGCTCCCGGAGACGAAGAAGCTGCTTCTTCGCGCAAAGACGATTCTGCCGCTCACAGTGCTCTGCGGTGTGCGCCTTTTGCCGAATGAGGTCCGGGAGCGGTGCTCAGCTCTGCAGAGCACCGTACCTTCGTCTTTAGCCTCTCTTCTCGTCTACATCTTAGCAAAAAGCTTTTCCACTCTGTCTGGCAAGGAGAAACTGTGCCAGCACAAAAAACATCTCCCATCGTGTTCTAGAGGCTGCACGGAGGTCTGCCGAGTGTTTTGCAAGAAGAGAAAGAAAGTTGTCCAAAACAGCTTGCAATCGAATGTTCATGTGAATAGAAAAGGCAGGAGAGTGGTCAGGTACTGTTTTCTCTCAGTTGGCAAGCTGCGCACACAATCGCAGTGTTGTACAGCTTGTTTCATCACCTTTGCCAAGTTGCCGCTCTCTCCGGCTCCCGGAGACGAAGAAGCTGCTTCTTCGCGCAAAGACGATTCTGCCGTTCACAGTGCTCTGCAGTGTGTGTCTTCTGCCGAAAGAGTCCCGGGAGGAGTGCTTAGCTCTGCAGAGCACCGTACCTTCGTCTTTAGCCTCTCTTCTCGTCTACATCTTAGCAAAAAGCTTTTCCACTCTGTCTGGCAAGGAGAAACTGTGCCAGCACAAAAAACATCTCCCATCGTGTTCTAGAGGCTGCACGGAGGTCTGCCGAGTGTTTTGCAAGAAGAGAAAGAAAGTTGTCCAAAACAGCTTGCAATCGAATGTTCATGTGAATAGAAAAGGCAGGAGAGTGGTCAGGTACTGTTTTCTCTCAGTTGGCAAGCTGCGCACACAATCGCAGTGTTGTACAGCTTGTTTCATCACCTTTGCCAAGTTGCCGCTCTCTCCGGCTCCCGGAGACGAAGAAGCTGCTTCTTCGCGCAAAGACTATTCTGCCGCTCACAGTGCTCTGCGGTGTGCGCCTTTTGCCGAAAGACGTCCGGGAGCGGTGCTCAGCTCTGCAGAGCACCGTACCTTCGTCTTTAGCCTCTCTTCTCGTCTACATCTTAGCAAAAAGCTTTTCCACTCTGTCTGGCAAGGAGAAACTGTGCCAGCACAAAAAACATCTCCCATCGTGTTCTAGAGGCTGCACGGAGGTCTGCCGAGTGTTTTGCAAGAAGAGAAAGAAAGTTGTCCAAAACAGCTTGCAATCGAATGTTCATGTGAATAGAAAAGGCAGGAGAGTGGTCAGGTACTGTTTTCTCTCAGTTGGCAAGCTGCGCACACAATCGCAGTGTTGTACAGCTTGTTTCATCACCTTTGCGAAGTTGCCGCTCTCTCCGGCTCCCGGAGACGAAGAAGCTGCTTCTTCGCGCAAAGACGATTCTGCCGCTCACAGTGCTCTGCAGTGTGTGTCTTCTGCCGAAAGAGTCCCGGGAGCGGTGCTTAGCTCTGCAGAGCACCGTACCTTCGTCTTTAGCCTCTCTTCTCGTCTACATCTTAGCAAAAAGCTTTTCCACTCTGTCTGGCAAGGAGAAACCGTGCCAGCACAGAAAACATCTCCCATCGTGTTCCAGAGGCTGCACGGAGGTCTGCCGAATGTTTTGCAAGAAGAGAAAGAAAGTTGTCCAAAACAGCTTGCAATCGAATGTTCATGTGAATAGAAAAGGCAGGAGAGTGGTCAGGTACTGTTTTCTCTCAGTTGGCAAGCTGCGCACACAATCGCAGTGTTGTACAGCTTGTTTCATCACCTTTGCCAAGTTGCCGCTCTCTCCGACTCCCGGAGACGAAGAAGCTGCTTCTTCGCGCAAAGACGATTCTGCCGCTCACAGTGCTCTGCGGTGTGTGTCTTCTGCCGAAAGAGTCCCGGGAGCGGTGTCTAGCTCTGCAGAGCACCGTACCTTCGTCTTTAGCCTCTCTTCTCGTCTACATCTTAGCAAAAAGCTTTTCCACTCTGTCTGGCAAGGAGAAACTGTGCCAGCACAGAAAACATCTCCCATCGTGTTCTAGAGGCTGCGCGGAGGTCTGCCGAATGTTTTGGAAGAAGAGAAAGAAAGTTGTCCAAAACAGCTTGCAATCGAATGTTCATGTGAATAGAAAAGGCAGGAGAGTGGTCAGGTACTGTTTTCTCTCAGTTGGCAAGCTGCGCACACAATCGCAGTGTTGTACAGCTTGTTTCATCACCTTTGCCAAGTTGCCGCTCTCTCCGGCTCCCGGAGACGAAGAAGCTGCTTCTTCGCGCAAAGATGATTCTGCCGCTCACAGTGCTCTGCAGTGTGTGTCTTCTGCCGAAAGAGTCCCGGGAGCGGTGTCTAGCTCTGCAGAGCACCGTACCTTCGTCTTTAGCCTCTCTTCTCGTCTACATCTTAGCAAAAAGCTTTTCCACTCTGTCTGGCAAGGAGAAACTGTGCCAGCACAGAAAACATCTCCCATCGTGTTCTAGAGGCTGCTCGGAGGTCTGCCGAATATTTTGCAAGAAGAGAAAGAAAGTTGTCCAAAACAGCTTGCAATCGAATGTTCATGTGAATAGAAAAGGCAGGAGAGTGGTCAGGTACTGTTTTCTCTCAGTTGGCAAGCTGCGCACACAATCGCAGTGTTGTACAGCTTGTTTCATCACCTTTGCCAAGTTGCCGCTCTCTCCGGCTCCCGGAGACGAAGAAGCTGCTTCTTCGCGCAAAGACGATTCTGCCGTTCACAGTGCTCTGCAGTGTGTGTCTTCTGCCGAAAGAGTCCCGGGAGCAGTGCATAGCTCTGCAGAGCACCGTACCTTCGTCTTTAGCCTCTCTTCTCGTCTACATCTTAGCAAAAAGCTTTTCCACTCTGTCTGGCAAGGAGAAACTGTGCCAGCACAGAAAACATCTCCCATCGTGTTCTAGAGGCTGCGCGGAGGTCTGCCGAATATTTTGCAAGAAGAGAAAGAAAGTTGTCCAAAACAGCTTGCAATCGAATGTTCATGTGAATAGAAAAGGCAGGAGAGTGGTCAGGTACTGTTTTCTCTCAGTTGGCAAGCTGCGCACACAATCGCAGTGTTGTACAGCTTGTTTCATCACCTTTGCGAAGTTGCCGCTCTCTCCGGCTCCCGGAGACGAAGAAGCTGCTTCTTCGCGCAAAGACGATTCTGCCGTTCACAGTGCTCTGCAGTGTGTGTCTTCTGCCGAAAGAGTCCCGGGAGCAGTGCTTAGCTCTGCAGAGCACCGTACCTTCGTCTTTAGCCTCTCTTCTCGTCTACATCTTAGCAAAAAGCTTTTCCACTCTGTCTGGCAAGGAGAAACTGTGCCAGCACAGAAAACATCTCCCATCGTGTTCTAGAGGCTGCACGGACGTCTGCCGAGTGTTTTGCAAGAAGAGAAAGAAAGTTGTCCAAAACAGCTTGCAATCGAATGTTCATGTGAATAGAAAAGGCAGGAGAGTGGTCAGGTACTGTTTTCTCTCAGTTGGCAAGCTGCGCACACAATCGCAGTGTTGTACAGCTTGTTTCATCACCTTTGCCAAGTTGCCGCTCTCTCCGGCTCCCGGAGACGAAGAAGCTGCTTCTTCGCGCAAAGACGATTCTGCCGCTCACAGTGCTCTGCGGTGTGCGCCTTTTGCCGAAAGAGGTCCGGGAGCGGTGCTCAGCTCTGCAGAGCACCGTACCTTCGTCTTTAGCCTCTCTTCTCGTCTACATCTTAGCAAAAAGCTTTTCCACTCTGTCTGGCAAGGAGAAACTGTGCCAGCACAAAAAACATCTCCCATCGTGTTCTAGAGGCTGCACGGAGGTCTGCCGAGTGTTTTGCAAGAAGAGAAAGAAAGTTGTCCAAAACAGCTTGCAATCGAATGTTCATGTGAATAGAAAAGGCAGGAGAGTGGTCAGGTACTGTTTTCTCTCAGTTGGCAAGCTGCGCACACAATCGCAGTGTTGTACAGCTTGTTTCATCACCTTTGCGAAGTTGCCGCTCTCTCCGGCTCCCGGAGACGAAGAAGCTGCTTCTTCGCGCAAAGACGATTCTGCCGCTCACAGTGCTCTGCGGTGTGCGGCTTCAGCCGAAAAAGGCCCGGGAGTGATGCTTAGCTCTGCAGAGCACCGTACCTTCGTCTTTAGCCTCTCTTCTCGTCTACATCTTAGCAAAAAGCTTTTCCACTCTGTCTGGCAAGGAGAAACTGTGCCAGCACAGAAAACATCTCCCATCGTGTTCTAGAGGCTGCACGGAGGTCTGCCGAGTGTTTTGCAAGAAGAGAAAGAAAGTTGTCCAAAACAGCTTGCAATCGAATGTTCATGTGAATAGAAAAGGCAGGAGAGTGGTCAGGTACTGTTTTCTCTCAGTTGGCAAGCTGCGCACACAATCGCAGTGTTGTACAGCTTGTTTCATCACCTTTGCCAAGTTGCCGCTCTCTCCGGCTCCCGGAGACGAAGAAGCTGCTTCTTCGCGCAAAGACGATTCTGCCGTTCACAGTGCTCTGCAGTGTGTGTCTTCTGCCGAAAGAGTCCCGGGAGCAGTGCTTAGCTCTGCAGAGCACCGTACCTTCGTCTTTAGCCTCTCTTCTCGTCTACATCTTAGCAAAAAGCTTTTCCACTCTGTCTGGCAAGGAGAAACTGTGCCAGCACAAAAAACATCTCCCATCGTGTTCTAGAGGCTGCACGGAGGTCTGCCGAGTGTTTTGCAAGAAGAGAAAGAAAGTTGTCCAAAACAGCTTGCAATCGAATGTTCATGTGAATAGAAAAGGCAGGAGAGTGGTCAGGTACTGTTTTCTCTCACTTGGCAAGCTGCGCACACAATCGCAGTGTTGTACAGCTTGTTTCATCACCTTTGCGAAGTTGCCGCTCTCTCCGGCTCCCGGAGACGAAGAAGCTGCTTCTTCGCGCAAAGACGATTCTGCCGCTCACAGTGCTCTGCGGTGTGCGCCTTCTGCCGAAAGAGGTCCGGGAGCGGTGCTCAGCTCTGCAGAGCACCGTACCTTCGTCTTTAGCCTCTCTTCTCGTCTACATCTTAGCAAAAAGCTTTTCCACTCTGTCTGGCAAGGAGAAACTGTGCCAGCACAAAAAACATCTTCCATCGTGTTCTAGAGGCTGCACGGAGGTCTGCCGAGTGTTTTGCAAGAAGAGAAAGAAAGTTGTCCAAAACAGCTTGCAATCGAATGTTCATGTGAATAGAAAAGGCAGGAGAGAGGTCAGGTACTGTTTTCTCTCAGTTGGCAAGCTGCGCACACAATCGCAGTGTTGTACAGCTTGTTTCATCACCTTTGCCAAGTTGCCGCTCTCTCCGGCTCCCGGAGACGAAGAAGCTGCTTCTTCGCGCAAAGACGATTCTGCCGCTCACAGTGCTCTGCAGTGTGTGTCTTCTGCCGAAAGAGTCCCGGGAGCGGTGCTTAGCTCTGCAGAGCACCGTACCTTCGTCTTTAGCCTCTCTTCGCGTCTACATCTTAGCAAAAAGCTTTTCCACTCTGTCTGGCAAGGAGAAACTGTGCCAGCACAGAAAACATCTCCCATCGTGTTCTAGAGGCTGCACGGAGGTCTGCCGAATGTTTTGCAAGAAGAGAAAGAAAGTTGTCCAAAACAGTTTGCAATCGAATGTTCATGTGAATAGAAAAGGCAGGAGAGTGGTCAGGTACTGTTTTCTCTCAGTTGGCAAGCTGCGCACACAATCGCAGTGTTGTACAGCTTGTTTCATCACCTTTGCCAAGTTGCCGCTCTCTCCGGCTCCCGGAGACGAAGAAGCAGCTTCTTCGCGCAAAGACGATTCTGCCGCTCACAGTGCTCTGCAGTGTGTGTCTTCTGCCGAAAGAGTCCCGGGCGCGGTGCGTAGCTCTGCAGAGCACCGTACCTTCGTCTTTAGCCTCTCTTCTCGTCTACATCTTAGCAAAAAGCTTTTCCACTCTGTCTGGCAAGGAGAAACTGTGCCAGCACAGAAAACATCTCCCATCGTGTTCTAGAGGCTGCACGGAGGTGTGCCGAGTGTTTTGCAAGAAGAGAAAGAAAGTTGTCCAAAACAGCTTGCAATCGAATGTTCATGTGAATAGAAAAGGCAGGAGAGTGGTCAGGTACTGTTTTCTCTCAGTTGGCAAGCTGCGCACACAATCGCAGTGTTGTACAGCTTGTTTCATCACCTTTGCCAAGTTGCCGCTCTCTCCGGCTCCCGGAGACGAAGAAGCTGCTTCTTCGCGCAAAGACGATTCTGCCGCTCACAGTGCTCTGCAGTGTGTGCTTTCTGCCGAAAGAGTCCCGGGAGCGGTGCTTAGCTCTGCAGAGCACCGTACCTTCGTCTTTAGCCTCTCTTCTCGTCTACATCTTAGCAAAAAGCTTTTCCACTCTGTCTGGCAAGGAGAAACTGTGCCAGCACAGAAAACATCTCCCATCGTGTTCTAGAGGGTGCACGGAGGTCTGCCGAGTGTTTTGCAAGAAGAGAAAGAAAGTTGTCCCAAACAGCTTGCAATCGAATGTTCATGGGAATAGAAAAGGGGGAGAGTGGTCCGGTACTGTTTTCTCTCAGTTGGCAAGCTGCGCACACAATCGCAGTGTTGTACAGCTTGTTTCATCACCTTTGCGAAGTTGCCGCTCTCTCCGGCTCCCGGAGACGAAGAAGCTGCTTCTTCGGGCAAAGACGCTTCTGGCGCTCACAGTGCTCTGCGGTGTGCGGCTTCTGCCGAAAAAGGCCCGGGAGTGATGCTTAGCTCTGCAGAGCACCGTACCTTCGTCTTTAGCCTCTCTTCTCGTCTACATCTTAGCAAAAAGCTTTTCCACTCTGTCTGGCAAGGAGAAACTGTGCCAGCACAGAAAACATCTCCCATCGTGTTTTAGAGGCTGCACGGAGGTCTGCCGAGTGTTTTGCAAGAAGAGAAAGAAAGTTGTCCAAAACAGCTTGCAATCGAATGTTCATGTGAATAGAAAAGGCAGGAGAGTGGTCAGGTACTGTTTTCTCTCAGTTGGCAAGCTGCGCACACAATCGCAGTGTTGTACAGCTTGTTTCATCACCTTTGCCAAGTTGCCGCTCTCTCCGGCTCCCGGAGACGAAGAAGCTGCTTCTTCGCGCAAAGACGATTCTGCCGTTCACAGTGCTCTGCAGTGTGTGTCTTCTGCCGAAAGAGTCCCGGGAGCAGTGCTTAGCTCTGCAGAGCACCGTACCTTCGTCTTTAGCCTCTCTTCTCGTCTACATCTTAGCAAAAAGCTTTTCCACTCTGTCTGGCAAGGAGAAACTGTGCCAGCACAAAAAACATCTCCCATCGTGTTCTAGAGGCTGCACGGAGGTCTGCCGAGTGTTTTGCAAGAAGAGAAAGAAAGTTGTCCAAAACAGCTTGCAATCGAATGTTCATGTGAATAGAAAAGGCAGGAGAGTGGTCAGGTACTGTTTTCTCTCACTTGGCAAGCTGCGCACACAATCGCAGTGTTGTACAGCTTGTTTCATCACCTTTGCCAAGTTGCCGCTCTCTCCGGCTCCCGGAGACGAAGAAGCTGCTTCTTCGCGCAAAGACGATTCTGCCGCTCACAGTGCTCTGCGGTGTGCGCCTTCTGCCGAATGAGGTCCGGGAGCGGTGCTCAGCTCTGCAGAGCACCGTACCTTCGTCTTTAGCCTCTCTTCTCGTCTACATCTTAGCAAAAAGCTTTTCCACTCTGTCTGGCAAGGAGAAACTGTGCCAGCACAGAAAACATCTCCCATCGTGTTCTAGAGGCTGCACGGAGGTCTGCCGAATGTTTTGCAAGAAGAGAAAGAAAGTTGTCCAAAAGAGCTTGCAATCGAATGTTCATATGAATAGAAAAGGCAGGAGAGTCGTAAGGTACTGTTTTCTCTCAGTTGGCAAGCTGCGCACACAATCGCAGTGTTGTACAGCTTGTTTCATCACCTTTGCCAAGTTGCCGCTCTCTCCGGCTCCCGGAGACGAAGAAGCTGCTTCTTCGCGCAAAGACGATTCTGCCGCTCACAGTGCTCTGCAGTGTGTGTCTTCTGCCGAAAGAGTCCCGGGAGCGGTGCTTAGCTCTGCAGAGCACCGTACCTTCGTCTTTAGCCTCTCTTCTCGTCTACATCTTAGCAAAAAGCTTTTCCACTCTGTCTGGCAAGGAGAAACTGTGCCAGCACAGAAAACATCTCCCATCGTGTTCTAGAGGCTGCACGGATGTCTGCCGAGTGTTTTACAAGAAGAGAAAGAAAATTGCTCAAAACAGCTTGCAATCGAATGTTCATGTGAATAGAAAAGGCAGGAGAGTGGTCAGGTACTGTTTTCTCTCAGTTGGCAAGCTGCGCACACAATCGCAGTGTTGTACAGCTTGTTTCATCACCTTTGCGAAGTTGCCGCTCTCTCCGGCTCCCGGAGACGAAGAAGCTGCTTCTTCGCGCAAAGATGATTCTGCCGCTCACAGTGCTCTGCAGTGTGTGTCTTCTGCCGAAAGAGTCCCGGGAGCGGTGTCTAGCTCTGCAGAGCACCGTACCTTCGTCTTTAGCCTCTCTTCTCGTCTACATCTTAGCAAAAAGCTTTTCCACTCTGTCTGGCAAGGAGAAACTGTGCCAGCACAGAAAACATCTCCCATCGTGTTCTAGAGGCTGCGCGGAGGTCTGCCGAATATTTTGCAAGAAGAGAAAGAAAGTTGTCCAAAACAGCTTGCAATCGAATGTTCATGTGAATAGAAAAGGCAGGAGAGTGGTCAGGTACTGTTTTCTCTCAGTTGGCAAGCTGCGCACACAATCGCAGTGTTGTACAGCTTGTTTCATCACCTTTGCCAAGTTGCCGCTCTCTCCGGCTCCCGGAGACGAAGAAGCTGCTTCTTCGCGCAAAGACGATTCTGCCGTTCACAGTGCTCTGCAGTGTGTGTCTTCTGCCGAAAGAGTCCCGGGAGCGGTGCTTAGCTCTGCAGAGCACCGTACCTTCGTCTTTAGCCTCTCTTCTCGTCTACATCTTAGCAAAAAGCTTTTCCACTCTGTCTGGCAAGGAGAAACTGTGCCAGCACAAAAAACATCTCCCATCGTGTTCTAGAGGCTGCACGGAGGTGTGCCGAGTGTTTTGCAAGAAGAGAAAGAAAGTTGTCCAAAACAGCTTGCAATCGAATGTTCATGTGAATAGAAAAGGCAGGAGAGTGGTCAGGTACTGTTTTCTCTCAGTTGGCAAGCTGCGCACACACTCGCAGTGTTGTACAGCTTGTTTCATCACCTTTGCGAAGTTGCCGCTCTCTCCGGCTCCCGGAGACGAAGAAGCTGCTTCTTCGCGCAAAGACGATTCTGCCGCTCACAGTGCTCTGCGGTGTGCGCCTTTTGCCGAAAGAGGTCCGGGAGCGGTGCTCAGCTCTGCAGAGCACCGTACCTTCGTCTTTAGCCTCTCTTCTCGTCTACATCTTAGCAAAAAGCTTTTCCACTCTGTCTGGCAAGGAGAAACTGTGCCAGCACAAAAAACATCTCCCATCGTGTTCTAGAGGCTGCACGGAGGTCTGCCGAGTGTTTTGCAAGAAGAGAAAGAAAGTTGTCCCAAACAGCTTGCAATCGAATGTTCATGTGAATAGAAAAGGCAGGAGAGTGGTCAGGTACTGTTTTCTCTCAGTTGGCAAGCTGCGCACACAATCGCAGTGTTGTACAGCTTGTTTCATCACCTTTGCCAAGTTGCCGCTCTCTCCGGCTCCCGGAGACGAAGAAGCTGCTTCTTCGCGCAAAGACGATTCTGCCGCTCACAGTGCTCTGCAGTGTGTGTCTTCTGCCGAAAGAGTCCCGGGAGCGGTGTCTAGCTCTGCAGAGCACCGTACCTTCGTCTTTAGCCTCTCTTCTCGTCTACATCTTAGCAAAAAGCTTTTCCACTCTGTCTGGCAAGGAGAAACTGTGCCAGCACAGAAAACATCTCCCATCGTGTTCTAGAGGCTGCACGGAGGTGTGCCGAGTGTTTTGCAAGAAGAGAAAGAAAGTTGTCCAAAACAGCTTGCAATCGAATGTTCATGTGAATAGAAAAGGCAGGAGAGTGGTCAGGTACTGTTTTCTCTCACTTGGCAAGCTGCGCACACAATCGCAGTGTTGTACAGCTTGTTTCATCACCTTTGCCAAGTTGCCGCTCTCTCCGGCTCCCGGAGACGAAGAAGCTGCTTCTTCGCGCAAAGACGATTCTGCCGCTCACAGTGCTCTGCAGTGTGTGCTTTCTGCCGAAAGAGTCCCGGGAGCGGTGCTTAGCTCTGCAGAGCACCGTACCTTCGTCTTTAGCCTCTCTTCTCGTCTACATCTTAGCAAAAAGCTTTTCCACTCTGTCTGGCAAGGAGAAACTGTGCCAGCACAGAAAACATCTCCCATCGTGTTCTAGAGGCTGCACGGAGGTCTGCCGAGTGTTTTGCAAGAAGAGAAAGAAAGTTGTCCCAAACAGCTTGCAATCGAATGTTCATGGGAATAGAAAAGGGGGAGAGTGGTCCGGTACTGTTTTCTCTCAGTTGGCAAGCTGCGCACACAATCGCAGTGTTGTACAGCTTGTTTCATCACCTTTGCGAAGTTGCCGCTCTCTCCGGCTCCCGGAGACGAAGAAGCTGCTTCTTCGGGCAAAGACGCTTCTGGCGCTCACAGTGCTCTGCGGTGTGCGGCTTCTGCCGAAAAAGGCCCGGGAGTGATGCTTAGCTCTGCAGAGCACCGTACCTTCGTCTTTAGCCTCTCTTCTCGTCTACATCTTAGCAAAAAGCTTTTCCACTCTGTCTGGCAAGGAGAAACTGTGCCAGCACAGAAAACATCTCCCATCGTGTTTTAGAGGCTGCACGGACGTCTGCCGAGTGTTTTGCAAGAAGAGAAAGAAAGTTGTCCAAAACAGCTTGCAATCGAATGTTCATGTGAATAGAAAAGGCAGGAGAGTGGTCAGGTACTGTTTTCTCTCAGTTGGCAAGCTGCGCACACAATCGCAGTGTTGTACAGCTTGTTTCATCACCTTTGCCAAGTTGCCGCTCTCTCCGGCTCCCGGAGACGAAGAAGCTGCTTCTTCGCGCAAAGACGATTCTGCCGTTCACAGTGCTCTGCAGTGTGTGTCTTCTGCCGAAAGAGGCCCGGGAGCAGTGCTTAGCTCTGCAGAGCACCGTACCTTCGTCTTTAGCCTCTCTTCTCGTCTACATCTTAGCAAAAAGCTTTTCCACTCTGTCTGGCAAGGAGAAACTGTGCCAGCACAAAAAACATCTCCCATCGTGTTCTAGAGGCTGCACGGAGGTCTGCCGAGTGTTTTGCAAGAAGAGAAAGAAAGTTGTCCAAAACAGCTTGCAATCGAATGTTCATGTGAATAGAAAAGGCAGGAGAGTGGTCAGGTACTGTTTTCTCTCACTTGGCAAGCTGCGCACACAATCGCAGTGTTGTACAGCTTGTTTCATCACCTTTGCCAAGTTGCCGCTCTCTCCGGCTCCCGGAGACGAAGAAGCTGCTTCTTCGCGCAAAGACGATTCTGCCGCTCACAGTGCTCTGCGGTGTGCGCCTTCTGCCGAATGAGGTCCGGGAGCGGTGCTCAGCTCTGCAGAGCACCGTACCTTCGTCTTTAGCCTCTCTTCTCGTCTACATCTTAGCAAAAAGCTTTTCCACTCTGTCTGGCAAGGAGAAACTGTGCCAGCACAGAAAACATCTCCCATCGTGTTCTAGAGGCTGCACGGAGGTCTGCCGAATGTTTTGCAAGAAGAGAAAGAAAGTTGTCCAAAAGAGCTTGCAATCGAATGTTCATATGAATAGAAAAGGCAGGAGAGTCGTAAGGTACTGTTTTCTCTCAGTTGGCAAGCTGCGCACACAATCGCAGTGTTGTACAGCTTGTTTCATCACCTTTGCCAAGTTGCCGCTCTCTCCGGCTCCCGGAGACGAAGAAGCTGCTTCTTCGCGCAAAGACGATTCTGCCGCTCACAGTGCTCTGCAGTGTGTGTCTTCTGCCGAAAGAGTCCCGGGAGCGGTGCTTAGCTCTGCAGAGCACCGTACCTTCGTCTTTAGCCTCTCTTCTCGTCTACATCTTAGCAAAAAGCTTTTCCACTCTGTCTGGCAAGGAGAAACTGTGCCAGCACAGAAAACATCTCCCATCGTGTTCTAGAGGCTGCACGGATGTCTGCCGAGTGTTTTACAAGAAGAGAAAGAAAATTGCTCAAAACAGCTTGCAATCGAATGTTCATGTGAATAGAAAAGGCAGGAGAGTGGTCAGGTACTGTTTTCTCTCAGTTGGCAAGCTGCGCACACAATCGCAGTGTTGTACAGCTTGTTTCATCACCTTTGCGAAGTTGCCGCTCTCTCCGGCTCCCGGAGACGAAGAAGCTGCTTCTTCGCGCAAAGATGATTCTGCCGCTCACAGTGCTCTGCAGTGTGTGTCTTCTGCCGAAAGAGTCCCGGGAGCGGTGTCTAGCTCTGCAGAGCACCGTACCTTCGTCTTTAGCCTCTCTTCTCGTCTACATCTTAGCAAAAAGCTTTTCCACTCTGTCTGGCAAGGAGAAACTGTGCCAGCACAGAAAACATCTCCCATCGTGTTCTAGAGGCTGCGCGGAGGTCTGCCGAATATTTTGCAAGAAGAGAAAGAAAGTTGTCCAAAACAGCTTGCAATCGAATGTTCATGTGAATAGAAAAGGCAGGAGAGTGGTCAGGTACTGTTTTCTCTCAGTTGGCAAGCTGCGCACACAATCGCAGTGTTGTACAGCTTGTTTCATCACCTTTGCCAAGTTGCCGCTCTCTCCGGCTCCCGGAGACGAAGAAGCTGCTTCTTCGCGCAAAGACGATTCTGCCGTTCACAGTGCTCTGCAGTGTGTGTCTTCTGCCGAAAGAGTCCCGGGAGCGGTGCTTAGCTCTGCAGAGCACCGTACCTTCGTCTTTAGCCTCTCTTCTCGTCTACATCTTAGCAAAAAGCTTTTCCACTCTGTCTGGCAAGGAGAAACTGTGCCAGCACAAAAAACATCTCCCATCGTGTTCTAGAGGCTGCACGGAGGTGTGCCGAGTGTTTTGCAAGAAGAGAAAGAAAGTTGTCCAAAACAGCTTGCAATCGAATGTTCATGTGAATAGAAAAGGCAGGAGAGTGGTCAGGTACTGTTTTCTCTCAGTTGGCAAGCTGCGCACACACTCGCAGTGTTGTACAGCTTGTTTCATCACCTTTGCGAAGTTGCCGCTCTCTCCGGCTCCCGGAGACGAAGAAGCTGCTTCTTCGCGCAAAGACGATTCTGCCGCTCACAGTGCTCTGCGGTGTGCGCCTTTTGCCGAAAGAGGTCCGGGAGCGGTGCTCAGCTCTGCAGAGCACCGTACCTTCGTCTTTAGCCTCTCTTCTCGTCTACATCTTAGCAAAAAGCTTTTCCACTCTGTCTGGCAAGGAGAAACTGTGCCAGCACAAAAAACATCTCCCATCGTGTTCTAGAGGCTGCACGGAGGTCTGCCGAGTGTTTTGCAAGAAGAGAAAGAAAGTTGTCCCAAACAGCTTGCAATCGAATGTTCATGTGAATAGAAAAGGCAGGAGAGTGGTCAGGTACTGTTTTCTCTCAGTTGGCAAGCTGCGCACACAATCGCAGTGTTGTACAGCTTGTTTCATCACCTTTGCCAAGTTGCCGCTCTCTCCGGCTCCCGGAGACGAAGAAGCTGCTTCTTCGCGCAAAGACGATTCTGCCGCTCACAGTGCTCTGCAGTGTGTGTCTTCTGCCGAAAGAGTCCCGGGAGCGGTGTCTAGCTCTGCAGAGCACCGTACCTTCGTCTTTAGCCTCTCTTCTCGTCTACATCTTAGCAAAAAGCTTTTCCACTCTGTCTGGCAAGGAGAAACTGTGCCAGCACAAAAAACATCTCCCATCGTGTTCTAGAGGCTGCACGGAGGTCTGCCGAGTGTTTTGCAAGAAGAGAAAGAAAGTTGTCCAAAACAGCTTGCAATCGAATGTTCATGTGAATAGAAAAGGCAGGAGAGTGGTCAGGTACTGTTTTCTCTCAGTTGGCAAGCTGCGCACACAATCGCAGTGTTGTACAGCTTGTTTCATCACCTTTGCCAAGTTGCCGCTCTCTCCGGCTCCCGGAGACGAAGAAGCTGCTTCTTCGCGCAGAGACGATTCTGCCGCTCACAGTGCTCTGCGGTGTGTGTCTTCTGCCGAAAGAGGCCCGGGAGCGGTGTCTAGCTCTGCAGAGCACCGTACCTTCGTCTTTAGCCTCTCTTCTCGTCTACATCTTAGCAAAAAGCTTTTCCACTCTGTCTGGCAAGGAGAAACTTTGCCAGCACAGAAAACATCTCCCATAGTGTTCTAGAGGCTGCACGGAGGTCTGCCGAGTGTTTTGCAAGAAGAGAAAGAAAGTTGTCCAAAACAGCTTGCAATCGAATGTTCATGTGAATAGAAAAGGCAGGAGAGTGGTAAGGTACTGTTTTCTCTCAGTTGGCAAGCTGCGCACACAATCGCAGTGTTGTACAGCTTGTTTCATCACCTTTGCCAAGTTGCCGCTCTCTCCGGCTCCCGGAGACGAAGAAGCTGCTTCTTCGCGCAAAGACGATTCTGCCGCTCACAGTGCTCTGCAGTGTGTGTCTTCTGCCGAAAGAGTCCCGGGAGCGGTGCTTAGCTCTGCAGAGCACCGTACCTTCGTCTTTAGCCTCTCTTCTCGTCTACATCTTAGCAAAAAGCTTTTCCACTCTGTCTGGCAAGGAGAAACTGTGCCAGCACAGAAAACATCTCCCATCGTGTTCTAGAGGCTGCACGGAGGTCTGCCGAGTGTTTTACAAGAAGAGAAAGAAAATTGCTCAAAACAGCTTGCAATCGAATGTTCATGTGAATAGAAAAGGCAGGAGAGTGGTCAGGTACTGTTTTCTCTCAGTTGGCAAGCTGCGCACACAATCGCAGTGTTGTACAGCTTGTTTCATCACCTTTGCCAAGTTGCCGCTCTCTCCGGCTCCCGGAGACGAAGAAGCTGCTTCTTCGCGCAAAGATGATTCTGCCGCTCACAGTGCTCTGCAGTGTGTGTCTTCTGCCGAAAGAGTCCCGGGAGCGGTGTCTAGCTCTGCAGAGCACCGTACCTTCGTCTTTAGCCTCTCTTCTCGTCTACATCTTAGCAAAAAGCTTTTCCACTCTGTCTGGCAAGGAGAAACTGTGCCAGCACAGAAAACATCTCCCATCGTGTTCTAGAGGCTGCGCGGAGGTCTGCCGAATATTTTGCAAGAAGAGAAAGAAAGTTGTCCAAAACAGCTTGCAATCGAATGTTCATGTGAATAGAAAAGGCAGGAGAGTGGTCAGGTACTGTTTTCTCTCAGTTGGCAAGCTGCGCACACAATCGCAGTGTTGTACAGCTTGTTTCATCACCTTTGCCAAGTTGCCGCTCTCTCCGGCTCCCGGAGACGAAGAAGCTGCTTCTTCGCGCAAAGACGATTCTGCCGCTCACAGTGCTCTGCGGTGTGCGCCTTTTGCCGAAAGAGGTCCGGGAGCGGTGCTCAGCTCTGCAGAGCACCGTACCTTCGTCTTTAGCCTCTCTTCTCGTCTACATCTTAGCAAAAAGCTTTTCCACTCTGTCTGGCAAGGAGAAACTGTGCCAGCACAAAAAACATCTCCCATCGTGTTCTAGAGGCTGCACGGAGGTGTGCCGAGTGTTTTGCAAGAAGAGAAAGAAAGTTGTCCCAAACAGCTTGCAATCGAATGTTCATGGGAATAGAAAAGGGGGAGAGTGGTCCGGTACTGTTTTCTCTCAGTTGGCAAGCTGCGCACACAATCGCAGTGTTGTACAGCTTGTTTCATCACCTTTGCGAAGTTGCCGCTCTCTCCGGCTCCCGGAGACGAAGAAGCTGCTTCTTCGCGCAAAGACGATTCTGCCGTTCACAGTGCTCTGCAGTGTGTGTCTTCTGCCGAAAGAGGCCCGGGAGCAGTGCTTAGCTCTGCAGAGCACCGTACCTTCTTCTTTAGCCTCTCTTCTCGTCTACATCTTAGCAAAAAGCTTTTCCACTCTGTCTGGCAAGGAGAAACTGTGCCAGCACAAAAAACATCTCCCATCGTGTTCTAGAGGCTGCACGGAGGTCTGCCGAGTGTTTTGCAAGAAGAGAAAGAAAGTTGTCCAAAACAGCTTGCAATCGAATGTTCATGTGAATAGAAAAGGCAGGAGAGTGGTCAGGTACTGTTTTCTCTCAGTTGGCAAGCTGCGCACACAATCGCAGTGTTGTACAGCTTGTTTCATCACCTTTGCGTAGTTGCCGCTCTCTCCGGCTCCCGGAGACGAAGAAGCTGCTTCTTCGCGCAAAGACGATTCTGCCGCTCACAGTGCTCTGCGGTGTGCGCCTTCTGCCGAAAGAGGTCCGGGAGCGGTGCTCAGCTCTGCAGAGCACCGTACCTTCGTCTTTAGCCTCTCTTCTCGTCTACATCTTAGCAAAAAGCTTTTCCACTCTGTCTGGCAAGGAGAAACTGTGCCAGCACAGAAAACATCTCCCATCGTGTTCTAGAGGCTGCACGGAGGTCTGCCGAGTGTTTTGCAAGAAGAGAAAGAAAGTTGTCCAAAACAGCTTGCAATCGAATGTTCATGTGAATAGAAAAGGCAGGAGAGTGGTCAGGTACTGTTTTCTCTCAGTTGGCAAGCTGAGCACACAATCACAGTGTTGTACAGCTTGTTTCATCACCTTTGCGAAGTTGCCGCTCTCTCCGGCTCCCGGAGACGAAGAAGCTGCTTCTTCGCGCAAAGACGATTCTGCCGCTCACAGTGCTCTGCAGTGTGTGTCTTCTGCCGAAAGAGTCCCGGGAGCGGTGCTTAGCTCTGCAGAGCACCGTACCTTCGTCTTTAGCCTCTCTTCTCGTCTACATCTTAGCAAAAAGCTTTTCCACTCTGTCTGGCAAGGAGAAACTGTGCCAGCACAGAAAACATCTCCCATCGTGTTCTAGAGGCTGCACGGAAGTCTGCCTAATGTTTTGCAAGAAGAGAAAGAAAGTTGTCCAAAACAGTTTGCAATCGAATGTTCATGTGAATAGAAAAGGCAGGAGAGTGGTCAGGTACTGTTTTCTCTCAGTTGGCAAGCTGTGCACACAATCGCAGTGTTGTACAGCTTGTTTCATCACCTTTGCCAAGTTGCCGCTCTCTCCGGCTCCCGGAGACGAAGAAGCAGCTTCTTCGCGCAAAGACGATTCTGCCGCTCACAGTGCTCTGCAGTGTGTGTCTTCTGCCGAAAGAGTCCTGGGAGCGGTGCGTAGCTCTGCAGAGCACCGTACCTTCGTCTTTAGCCTCTCTTCTCGTCTACATCTTAGCAAAAATCTTTTCCACTCTGTCTGGCAAGGAGAAACTGTGCCAGCACAGAAAACATCTCCCATCGTGTTCTAGAGGCTGCACGGAGGTGTGCCGAGTGTTTTGCAAGAAGAGAAAGAAAGTTGTCCAAAACAGCTTGCAATCGAATGTTCATGTGAATAGAAAAGGCAGGAGAGTGGTCAGGTACTGTTTTCTCTCAGTTGGCAAGCTGCGCACACAATCGCAGTGTTGTACAGCTTGTTTCATCACCTTTGCCAAGTTGCCGCTCTCTCCGGCTCCCGGAGACGAAGAAGCTGCTTCTTCGCGCAAAGACGATTCTGCCGCTCACAGTGCTCTGCAGTGTGTGTCTTCTGCCGAAAGAGTCCCGGGAGCGGTGTCTAGCTCTGCAGAGGACCGTACCTTCGTCTTTAGCCTCTCTTCTCGTCTACATCTTAGCAAAAAGCTTTTCCACTCTGTCTGGCAAGGAGAAACTGTGCCAGCACAGAAAACATCTCCCATCGTGTTCTAGAGGCTGCACGGAGGTCTGCCGAGTGTTTTGCAAGAAGAGAAAGAAAGTTGTCCAAAACAGCTTGCAATCGAATGTTCATGTGAATAGAAAAGGCAGGAGAGTGGTCAGGTACTGTTTTCTCTCACTTGGCAAGCTGCGCACACAATCGCAGTGTTGTACAGCTTGTTTCATCACCTTTGCCAAGTTGCCGCTCTCTCCGGCTCCCGGAGACGAAGAAGCTGCTTCTTCGCGCAGAGACGATTCTGCCGCTCACAGTGCTCTGCGGTGTGTGTCTTCTGCCGAAAGAGGCCCGGGAGCGGTGTCTAGCTCTGCAGAGCACCGTACCTTCGTCTTTAGCCTCTCTTCTCGTCTACATCTTAGCAAAAAGCTTTTCCACTCTGTCTGGCAAGGAGAAACTGTGCCAGCACAGAAAACATCTCCCATCGTGTTCTAGAGGCTGCACGGAGGTCTGCCGAGTGTTTTGCAAGAAGAGAAAGAAAGTTGTCCAAAACAGCTTGCAATCGAATGTTCATGTGAATAGAAAAGGCAGGAGAGTGGTCAGGTACTGTTTTCTCTCAGTTGGCAAGCTGCGCACACAATCGCAGTGTTGTACAGCTTGTTTCATCACCTTTGCCAAGTTGCCGCTCTCTCCGGCTCCCGGAGACGAAGAAGCTGCTTCTTCGCGCAAAGATGATTCTGCCGCTCACAGTGCTCTGCAGTGTGTGTCTTCTGCCGAAAGAGTCCCGGGAGCGGTGTCTAGCTCTGCAGAGCACCGTACCTTCGTCTTTAGCCTCTCTTCTCGTCTACATCTTAGCAAAAAGCTTTTCCACTCTGTCTGGCAAGGAGAAACTGTGCCAGCACAGAAAACATCTCCCATCGTGTTCTAGAGGCTGCGCGGAGGTCTGCCGAATATTTTGCAAGAAGAGAAAGAAAGTTGTCCAAAACAGCTTGCAATCGAATGTTCATGTGAATAGAAAAGGCAGGAGAGTGGTCAGGTACTGTTTTCTCTCAGTTGGCAAGCTGCGCACACAATCGCAGTGTTGTACAGCTTGTTTCATCACCTTTGCCAAGTTGCCGCTCTCTCCGGCTCCCGGAGACGAAGAAGCTGCTTCTTCGCGCAAAGACGATTCTGCCGTTCACAGTGCTCTGCAGTGTGTGTCTTCTGCCGAAAGAGTCCCGGGAGCAGTGCTTAGCTCTGCAGAGCACCGTACCTTCGTCTTTAGCCTCTCTTCTCGTCTACATCTTAGCAAAAAGCTTTTCCACTCTGTCTGGCAAGGAGAAACTGTGCCAGCACAGAAAACATCTCCCATCGTGTTCTAGAGGCTGCACGGACGTCTGCCGAGTGTTTTGCAAGAAGAGAAAGAAAGTTGTCCAAAACAGCTTGCAATCGAATGTTCATGTGAATAGAAAAGGCAGGAGAGTGGTCAGGTACTGTTTTCTCTCAGTTGGCAAGCTGCGCACACAATCGCAGTGTTGTACAGCTTGTTTCATCACCTTTGCGAAGTTGCCGCTCTCTCCGGCTCCCGGAGACGAAGAAGCTGCTTCTTCGCGCAAAGACGATTCTGCCGCTCACAGTGCTCTGCGGTGTGCGCCTTTTGCCGAAAGAGGTCCGGGAGCGGTGCTCAGCTCTGCAGAGCACCGTACCTTCGTCTTTAGCCTCTCTTCTCGTCTACATCTTAGCAAAAAGCTTTTCCACTCTGTCTGGCAAGGAGAAACTGTGCCAGCACAAAAAACATCTCCCATCGTGTTCTAGAGGCTGCACGGAGGTCTGCCGAGTGTTTTGCAAGAAGAGAAAGAAAGTTGTCCAAAACAGCTTGCAATCGAATGTTCATGTGAATAGAAAAGGCAGGAGAGTGGTCAGGTACTGTTTTCTCTCAGTTGGCAAGCTGCGCACACAATCGCAGTGTTGTACAGCTTGTTTCATCACCTTTGCGAAGTTGCCGCTCTCTCCGGCTCCCGGAGACGAAGAAGCTGCTTCTTCGCGCAAAGACGATTCTGCCGCTCACAGTGCTCTGCAGTGTGTGTCTTCTGCCGAAAGAGTCCCGGGAGCGGTGCTTAGCTCTGCAGAGCACCGTACCTTCGTCTTTAGCCTCTCTTCTCGTCTACATCTTAGCAAAAAGCTTTTCCACTCTGTCTGGCAAGGAGAAACTGTGCCAGCACAGAAAACATCTCCCATCGTGTTCTAGAGGCTGCACGGAGGTCTGCCGAATGTTTTGCAAGAAGAGAAAGAAAGTTGTCCAAAACAGTTTGCAATCGAATGTTCATGTGAATAGAAAAGGCAGGAGAGTGGTCAGGTACTGTTTTCTCTCAGTTGGCAAGCTGCGCACACAATCGCAGTGTTGTACAGCTTGTTTCATCACCTTTGCCAAGTTGCCGCTCTCTCCGGCTCCCGGAGACGAAGAAGCTGCTTCTTCGCGCAAAGACGATTCTGCCGCTCACAGTGCTCTGCGGTGTGCGCCTTTTGCCGAAAGAGGTCCGGGAGCGGTGCTCAGCTCTGCAGAGCACCGTACCTTCGTCTTTAGCCTCTCTTCTCGTCTACATCTTAGCAAAAAGCTTTTCCACTCTGTCTGGCAAGGAGAAACTGTGCCAGCACAAAAAACATCTCCCATCGTGTTCTAGAGGCTGCACGGAGGTCTGCCGAGTGTTTTGCAAGAAGAGAAAGAAAGTTGTCCAAAACAGCTTGCAATCGAATGTTCATGTGAATAGAAAAGGCAGGAGAGTGGTCAGGTACTGTTTTCTCTCAGTTGGCAAGCTGCGCACACAATCGCAGTGTTGTACAGCTTGTTTCATCACCTTTGCGAAGTTGCCGCTCTCTCCGGCTCCCGGAGACGAAGAAGCTGCTTCTTCGCGCAAAGACGATTCTGCCGCTCACAGTGCTCTGCAGTGTGTGTCTTCTGCCGAAAGAGTCCCGGGAGCGGTGCTTAGCTCTGCAGAGCACCGTACCTTCGTCTTTAGCCTCTCTTCTCGTCTACATCTTAGCAAAAAGCTTTTCCACTCTGTCTGGCAAGGAGAAACTGTGCCAGCACAGAAAACATCTCCCATCGTGTTCTAGAGGCTGCACGGAGGTCTGCCGAATGTTTTGCAAGAAGAGAAAGAAAGTTGTCCAAAACAGTTTGCAATCGAATGTTCATGTGAATAGAAAAGGCAGGAGAGTGGTCAGGTACTGTTTTCTCTCAGTTGGCAAGCTGTGCACACAATCGCAGTGTTGTACAGCTTGTTTCATCACCTTTGCCAAGTTGCCGCTCTCTCCGGCTCCCGGAGACGAAGAAGCTGCTTCTTCGCGCAAAGACGATTCTGCCGCTAACAGTGCTCTGCAGTGTGTGTCTTCTGCCGAAAGAGTCCCGGGAGCGGTGTCTAGCTCTGCAGAGCACCGTACCTTCGTCTTTAGCCTCTCTTCTCGTCTACATCTTAGCTAAAAGCTTTTCCACTCTGTCTGGCAAGGAGAAACTGTGCCAGCACACAAAACATCTCCCATCGTGTTCTAGAGGCTGCACGGAGGTGTGCCGAGTGTCTTGCAAGAAGAGAAAGAAAGTTGTCCAAAACAGCTTGCAATCGAATGTTCATGTGAATAGAAAAGGCAGGAGAGTGGTCAGGTACTGTTTTCTCTCAGTTGGCAAGCTGCGCACACAATCGCAGTGTTGTACAGCTTGTTTCATCACCTTTGCCAAGTTGCCGCTCTCTCCGGCTCCCGGAGACGAAGAAGCTGCTTCTTCGCGCAAAGACGATTCTGCCGCTCACAGTGCTCTGCAGTGTGTGTCTTCTGCCGAAAGAGTCCCGGGAGCGGTGCTTAGCTCTGCAGAGCACCGTACCTTCGTCTTTAGCCTCTCTTCTCGTCTACATCTTAGCAAAAAGCTTTTCCACTCTGCCTGGCAAGGAGAAACTGTGCCAGCACAGAAAACATCTCCCATCGTGTTCTAGAGGCTGCACGGAGGTCTGCCGAGTGTTTTACAAGAAGAGAAAGAAAATAGCTCAAAACAGCTTGCAATCGAATGTTCATGTGAATAGAAAAGGCAGGAGAGTGGTCAGGTACTGTTTTCTCTCAGTTGGCAAGCTGCGCACACAATCGCAGTGTTGTACAGCTTGTTTCATCACCTTTGCCAAGTTGCCGCTATCTCCGGCTCCCGGAGACGAAGAAGCTGCTTCTTCGCGCAAAGACGATTCTGCCGCTCACAGTGCTCTGCAGTGTGTGTCTTCTGCCGAAAGAGTCCCGGGAGCGGTGTCTAGCTCTGCAGAGCACCGTACCTTCGTCTTTAGCCTCTCTTCTCGTCTACATCTTAGCAAAAAGCTTTTCCACTCTGTCTGGCAAGGAGAAACTGTGCCAGCACAGAAAACATCTCCCATGGTGTTCTAGAGGCTGCGCGGAGGTCTGCCGAATGTTTTGCAAGAAGAGAAAGAAAGTTGTCCCAAACAGCTTGCAATCGAATGTTCATGTGAATAGAAAAGGCAGGAGAGTGGTCAGGTACTGTTTTCTCTCAGTTGGCAAGCTGCGCACACAATCGCAGTGTTGTACAGCTTGTTTCATCACCTTTGCCAAGTTGCCGCTCTCTCCGGCTCCCGGAGACGAAGAAGCTGCTTCTTCGCGCAAAGACGATTCTGCCGCTCACAGTGCTCTGCAGTGTGTGTCTTCTGCCGAAAGAGTCCCGGGAGCGGTGCTTAGCTCTGCAGAGCACCGTACCTTCGTCTTTAGCCTCTCTTCTCGTCTACATCTTAGCAAAAAGCTTTTCCACTCTGTCTGGCAAGGAGAAACTGTGCCAGCACAGAAAACATCTCCCATCGTGTTCTAGAGGCTGCACGGAGGTCTGCCGAATGTTTTGCAAGAAGAGAAAGAAAGTTGTCCAAAACAGTTTGCAATCGAATGTTCATGTGAATAGAAAAGGCAGGAGAGTGGTCAGGTACTGTTTTCTCTCAGTTGGCAAGCTGTGCACACAATCGCAGTGTTGTACAGCTTGTTTCATCACCTTTGCCAAGTTGCCGCTCTCTCCGGCTCCCGGAGACGAAGAAGCAGCTTCTTCGCGCAGAGACGATTCTGCCGCTCACAGTGCTCTGCAGTGTGTGTCTTCTGCCGAAAGAGTCCCGGGAGCGGTGCGTAGCTCTGCAGAGCACCGTACCTTCGTCTTTAGCCTCTCTTCTCGTCTACATCTTAGCAAAAAGCTTTTCCACTCTGTCTGGCAAGGAGAAACTGTGCCAGCACAGAAAACATCTCCCATCGTGTTCTAGAGGCTGCACGGAGGTGTGCCGAGTGTTTTGCAAGAAGAGAAAGAAAGTTGTCCAAAACAGCTTGCAATCGAATGTTCATGTGAATAGAAAAGGCAGGAGAGTGGTCAGGTACTGTTTTCTCTCAGTTGGCAAGCTGCGCACACAATCGCAGTGTTGTACAGCTTGTTTCATCACCTTTGCCAAGTTGCCGCTCTCTCCGGCTCCCGGAGACGAAGAAGCTGCTTCTTCGCGCAAAGACGATTCTGCCGCTCACAGTGCTCTGCAGTGTGTGTCTTCTGCCGAAAGAGTCCCGGGAGCGGTGCTTAGCTCTGCAGAGCACCGTACCTTCGTCTTTAGCCTCTCTTCTCGTCTACATCTTAGCAAAAAGCTTTTCCACTCTGTCTGGCAAGGAGAAACTGTGCCAGCACAGAAAACATCTCCCATCGTGTTCTAGAGGGTGCACGGAGGTCTGCCGAGTGTTTTGCAAGAAGAGAAAGAAAGTTGTCCCAAACAGCTTGCAATCGAATGTTCATGTGAATAGAAAAGGCAGGAGAGTGGTCAGGTACTGTTTTCTCTCAGTTGGCAAGCTGCGCACACAATCGCAGTGTTGTACAGCTTGTTTCATCACCTTTGCCAAGTTGCCGCTCTCTCCGGCTCCCGGAGACGAAGAAGCTGCTTCTTCGCGCAAAGACGATTCTGCCGTTCACAGTGCTCTGCAGTGTGTGTCTTCTGCCGAAAGAGTCCCGGGAGCGGTGCTTAGCTCTGCAGAGCACCGTACCTTCGTCTTTAGCCTCTCTTCTCGTCTACATCTTAGCAAAAAGCTTTTCCACTCTGTCTGGCAAGGAGAAACTGTGCCAGCACAAAAAACATCTCCCATCGTGTTCTAGAGGCTGCACGGAGGTGTGCCGAGTGTTTTGCAAGAAGAGAAAGAAAGTTGTCCAAAACAGCTTGCAATCGAATGTTCATGTGAATAGAAAAGGCAGGAGAGTGGTCAGGTACTGTTTTCTCTCAGTTGGCAAGCTGCGCACACACTCGCAGTGTTGTACAGCTTGTTTCATCACCTTTGCGAAGTTGCCGCTCTCTCCGGCTCCCGGAGACGAAGAAGCTGCTTCTTCGCGCAAAGACGATTCTGCCGCTCACAGTGCTCTGCGGTGTGCGCCTTTTGCCGAAAGAGGTCCGGGAGCGGTGCTCAGCTCTGCAGAGCACCGTACCTTCGTCTTTAGCCTCTCTTCTCGTCTACATCTTAGCAAAAAGCTTTTCCACTCTGTCTGGCAAGGAGAAACTGTGCCAGCACAAAAAACATCTCCCATCGTGTTCTAGAGGCTGCACGGAGGTCTGCCGAGTGTTTTGCAAGAAGAGAAAGAAAGTTGTCCCAAACAGCTTGCAATCGAATGTTCATGTGAATAGAAAAGGAGGAGAGTGGTCAGGTACTGTTTTCTCTCAGTTGGCAAGCTGCGCACACAATCGCAGTGTTGTACAGCTTGTTTCATCACCTTTGCGAAGTTGCCGCTCTCTCCGGCTCCCGGAGACGAAGAAGCTGCTTCTTCGCGCAAAGACGATTCTGCCGCTCACAGTGCTCTGCGGTGTGCGGCTTCTGCCGAAAGAGGCCCGGGAGTGATGCTTAGCTCTGCAGAGCACCGTACCTTCGTCTTTAGCCTCTCTTCTCGTCTACATCTTAGCAAAAAGCTTTTCCACTCTGTCTGGCAAGGAGAAACTGTGCCAGCACAGAAAACATCTCCCATCGTGTTCTAGAGGCTGCACGGAGGTGTGCCGAGTGTTTTGCAAGAAGAGAAAGAAAGTTGTCCAAAACAGCTTGCAATCGAATGTTCATGTGAATAGAAAAGGCAGGAGAGTGGTCAGGTACTGTTTTCTCTCAGTTGGCAAGCTGCGCACACAATCGCAGTGTTGTACAGCTTGTTTCATCACCTTTGCCAAGTTGCCGCTCTCTCCGGCTCCCGGAGACGAAGAAGCTGCTTCTTCGCGCAAAGACGATTCTGCCGCTCACAGTGCTCTGCAGTGTGTGTCTTCTGCCGAAAGAGTCCCGGGAGCGGTGTCTAGCTCTGCAGAGCACCGTACCTTCGTCTTTAGCCTCTCTTCTCGTCTACATCTTAGCAAAAAGCTTTTCCACTCTTTCTGGCAAGGAGAAACTGTGCCAGCACAGAAAACATCTCCCATCGTGTTCTAGAGGCTGCACGGAGGTCTGCCGAGTGTTTTGCAAGAAGAGAAAGAAAGTTGTCCAAAACAGCTTGCAATCGAATGTTCATGTGAATAGAAAAGGCAGGAGAGTGGTCAGGTACTGTTTTCTCTCAGTTGGCAAGCTGCGCACACAATCGCAGTGTTGTACAGCTTGTTTCATCACCTTTGCCAAGTTGCCGCTCTCTCCGGCTCCCGGAGACGAAGAAGCTGCTTCTTCGCGCAGAGACGATTCTGCCGCTCACAGTGCTCTGCGGTGTGTGTCTTCTGCCGAAAGAGGCCCGGGAGCGGTGTCTAGCTCTGCAGAGCACCGTACCTTCGTCTTTAGCCTCTCTTCTCGTCTACATCTTAGCAAAAAGCTTTTCCACTCTGTCTGGCAAGGAGAAACTGTGCCAGCACAGAAAACATCTCCCATCGTGTTCTAGAGGCTGCACGGAGGTCTGCCGAGTGTTTTGCAAGAAGAGAAAGAAAGTTGTCCAAAACAGCTTGCAATCGAATGTTCATGTGAATAGAAAAGGCAGGAGAGTGGTCAGGTACTGTTTTCTCTCAGTTGGCAAGCTGCGCACACAATCGCAGTGTTGTACAGCTTGTTTCATCACCTTTGCCAAGTTGCCGCTCTCTCCGGCTCCCGGAGACGAAGAAGCTGCTTCTTCGCGCAAAGACGATTCTGCCGCTCACAGTGCTCTGCGGTGTGCGGCTTCAGCCGAAAAAGGCCCGGGAGTGATGCTTAGCTCTGCAGAGCACCGTACCTTCGTCTTTAGCCTCTCTTCTCGTCTACATCTTAGCAAAAAGCTTTTCCACTCTGTCTGGCAAGGAGAAACTGTGCCAGCACAGAAAACATCTCCCATCGTGTTCTAGAGGCTGCACGGAGGTCTGCCGAGTGTTTTGCAAGAAGAGAAAGAAAGTTGTCCAAAACAGCTTGCAATCGAATGTTCATGTGAATAGAAAAGGCAGGAGAGTGGTCAGGTACTGTTTTCTCTCAGTTGGCAAGCTGCGCACACAATCGCAGTGTTGTACAGCTTGTTTCATCACCTTTGCCAAGTTGCCGCTCTCTCCGGCTCCCGGAGACGAAGAAGCTGCTTCTTCGCGCAAAGACGATTCTGCCGTTCACAGTGCTCTGCAGTGTGTGTCTTCTGCCGAAAGAGGCCCGGGAGCAGTGCTTAGCTCTGCAGAGCACCGTGCCTTCGTCTTTAGCCTCTCTTCTCGTCTACATCTTAGCAAAAAGCTTTTCCACTCTGTCTGGCAAGGAGAAACTGTGCCAGCACAAAAAACATCTCCCATCGTGTTCTAGAGGCTGCACGGAGGTCTGCCGAGTGTTTTGCAAGAAGAGAAAGAAAGTTGTCCAAAACAGCTTGCAATCGAATGTTCATGTGAATAGAAAAGGCAGGAGAGTGGTCAGGTACTGTTTTCTCTCAGTTGGCAAGCTGCGCACACAATCGCAGTGTTGTACAGCTTGTTTCATCACCTTTGCCAAGTTGCCGCTCTCTCCGGCTCCCGGAGACGAAGAAGCTGCTTCTTCGCGCAAAGACGATTCTGCCGCTCACAGTGCTCTGCGGTGTGCGCCTTCTGCCGAATGAGGTCCGGGAGCGGTGCTCAGCTCTGCAGAGCACCGTACCTTCGTCTTTAGCCTCTCTTCTCGTCTACATCTTAGCAAAAAGCTTTTCCACTCTGTCTGGCAAGGAGAAACTGTGCCAGCACAAAAAACATCTTCCATCGTGTTCTAGAGGCTGCACGGAGGTCTGCCGAGTGTTTTGCAAGAAGAGAAAGAAAGTTGTCCAAAACAGCTTGCAATCGAATGTTCATGTGAATAGAAAAGGCAGGAGAGAGGTCAGGTACTGTTTTCTCTCAGTTGGCAAGCTGCGCACACAATCGCAGTGTTGTACAGCTTGTTTCATCACCTTTGCCAAGTTGCCGCTCTCTCCGGCTCCCGGAGACGAAGAAGCTGCTTCTTCGCGCAAAGACGATTCTGCCGCTCACAGTGCTCTGCAGTGTGTGTCTTCTGCCGAAAGAGTCCCGGGAGCGGTGCTTAGCTCTGCAGAGCACCGTACCTTCGTCTTTAGCCTCTCTTCTCGTCTACATCTTAGCAAAAAGCTTTTCCACTCTGTCTGGCAAGGAGAAACTGTGCCAGCACAGAAAACATCTCCCATCGTGTTCTAGAGGCTGCACGGAGGTCTGCCGAATGTTTTGCAAGAAGAGAAAGAAAGTTGTCCAAAACAGTTTGCAATCGAATGTTCATGTGAATAGAAAAGGCAGGAGAGTGGTCAGGTACTGTTTTCTCTCAGTTGGCAAGCTGTGCACACAATCGCAGTGTTGTACAGCTTGTTTCATCACCTTTGCCAAGTTGCCGCTCTCTCCGGCTCCCGGAGACGAAGAAGCAGCTTCTTCGCGCAAAGACGATTCTGCCGCTCACAGTGCTCTGCAGTGTGTGTCTTCTGCCGAAAGAGTCCCGGGAGCGGTGCGTAGCTCTGCAGAGCACCGTACCTTCGTCTTTAGCCTCTCTTCTCGTCTACATCTTAGCAAAAAGCTTTTCCACTCTGTCTGGCAAGGAGAAACTGTGCCAGCACAGAAAACATCTCCCATCGTGTTCTAGAGGCTGCACGGAGGTGTGCCGAGTGTTTTGCAAGAAGAGAAAGAAAGTTGTCCAAAACAGCTTGCAATCGAATGTTCATGTGAATAGAAAAGGCAGGAGAGTGGTCAGGTACTGTTTTCTCTCAGTTGGCAAGCTGCGCACACAATCGCAGTGTTGTACAGCTTGTTTCATCACCTTTGCCAAGTTGCCGCTCTCTCCGGCTCCCGGAGACGAAGAAGCTGCTTCTTCGCGCAAAGACGATTCTGCCGCTCACAGTGCTCTGCAGTGTGTGTCTTCTGCCGAAAGAGTCCCGGGAGCGGTGCTTAGCTCTGCAGAGCACCGTACCTTCGTCTTTAGCCTCTCTTCTCGTCTACATCTTAGCAAAAAGCTTTTCCACTCTGTCTGGCAAGGAGAAACTGTGCCAGCACAGAAAACATCTCCCATCGTGTTCTAGAGGCTGCACGGAGGTCTGCCGAGTGTTTTGCAAGAAGAGAAAGAAAGTTGTCCCAAACAGCTTGCAATCGAATGTTCATGTGAATAGAAAAGGCAGGAGAGTGGTCAGGTACTGTTTTCTCTCAGTTGGCAAGCTGCGCACACAATCGCACAGTTGTACAGCTTGTTTCATCACCTTTGCCAAGTTGCCGCTCTCTCCGGCTCCCGGAGACGAAGAAGCTGCTTCTTCGCGCAAAGACGATTCTGCCGTTCACAGTGCTCTGCAGTGTGTGTCTTCTGCCGAAAGAGTCCCGGGAGCGGTGCTTAGCTCTGCAGAGCACCGTACCTTCGTCTTTAGCCTCTCTTCTCGTCTACATCTTAGCAAAAAGCTTTTCCACTCTGTCTGGCAAGGAGAAACTGTGCCAGCACAAAAAACATCTCCCATCGTGTTCTAGAGGCTGCACGGAGGTGTGCCGAGTGTTTTGCAAGAAGAGAAAGAAAGTTGTCCAAAACAGCTTGCAATCGAATGTTCATGTGAATAGAAAAGGCAGGAGAGTGGTCAGGTACTGTTTTCTCTCAGTTGGCAAGCTGCGCACACAATCGCAGTGTTGTACAGCTTGTTTCATCACCTTTGCGAAGTTGCCGCTCTCTCCGGCTCCCGGAGACGAAGAAGCTGCTTCTTCGCGCAAAGACGATTCTGCCGCTCACAGTGCTCTGCGGTGTGCGCCTTTTGCCGAAAGAGGTCCGGGAGCGGTGCTCAGCTCTGCAGAGCACCGTACCTTCGTCTTTAGCCTCTCTTCTCGTCTACATCTTAGCAAAAAGCTTTTCCACTCTGTCTGGCAAGGAGAAACTGTGCCAGCACAAAAAACATCTCCCATCGTGTTCTAGAGGCTGCACGGAGGTCTGCCGAGTGTTTTGCAAGAAGAGAAAGAAAGTTGTCCCAAACAGCTTGCAATCGAATGTTCATGTGAATAGAAAAGGAGGAGAGTGGTCAGGTACTGTTTTCTCTCAGTTGGCAAGCTGCGCACACAATCGCAGTGTTGTACAGCTTGTTTCATCACCTTTGCGAAGTTGCCGCTCTCTCCGGCTCCCGGAGACGAAGAAGCTGCTTCTTCGCGCAAAGACGATTCTGCCGCTCACAGTGCTCTGCGGTGTGCGGCTTCTGCCGAAAGAGGCCCGGGAGTGATGCTTAGCTCTGCAGAGCACCGTACCTTCGTCTTTAGCCTCTCTTCTCGTCTACATCTTAGCAAAAAGCTTTTCCACTCTGTCTGGCAAGGAGAAACTGTGCCAGCACAGAAAACATCTCCCATCGTGTTCTAGAGGCTGCACGGAGGTGTGCCGAGTGTTTTGCAAGAAGAGAAAGAAAGTTGTCCAAAACAGCTTGCAATCGAATGTTCATGTGAATAGAAAAGGCAGGAGAGTGGTCAGGTACTGTTTTCTCTCAGTTGGCAAGCTGCGCACACAATCGCAGTGTTGTACAGCTTGTTTCATCACCTTTGCCAAGTTGCCGCTCTCTCCGGCTCCCGGAGACGAAGAAGCTGCTTCTTCGCGCAAAGACGATTCTGCCGCTCACAGTGCTCTGCAGTGTGTGTCTTCTGCCGAAAGAGTCCCGGGAGCGGTGTCTAGCTCTGCAGAGCACCGTACCTTCGTCTTTAGCCTCTCTTCTCGTCTACATCTTAGCAAAAAGCTTTTCCACTCTTTCTGGCAAGGAGAAACTGTGCCAGCACAGAAAACATCTCCCATCGTGTTCTAGAGGCTGCACGGAGGTCTGCCGAGTGTTTTGCAAGAAGAGAAAGAAAGTTGTCCAAAACAGCTTCCAATCGAATGTTCATGTGAATAGAAAAGGCAGGAGAGTGGTCAGGTACTGTTTTCTCTCAGTTGGCAAGCTGCGCACACAATCGCAGTGTTGTACAGCTTGTTTCATCACCTTTGCCAAGTTGCCGCTCTCTCCGGCTCCCGGAGACGAAGAAGCTGCTTCTTCGCGCAGAGACGATTCTGCCGCTCACAGTGCTCTGCGGTGTGTGTCTTCTGCCGAAAGAGGCCCGGGAGCGGTGTCTAGCTCTGCAGAGCACCGTACCTTCGTCTTTAGCCTCTCTTCTCGTCTACATCTTAGCAAAAAGCTTTTCCACTCTGTCTGGCAAGGAGAAACTGTGCCAGCACAGAAAACATCTCCCATCGTGTTCTAGAGGCTGCACGGAGGTCTGCCGAGTGTTTTGCAAGAAGAGAAAGAAAGTTGTCCAAAACAGCTTGCAATCGAATGTTCATGTGAATAGAAAAGGCAGGAGAGTGGTCAGGTACTGTTTTCTCTCAGTTGGCAAGCTGCGCACACAATCGCAGTGTTGTACAGCTTGTTTCATCACCTTTGCCAAGTTGCCGCTCTCTCCGGCTCCCGGAGACGAAGAAGCTGCTTCTTCGCGCAAAGACGATTCTGCCGTTCACAGTGCTCTGCGGTGTGCGCCTTCTGCCGAAAGAGTCCCGGGAGCAGTGCATAGCTCTGCAGAGCACCGTACCTTCGTCTTTAGCCTCTCTTCTCGTCTACATCTTAGCAAAAAGCTTTTCCACTCTGTCTGGCAAGGAGAAACTGTGCCAGCACAGAAAACATCTCCCATCGTGTTCTAGAGGCTGCGCGGAGGTCTGCCGAATATTTTGCAAGAAGAGAAAGAAAGTTGTCCAAAACAGCTTGCAATCGAATGTTCATGTGAATAGAAAAGGCAGGAGAGTGGTCAGGTACTGTTTTCTCTCAGTTGGCAAGCTGCGCACACAATCGCAGTGTTGTACAGCTTGTTTCATCACCTTTGCCAAGTTGCCGCTCTCTCCGGCTCCCGGAGACGAAGAAGCTGCTTCTTCGCGCAAAGACGATTCTGCCGTTCACAGTGCTCTGCAGTGTGTGTCTTCTGCCGAAAGAGTCCCGGGAGCAGTGCTTAGCTCTGCAGAGCACCGTACCTTCGTCTTTAGCCTCTCTTCTCGTCTACATCTTAGCAAAAAGCTTTTCCACTCTGTCTGGCAAGGAGAAACTGTGCCAGCACAAAAAACATCTCCCATCGTGTTCTAGAGGCTGCACGGAGGTCTGCCGAGTGTTTTGCAAGAAGAGAAAGAAAGTTGTCCAAAACAGCTTGCAATCGAATGTTCATGTGAATAGAAAAGGCAGGAGAGTGGTCAGGTACTGTTTTCTCTCAGTTGGCAAGCTGCGCACACAATCGCAGTGTTGTACAGCTTGTTTCATCACCTTTGCCAAGTTGCCGCTCTCTCCGGCTCCCGGAGACGAAGAAGCTGCTTCTTCGCGCAAAGACGATTCTGCCGCTCACAGTGCTCTGCGGTGTGCGCCTTTTGCCGAAAGAGGTCCGGGAGCGGTGCTCAGCTCTGCAGAGCACCGTACCTTCGTCTTTAGCCTCTCTTCTCGTCTACATCTTAGCAAAAAGCTTTTCCACTCTGTCTGGCAAGGAGAAACTGTGCCAGCACAAAAAACATCTCCCATCGTGTTCTAGAGGCTGCACGGAGGTCTGCCGAGTGTTTTGCAAGAAGAGAAAGAAAGTTGTCCCAAACAGCTTGCAATCGAATGTTCATGTGAATAGAAAAGGCAGGAGAGTGGTCAGGTACTGTTTTCTCTCAGTTGGCAAGCTGCGCACACAATCGCAGTGTTGTACAGCTTGTTTCATCACCTTTGCGAAGTTGCCGCTCTCTCCGGCTCCCGGAGACGAAGAAGCTGCTTCTTCGCGCAAAGACGATTCTGCCGCTCACAGTGCTCTGCGGTGTGCGGCTTCAGCCGAAAAAGGCCCGGGAGTGATGCTTAGCTCTGCAGAGCACCGTACCTTCGTCTTTAGCCTCTCTTCTCGTCTACATCTTAGCAAAAAGCTTTTCCACTCTGTCTGGCAAGGAGAAACTGTGCCAGCACAGAAAACATCTCCCATCGTGTTCTAGAGGCTGCACGGAGGTCTGCCGAGTGTTTTGCAAGAAGAGAAAGAAAGTTGTCCAAAACAGCTTCCAATCGAATGTTCATGTGAATAGAAAAGGCAGGAGAGTGGTCAGGTACTGTTTTCTCTCAGTTGGCAAGCTGCGCACACAATCGCAGTGTTGTACAGCTTGTTTCATCACCTTTGCCAAGTTGCCGCTCTCTCCGGCTCCCGGAGACGAAGAAGCTGCTTCTTCGCGCAAAGACGATTCTGCCGTTCACAGTGCTCTGCAGTGTGTGTCTTCTGCCGAAAGAGTCCCGGGAGCAGTGCTTAGCTCTGCAGAGCACCGTACCTTCGTCTTTAGCCTCTCTTCTCGTCTACATCTTAGCAAAAAGCTTTTCCACTCTGTCTGGCAAGGAGAAACTGTGCCAGCACAAAAAACATCTCCCATCGTGTTCTAGAGGCTGCACGGAGGTCTGCCGAGTGTTTTGCAAGAAGAGAAAGAAAGTTGTCCAAAACAGCTTGCAATCGAATGTTCATGTGAATAGAAAAGGCAGGAGAGTGGTCAGGTACTGTTTTCTCTCAGTTGGCAAGCTGCGCACACAATCGCAGTGTTGTACAGCTTGTTTCATCACCTTTGCGAAGTTGCCGCTCTCTCCGGCTCCCGGAGACGAAGAAGCTGCTTCTTCGCGCAAAGACGATTCTGCCGCTCACAGTGCTCTGCGGTGTGCGCCTTCTGCCGAAAGAGGTCCGGGAGCGGTGCTCAGCTCTGCAGAGCACCGTACCTTCGTCTTTAGCCTCTCTTCTCGTCTACATCTTAGCAAAAAGCTTTTCCACTCTGTCTGGCAAGGAGAAACTGTGCCAGCACAAAAAACATCTCCCATCGTGTTCTAGAGGCTGCACGGAGGTCTGCCGAGTGTTTTGCAAGAAGAGAAAGAAAGTTGTCCAAAACAGCTTGCAATCGAATGTTCATGTGAATAGAAAAGGCAGGAGAGAGGTCAGGTACTGTTTTCTCTCAGTTGGCAAGCTGCGCACACAATCGCAGTGTTGTACAGCTTGTTTCATCACCTTTGCCAAGTTGCCGCTCTCTCCGGCTCCCGGAGACGAAGAAGCTGCTTCTTCGCGCAAAGACGATTCTGCCGCTCACAGTGCTCTGCAGTGTGTGTCTTCTGCCGAAAGAGTCCCGGGAGCGGTGCTTAGCTCTGCAGAGCACCGTACCTTCGTCTTTAGCCTCTCTTCTCGTCTACATCTTAGCAAAAAGCTTTTCCACTCTGTCTGGCAAGGAGAAACTGTGCCAGCACAGAAAACATCTCCCATCGTGTTCTAGAGGCTGCACGGAGGTCTGCCGAATGTTTTGCAAGAAGAGAAAGAAAGTTGTCCAAAACAGTTTGCAATCGAATGTTCATGAGAATAGAAAAGGCAGGAGAGTGGTCAGGTACTGTTTTCTCTCAGTTGGCAAGCTGCGCACACAATCGCAGTGTTGTACAGCTTGTTTCATCACCTTTGCCAAGTTGCCGCTCTCTCCGGCTCCCGGAGACGAAGAAGCAGCTTCTTCGCGCAAAGACGATTCTGCCGCTCACAGTGCTCTGCAGTGTGTGTCTTCTGCCGAAAGAGTCCCGGGAGCGGTGCGTAGCTCTGCAGAGCACCGTACCTTCGTCTTTAGCCTCTCTTCTCGTCTACATCTTAGCAAAAAGCTTTTCCACTCTGTCTGGCAAGGAGAAACTGTGCCAGCACAGAAAACATCTCCCATCGTGTTCTAGAGGCTGCACGGAGGTGTGCCGAGTGTTTTGCAAGAAGAGAAAGAAAGTTGTCCAAAACAGCTTGCAATCGAATGTTCATGTGAATAGAAAAGGCAGGAGAGTGGTCAGGTACTGTTTTCTCTCAGTTGGCAAGCTGCGCACACAATCGCAGTGTTGTACAGCTTGTTTCATCACCTTTGCCAAGTTGCCGCTCTCTCCGGCTCCCGGAGACGAAGAAGCTGCTTCTTCGCGCAAAGACGATTCTGCCGCTCACAGTGCTCTGCAGTGTGTGCTTTCTGCCGAAAGAGTCCCGGGAGCGGTGCTTAGCTCTGCAGAGCACCGTACCTTCGTCTTTAGCCTCTCTTCTCGTCTACATCTTAGCAAAAAGCTTTTCCACTCTGTCTGGCAAGGAGAAACTGTGCCAGCACAGAAAACATCTCCCATCGTGTTCTAGAGGCTGCACGGAGGTCTGCCGAGTGTTTTGCAAGAAGAGAAAGAAAGTTGTCCAAAACAGCTTGCAATCGAATGTTCATGTGAATAGAAAAGGCAGGAGAGTGGTCAGGTACTGTTTTCCCTCAGTTGGCAAGCTGCGCACACAATCACAGTGTTGTACAGCTTGTTTCATCACCTTTGCCAAGTTGCCGCTCTCTCCGGCTCCCGGAGACGAAGAAGCTGCTTCTTCGCGCAAAGACGATTCTGCCGCTCACAGTGCTCTGCAGTGTGTGTCTTCTGCCGAAAGAGTCCCGGGAGCGGTGCTTAGCTCTGCAGAGCACCGTACCTTCGTCTTTAGCCTCTCTTCTCGTCTACATCTTAGCAAAAAGCTTTTCCACTCTGTCTGGCAAGGAGAAACTGTGCCAGCACAGAAAACATCTCCCATCGTGTTCTAGAGGCTGCACGGAGGTGTGCCGAATGTTTTGCAAGAAGAGAAAGAAAGTTGTCCAAAACAGCTTGCAATCGAATGTTCATGTGAATAGAAAAGGCAGGAGAGTGGTAAGGTACTGTTTTCTCTCAGTTGGCAAGCTGCGCACACAATCGCAGTGTTGTACAGCTTGTTTCATCACCTTTGCCAAGTTGCCGCTCTCTCCGGCTCCCGGAGACGAAGAAGCTGCTTCTTCGCGCAAAGACGATTCTGCCGCTCACAGTGCTCTGCAGTGTGTGTCTTCTGCCGAAAGAGTCCCGGGAGCGGTGCTTAGCTCTGCAGAGCACCGTACCTTCGTCTTTAGCGTCTCTTCTCGTCTACATCTTAGCAAAAAGCTTTTCCACTCTGTCTGGCAAGGAGAAACTGTGCCAGCACAGAAAACATCTCGGATCGTGTTCTAGAGGCTGCACGGATGTCTGCCGAGTGTTTTACAAGAAGAGAAAGAAAATTGCTCAAAACAGCTTGCAATCGAATGTTCATGTGAATAGAAAAGGCAGGAGAGTGGTCAGGTACTGTTTTCTCTCAGTTGGCAAGCTGCGCACACAATCGCAGTGTTGTACAGCTTGTTTCATCACCTTTGCCAAGTTGCCGCTCTCTCCGGCTCCCGGAGACGAAGAAGCTGCTTCTTCGCGCAAAGATGATTCTGCCGCTCACAGTGCTCTGCAGTGTGTGTCTTCTGCCGAAAGAGTCCCGGGAGCGGTGTCTAGCTCTGCAGAGCACCGTACCTTCGTCTTTAGCCTCTCTTCTCGTCTACATCTTAGCAAAAAGCTTTTCCACTCTGTCTGGCAAGGAGAAACTGTGCCAGCACAGAAAACATCTCCCATCGTGTTCTAGAGGCTGCGCGGAGGTCTGCCGAATATTTTGCAAGAAGAGAAAGAAAGTTGTCCAAAACAGCTTGCAATCGAATGTTCATGTGAATAGAAAAGGCAGGAGAGTGGTCAGGTACTGTTTTCTCTCAGTTGGCAAGCTGCGCACACAATCGCAGTGTTGTACAGCTTGTTTCATCACCTTTGCGAAGTTGCCGCTCTCTCCGGCTCCCGGAGACGAAGAAGCTGCTTCTTCGCGCAAAGACGATTCTGCCGCTCACAGTGCTCTGCAGTGTGTGTCTTCTGCCGAAAGAGTCCCGGGAGCGGTGCTCAGCTCTGCAGAGCACCGTACCTTCGTCTTTAGCCTCTCTTCTCGTCTACATCTTAGCAAAAAGCTTTTCCACTCTGTCTGGCAAGGAGAAACTGTGCCAGCACAAAAAACATCTCCCATCGTGTTCTAGAGGCTGCACGGAGGTGTGCCGAGTGTTTTGCAAGAAGAGAAAGAAAGTTGTCCAAAACAGCTTGCAATCGAATGTTCATGTGAATAGAAAAGGCAGGAGAGTGGTCAGGTACTGTTTTCTCTCAGTTGGCAAGCTGCGCACACACTCGCAGTGTTGTACAGCTTGTTTCATCACCTTTGCGAAGTTGCCGCTCTCTCCGGCTCCCGGAGACGATGAAGCTGCTTCTTCGCGCAAAGACGATTCTGCCGCTCACAGTGCTCTGCGGTGTGCGCCTTTTGCCGAAAGAGGTCCGGGAGCGGTGCTCAGCTCTGCAGAGCACCGTACCTTCGTCTTTAGCCTCTCTTCTCGTCTACATCTTAGCAAAAAGCTTTTCCACTCTGTCTGGCAAGGAGAAACTGTGCCAGCACAAAAAACATCTTCCATAGTGTTCTAGAGGCTGCACGGAGGTCTGCCGAGTGTTTTGCAAGAAGAGAAAGAAAGTTGTCCCAAACAGCTTGCAATCGAATGTTCATGTGAATAGAAAAGGAGGAGAGTGGTCAGGTACTGTTTTCTCTCAGTTGGCAAGCTGCGCACACAATCGCAGTGTTGTACAGCTTGTTTCATCACCTTTGCGAAGTTGCCGCTCTCTCCGGCTCCCGGAGACGAAGAAGCTGCTTCTTCGCGCAAAGACGATTCTGCCGCTCACAGTGCTCTGCAGTGTGCGGCTTCTGCCGAAAGAGGCCCGGGAGTGATGCTTAGCTCTGCAGAGCACCGTACCTTCGTCTTTAGCCTCTCTTCTCGTCTACATCTTAGCAAAAAGCTTTTCCACTCTGTCTGGCAAGGAGAAACTGTGCCAGCACAGAAAACATCTCCCATCGTGTTCTAGAGGCTGCACGGAGGTGTGCCGAGTGTTTTGCAAGAAGAGAAAGAAAGTTGTCCAAAACAGCTTGCAATCGAATGTTCATGTGAATAGAAAAGGCAGGAGAGTGGTCAGGTACTGTTTTCTCTCAGTTGGCAAGCTGCGCACACAATCGCAGTGTTGTACAGCTTGTTTCATCACCTTTGCCAAGTTGCCGCTCTCTCCGGCTCCCGGAGACGAAGAAGCTGCTTCTTCGCGCAAAGACGATTCTGCCGCTCACAGTGCTCTGCAGTGTGTGTCTTCTGCCGAAAGAGTCCCGGGAGCGGTGTCTAGCTCTGCAGAGCACCGTACCTTCGTCTTTAGCCTCTCTTCTCGTCTACATCTTAGCAAAAAGCTTTTCCACTCTTTCTGGCAAGGAGAAACTGTGCCAGCACAGAAAACATCTCCCATCGTGTTCTAGAGGCTGCACGGAGGTCTGCCGAGTGTTTTGCAAGAAGAGAAAGAAAGTTGTCCAAAACAGCTTCCAATCGAATGTTCATGTGAATAGAAAAGGCAGGAGAGTGGTCAGGTACTGTTTTCTCTCAGTTGGCAAGCTGCGCACACAATCGCAGTGTTGTACAGCTTGTTTCATCACCTTTGCCAAGTTGCCGCTCTCTCCGGCTCCCGGAGACGAAGAAGCTGCTTCTTCGCGCAATGACGATTCTGCCGCTCACAGTGCTCTGCGGTGTGTGTCTTCTGCCGAAAGAGGCCCGGGAGCGGTGTCTAGCTCTGCAGAGCACCGTACCTTCGTCTTTAGCCTCTCTTCTCGTCTACATCTTAGCAAAAAGCTTTTCCACTCTGTCTGGCAAGGAGAAACTTTGCCAGCACAGAAAACATCTCCCATAGTGTTCTAGAGGCTGCACGGAGGTCTGCCGAGTGTTTTGCAAGAAGAGAAAGAAAGTTGTCCAAAACAGCTTGCAATCGAATGTTCATGTGAATAGAAAAGGCAGGAGAGTGGTCAGGTACTGTTTTCTCTCAGTTGGCAAGCTGCGCACACAATCGCAGTGTTGTACAGCTTGTTTCATCACCTTTGCCAAGTTGCCGCTCTCTCCGGCTCCCGGAGACGAAGAAGCTGCTTCTTCGCGCAAAGACGATTCTGCCGCTCACAGTGCTCTGCAGTGTGTGTCTTCTGCCGAAAGAGTCCCGGGAGCGGTGCTTAGCTCTGCAGAGCACCGTACCTTCGTCTTTAGCCTCTCTTCTCGTCTACATCTTAGCAAAAAGCTTTTCCACTCTGTCTGGCAAGGAGAAACTGTGCCAGCACAGAAAACATCTCCCATCGTGTTCTAGAGGCTGCACGGAGGTCTGCCGAGTGTTTTACAAGAAGAGAAAGAAAATTGCTCAAAACAGCTTGCAATCGAATGTTCATGTGAATAGAAAAGGCAGGAGAGTGGTCAGGTACTGTTTTCTCTCAGTTGGCAAGCTGCGCACACAATCGCAGTGTTGTACAGCTTGTTTCATCACCTTTGCGAAGTTGCCGCTCTCTCCGGCTCCCGGAGACGAAGAAGCTGCTTCTTCGCGCAAAGATGATTCTGCCGCTCACAGTGCTCTGCAGTGTGTGTCTTCTGCCGAAAGAGTCCCGGGAGCGGTGTCTAGCTCTGCAGAGCACCGTACCTTCGTCTTTAGCCTCTCTTCTCGTCTACATCTTAGCAAAAAGCTTTTCCACTCTGTCTGGCAAGGAGAAACTGTGCCAGCACAGAAAACATCTCCCATCGTGTTCTAGAGGCTGCGCGGAGGTCTGCCGAATATTTTGCAAGAAGAGAAAGAAAGTTGTCCAAAACAGCTTGCAATCGAATGTTCATGTGAATAGAAAAGGCAGGAGAGTGGTCAGGTACTGTTTTCTCTCAGTTGGCAAGCTGCGCACACAATCGCAGTGTTGTACAGCTTGTTTCATCACCTTTGCCAAGTTGCCGCTCTCTCCGGCTCCCGGAGACGAAGAAGCTGCTTCTTCGCGCAAAGACGATTCTGCCGCTCACAGTGCTCTGCGGTGTGCGCCTTTTGCCGAAAGAGGTCCGGGAGCGGTGCTCAGCTCTGCAGAGCACCGTACCTTCGTCTTTAGCCTCTCTTCTCGTCTACATCTTAGCAAAAAGCTTTTCCACTCTGTCTGGCAAGGAGAAACTGTGCCAGCACAAAAAACATCTCCCATCGTGTTCTAGAGGCTGCACGGAGGTGTGCCGAGTGTTTTGCAAGAAGAGAAAGAAAGTTGTCCCAAACAGCTTGCAATCGAATGTTCATGGGAATAGAAAAGGGGGAGAGTGGTCCGGTACTGTTTTCTCTCAGTTGGCAAGCTGCGCACACAATCGCAGTGTTGTACAGCTTGTTTCATCACCTTTGCGAAGTTGCCGCTCTCTCCGGCTCCCGGAGACGAAGAAGCTGCTTCTTCGCGCAAAGACGCTTCTGGCGCTCACAGTGCTCTGCGGTGTGCGGCTTCTGCCGAAAAAGGCCCGGGAGTGATGCTTAGCTCTGCAGAGCACCGTACCTTCGTCTTTAGCCTCTCTTCTCGTCTACATCTTAGCAAAAAGCTTTTCCACTCTGTCTGGCAAGGAGAAACTGTGCCAGCACAGAAAACATCTCCCATCGTGTTCTAGAGGCTGCACGGAGGTGTGCCGAGTGTTTTGCAAGAAGAGAAAGAAAGTTGTCCAAAACAGCTTGCAATCGAATGTTCATGTGAATAGAAAAGGCAGGAGAGTGGTCAGGTACTGTTTTCTCTCAGTTGGCAAGCTGCGCACACAATCGCAGTGTTGTACAGCTTGTTTCATCACCTTTGCCAAGTTGCCGCTCTCTCCGGCTCCCGGAGACGAAGAAGCTGCTTCTTCGCGCAAAGACGATTCTGCCGTTCACAGTGCTCTGCAGTGTGTGTCTTCTGCCGAAAGAGGCCCGGGAGCAGTGCTTAGCTCTGCAGAGCACCGTACCTTCTTCTTTAGCCTCTCTTCTCGTCTACATCTTAGCAAAAAGCTTTTCCACTCTGTCTGGCAAGGAGAAACTGTGCCAGCACAAAAAACATCTCCCATCGTGTTCTAGAGGCTGCACGGAGGTCTGCCGAGTGTTTTGCAAGAAGAGAAAGAAAGTTGTCCAAAACAGCTTGCAATCGAATGTTCATCTGAATAGAAAAGGCAGGAGAGTGGTCAGGTACTGTTTTCTCTCAGTTGGCAAGCTGCGCACACAATCACAGTGTTGTACAGCTTGTTTCATCACCTTTGCCAAGTTGCCGCTCTCTCCGGCTCCCGGAGACGAAGAAGCTGCTTCTTCGCGCAAAGACGATTCTGCCGCTCACAGTGCTCTGCAGTGTGTGTCTTCTGCCGAAAGAGTCCTGGGAGCGGTGCGTAGCTCTGCAGAGCACCGTACCTTCGTCTTTAGCCTCTCTTCTCGTCTACATCTTAGCAAAAATCTTTTCCACTCTGTCTGGCAAGGAGAAACTGTGCCAGCACAGAAAACATCTCCCATCGTGTTCTAGAGGCTGCACGGAGGTGTGCCGAGTGTTTTGCAAGAAGAGAAAGAAAGTTGTCCAAAACAGCTTGCAATCGAATGTTCATGTGAATAGAAAAGGCAGGAGAGTGGTCAGGTACTGTTTTCTCTCAGTTGGCAAGCTGCGCACACAATCGCAGTGTTGTACAGCTTGTTTCATCACCTTTGCCAAGTTGCCGCTCTCTCCGGCTCCCGGAGACGAAGAAGCTGCTTCTTCGCGCAAAGACGATTCTGCCGCTCACAGTGCTCTGCAGTGTGTGTCTTCTGCCGAAAGAGTCCCGGGAGCGGTGTCTAGCTCTGCAGAGGACCGTACCTTCGTCTTTAGCCTCTCTTCTCGTCTACATCTTAGCAAAAAGCTTTTCCACTCTGTCTGGCAAGGAGAAACTGTGCCAGCACAGAAAACATCTCCCATCGTGTTCTAGAGGCTGCACGGAGGTCTGCCGAGTGTTTTGCAAGAAGAGAAAGAAAGTTGTCCAAAACAGCTTGCAATCGAATGTTCATGTGAATAGAAAAGGCAGGAGAGTGGTCAGGTACTGTTTTCTCTCACTTGGCAAGCTGCGCACACAATCGCAGTGTTGTACAGCTTGTTTCATCACCTTTGCCAAGTTGCCGCTCTCTCCGGCTCCCGGAGACGAAGAAGCTGCTTCTTCGCGCAGAGACGATTCTGCCGCTCACAGTGCTCTGCGGTGTGTGTCTTCTGCCGAAAGAGGCCCGGGAGCGGTGTCTAGCTCTGCAGAGCACCGTACCTTCGTCTTTAGCCTCTCTTCTCGTCTACATCTTAGCAAAAAGCTTTTCCACTCTGTCTGGCAAGGAGAAACTGTGCCAGCACAGAAAACATCTCCCATCGTGTTCTAGAGGCTGCACGGAGGTCTGCCGAGTGTTTTGCAAGAAGAGAAAGAAAGTTGTCCAAAACAGCTTGCAATCGAATGTTCATGTGAATAGAAAAGGCAGGAGAGTGGTCAGGTACTGTTTTCTCTCAGTTGGCAAGCTGCGCACACAATCGCAGTGTTGTACAGCTTGTTTCATCACCTTTGCCAAGTTGCCGCTCTCTCCGGCTCCCGGAGACGAAGAAGCTGCTTCTTCGCGCAAAGATGATTCTGCCGCTCACAGTGCTCTGCAGTGTGTGTCTTCTGCCGAAAGAGGCCCGGGAGCGGTGTCTAGCTCTGCAGAGCACCGTACCTTCGTCTTTAGCCTCTCTTCTCGTCTACATCTTAGCAAAAAGCTTTTCCACTCTGTCTGGCAAGGAGAAACTGTGCCAGCACATAAAACATCTCCCATCGTGTTCTAGAGGCTGCGCGGAGGTCTGCCGAATGTTTTGCAAGAAGAGAAAGAAAGTTGTCCAAAACAGCTTGCAATCGAATGTTCATGTGAATAGAAAAGGCAGGAGAGTGGTCAGGTACTGTTTTCTCTCAGTTGGCAAGCTGCGCACACAATCGCAGTGTTGTACAGCTTGTTTCATCACCTTTGCCAAGTTGCCGCTCTCTCCGGCTCCCGGAGACGAAGAAGCTGCTTCTTCGCGCAAAGACGATTCTGCCGTTCACAGTGCTCTGCAGTGTGTGTCTTCTGCCGAAAGAGTCCCGGGAGCAGTGCTTAGCTCTGCAGAGCACCGTACCTTCGTCTTTAGCCTCTCTTCTCGTCTACATCTTAGCAAAAAGCTTTTCCACTCTGTCTGGCAAGGAGAAACTGTGCCAGCACAGAAAACATCTCCCATCGTGTTCTAGAGGCTGCACGGACGTCTGCCGAGTGTTTTGCAAGAAGAGAAAGAAAGTTGTCCAAAACAGCTTGCAATCGAATGTTCATGTGAATAGAAAAGGCAGGAGAGTGGTCAGGTACTGTTTTCTCTCACTTGGCAAGCTGCGCACACAATCGCAGTGTTGTACAGCTTGTTTCATCACCTTTGCCAAGTTGCCGCTCTCTCCGGCTCCCGGAGACGAAGAAGCTGCTTCTTCGCGCAAAGACGATTCTGCGTTCACAGTGCTCTGCAGTGTGTGTCTTCTGCCGAAAGAGTCCCGGGAGCAGTGCTTAGCTCTGCAGAGCACCGTACCTTCGTCTTTAGCCTCTCTTCTCGTCTACATCTTAGCAAAAAGCTTTTCCACTCTGTCTGGCAAGGAGAAACTGTGCCAGCACAAAAAACATCTCCCATCGTGTTCTAGAGGCTGCACGGAGGTCTGCCGAGTGTTTTGCAAGAAGAGAAAGAAAGTTGTCCAAAACAGCTTGCAATCGAATGTTCATGTGAATAGAAAAGGCAGGAGAGTGGTCAGGTACTGTTTTCTCTCAGTTGGCAAGCTGCGCACACAATCGCAGTGTTGTACAGCTTGTTTCATCACCTTTGCGAAGTTGCCGCTCTCTCCGGCTCCCGGAGACGAAGAAGCTGCTTCTTCGCGCAAAGACGATTCTGCCGCTCACAGTGCTCTGCGGTGTGCGCCTTTTGCCGAAAGAGGTCCGGCAGCGGTGCTCAGCTCTGCAGAGCACCGTACCTTCGTCTTTAGCCTCTCTTCTCGTCTACATCTTAGCAAAAAGCTTTTCCACTCTGTCTGGCAAGGAGAAACTGTGCCAGCACAAAAAACATCTCCCATCGTGTTCTAGAGGCTGCACGGAGGTCTGCCGAGTGTTTTGCAAGAAGAGAAAGAAAGTTGTCCAAAACAGCTTGCAATCGAATGTTCATGTGAATAGAAAAGGCAGGAGAGTGGTCAGGTACTGTTTTCTCTCAGTTGGCAAGCTGCGCACACAATCGCAGTGTTGTACAGCTTGTTTCATCACCTTTGCGAAGTTGCCGCTCTCTCCGGCTCCCGGAGACGAAGAAGCTGCTTCTTCGCGCAAAGACGATTCTGCCGCTCACAGTGCTCTGCAGTGTGTGTCTTCTGCCGAAAGAGTCCCGGGAGCGGTGCTTAGCTCTGCAGAGCACCGTACCTTCGTCTTTAGCCTCTCTTCTCGTCTACATCTTAGCAAAAAGCTTTTCCACTCTGTCTGGCAAGGAGAAACTGTGCCAGCACAGAAAACATCTCCCATCGTGTTCTAGAGGCTGCACGGAGGTCTGCCGAATGTTTTGCAAGAAGAGAAAGAAAGTTGTCCAAAACAGTTTGCAATCGAATGTTCATGTGAATAGAAAAGGCAGGAGAGTGGTCAGGTACTGTTTTCTCTCAGTTGGCAAGCTGTGCACACAATCGCAGTGTTGTACAGCTTGTTTCATCACCTTTGCCAAGTTGCCGCTCTCTCCGGCTCCCGGAGACGAAGAAGCTGCTTCTTCGCGCAAAGACGATTCTGCCGCTAACAGTGCTCTGCAGTGTGTGTCTTCTGCCGAAAGAGTCCCGGGAGCGGTGTCTAGCTCTGCAGAGCACCGTACCTTCGTCTTTAGCCTCTCTTCTCGTCTACATCTTAGCAAAAAGCTTTTCCACTCTGTCTGGCAAGGAGAAACTGTGCCAGCACACAAAACATCTCCCATCGTGTTCTAGAGGCTGCACGGAGGTGTGCCGAGTGTCTTGCAAGAAGAGAAAGAAAGTTGTCCAAAACAGCTTGCAATCGAATGTTCATGTGAATAGAAAAGGCAGGAGAGTGGTCAGGTACTGTTTTCTCTCAGTTGGCAAGCTGCGCACACAATCGCAGTGTTGTACAGCTTGTTTCATCACCTTTGCCAAGTTGCCGCTCTCTCCGGCTCCCGGAGACGAAGAAGCTGCTTCTTCGCGCAAAGACGATTCTGCCGCTCACAGTGCTCTGCAGTGTGTGTCTTCTGCCGAAAGAGTCCCGGGAGCGGTGCTTAGCTCTGCAGAGCACCGTACCTTCGTCTTTAGCCTCTCTTCTCGTCTACATCTTAGCAAAAAGCTTTTCCACTCTGCCTGGCAAGGAGAAACTGTGCCAGCACAGAAAACATCTCCCATCGTGTTCTAGAGGCTGCACGGAGGTCTGCCGAGTGTTTTACAAGAAGAGAAAGAAAATAGCTCAAAACAGCTTGCAATCGAATGTTCATGTGAATAGAAAAGGCAGGAGAGTGGTCAGGTACTGTTTTCTCTCAGTTGGCAAGCTGCGCACACAATCGCAGTGTTGTACAGCTTGTTTCATCACCTTTGCCAAGTTGCCGCTCTCTCCGGCTCCCGGAGACGAAGAAGCTGCTTCTTCGCGCAAAGACGATTCTGCCGCTCACAGTGCTCTGCAGTGTGTGTCTTCTGCCGAAAGAGTCCCGGGAGCGGTGTCTAGCTCTGCAGAGCACCGTACCTTCGTCTTTAGCCTCTCTTCTCGTCTACATCTTAGCAAAAAGCTTTTCCACTCTGTCTGGCAAGGAGAAACTGTGCCAGCACAGAAAACATCTCCCATCGTGTTCTAGAGGCTGCGCGGAGGTCTGCCGAATGTTTTGCAAGAAGAGAAAGAAAGTTGTCCCAAACAGCTTGCAATCGAATGTTCATGTGAATAGAAAAGGCAGGAGAGTGGTCAGGTACTGTTTTCTCTCACTTGGCAAGCTGCGCACACAATCGCAGTGTTGTACAGCTTGTTTCATCACCTTTGCGAAGTTGCCGCTCTCTCCGGCTCCCGGAGACGAAGAAGCTGCTTCTTCGCGCAAAGACGATTCTGCCGCTCACAGTGCTCTGCGGTGTGCGGCTTCAGCCGAAAAAGGCCCGGGAGTGATGCTTAGCTCTGCAGAGCACCGTACCTTCGTCTTTAGCCTCTCTTCTCGTCTACATCTTAGCAAAAAGCTTTTCCACTCTGTCTGGCAAGGAGAAACTGTGCCAGCACAGAAAACATCTCCCATCGTGTTCTAGAGGCTGCACGGAGGTCTGCCGAGTGTTTTGCAAGAAGAGAAAGAAAGTTGTCCAAAACAGCTTGCAATCGAATGTTCATGTGAATAGAAAAGGCAGGAGAGTGGTCAGGTACTGTTTTCTCTCAGTTGGCAAGCTGCGCACACAATCGCAGTGTTGTACAGCTTGTTTCATCACCTTTGCCAAGTTGCCGCTCTCTCCGGCTCCCGGAGACGAAGAAGCTGCTTCTTCGCGCAAAGACGATTCTGCCGTTCACAGTGCTCTGCAGTGTGTGTCTTCTGCCGAAAGAGGCCCGGGAGCAGTGCTTAGCTCTGCAGAGCACCGTGCCTTCGTCTTTAGCCTCTCTTCTCGTCTACATCTTAGCAAAAAGCTTTTCCACTCTGTCTGGCAAGGAGAAACTGTGCCAGCACAGAAAACATCTCCCATCGTGTTCTAGAGGCTGCACGGACGTCTGCCGAGTGTTTTGCAAGAAGAGAAAGAAAGTTGTCCAAAACAGCTTGCAATCGAATGTTCATGTGAATAGAAAAGGCAGGAGAGTGGTCAGGTACTGTTTTCTCTCAGTTGGCAAGCTGCGCACACAATCACAGTGTTGTACAGCTTGTTTCATCACCTTTGCCAAGTTGCCGCTCTCTCCGGCTCCCGGAGACGAAGAAGCTGCTTCTTCGCGCAAAGACGATTCTGCCGCTCACAGTGCTCTGCAGTGTGTGTCTTCTGCCGAAAGAGTCCCGGGAGCGGTGCTTAGCTCTGCAGAGCACCGTACCTTCGTCTTTAGCCTCTCTTCTCGTCTACATCTTAGCAAAAAGCTTTTCCACTCTGTCTGGCAAGGAGAAACTGTGCCAGCACAGAAAACATCTCCCATCGTGTTCTAGAGGCTGCACGGAGGTCTGCCGAATGTTTTGCAAGAAGAGAAAGAAAGTTGTCCAAAACAGCTTGCAATCGAATGTTCATGTGAATAGAAAAGGCAGGAGAGTGGTAAGGTACTGTTTTCTCTCAGTTGGCAAGCTGCGCACACAATCGCAGTCTTGTACAGCTTGTTTCATCACCTTTGCCAAGTTGCCGCTCTCTCCGGCTCCCGGAGACGAAGAAGCTGCTTCTTCGCGCAAAGACGATTCTGCCGCTCACAGTGCTCTGCAGTGTGTGTCTTCTGCCGAAAGAGTCCCGGGAGCGGTGCTTAGCTCTGCAGAGCACCGTACCTTCGTCTTTAGCCTCTCTTCTCGTCTACATCTTAGCAAAAAGCTTTTCCACTCTGTCTGGCAAGGAGAAACTGTGCCAGCACAGAAAACATCTCCCATCGTGTTCTAGAGGCTGCACGGAGGTCTGCCGAGTGTTTTACAAGAAGAGAAAGAAAATTGCTCAAAACAGCTTGCAATCGAATGTTCATGTGAATAGAAAAGGCAGGAGAGTGGTCAGGTACTGTTTTCTCTCAGTTGGCAAGCTGCGCACACAATCGCAGTGTTGTACAGCTTGTTTCATCACCTTTGCCAAGTTGCCGCTCTCTCCGGCTCCCGGAGACGAAGAAGCTGCTTCTTCGCGCAAAGATGATTCTGCCGCTCACAGTGCTCTGCAGTGTGTGTCTTCTGCCGAAAGAGTCCCGGGAGCGGTGTCTAGCTCTGCAGAGCACCGTACCTTCGTCTTTAGCCTCTCTTCTCGTCTACATCTTAGCAAAAAGCTTTTCCACTCTGTCTGGCAAGGAGAAACTGTGCCAGCACAGAAAACATCTCCCATCGTGTTCTAGAGGCTGCGCGGAGGTCTGCCGAATATTTTGCAAGAAGAGAAAGAAAGTTGTCCAAAACAGCTTGCAATCGAATGTTCATGTGAATAGAAAAGGCAGGAGAGTGGTCAGGTACTGTTTTCTCTCAGTTGGCAAGCTGCGCACACAATCGCAGTGTTGTACAGCTTGTTTCATCACCTTTGCCAAGTTGCCGCTCTCTCCGGCTCCCGGAGACGAAGAAGCTGCTTCTTCGCGCAAAGACGATTCTGCCGTTCACAGTGCTCTGCAGTGTGTGTCTTCTGCCGAAAGAGTCCCGGGAGCGGTGCTTAGCTCTGCAGAGCACCGTACCTTCGTCTTTAGCCTCTCTTCTCGTCTACATCTTAGCAAAAAGCTTTTCCACTCTGTCTGGCAAGGAGAAACTGTGCCAGCACAAAAAACATCTCCCATCGTGTTCTAGAGGCTGCACGGAGGTGTGCCGAGTGTTTTGCAAGAAGAGAAAGAAAGTTGTCCAAAACAGCTTGCAATCGAATGTTCATGTGAATAGAAAAGGCAGGAGAGTGGTCAGGTACTGTTTTCTCTCAGTTGGCAAGCTGCGCACACACTCGCAGTGTTGTACAGCTTGTTTCATCACCTTTGCGAAGTTGCCGCTCTCTCCGGCTCCCGGAGACGAAGAAGCTGCTTCTTCGCGCAAAGACGATTCTGCCGCTCACAGTGCTCTGCGGTGTGCGCCTTTTGCCGAAAGAGGTCCGGGAGCGGTGCTCAGCTCTGCAGAGCACCGTACCTTCGTCTTTAGCCTCTCTTCTCGTCTACATCTTAGCAAAAAGCTTTTCCACTCTGTCTGGCAAGGAGAAACTGTGCCAGCACAAAAAACATCTCCCATCGTGTTCTAGAGGCTGCACGGAGGTCTGCCGAGTGTTTTGCAAGAAGAGAAAGAAAGTTGTCCCAAACAGCTTGCAATCGAATGTTCATGTGAATAGAAAAGGAGGAGAGTGGTCAGGTACTGTTTTCTCTCAGTTGGCAAGCTGCGCACACAATCGCAGTGTTGTACAGCTTGTTTCATCACCTTTGCGAAGTTGCCGCTCTCTCCGGCTCCCGGAGACGAAGAAGCTGCTTCTTCGCGCAAAGACGATTCTGCCGCTCACAGTGCTCTGCGGTGTGCGGCTTCTGCCGAAAGAGGCCCGGGAGTGATGCTTAGCTCTGCAGAGCACCGTACCTTCGTCTTTAGCCTCTCTTCTCGTCTACATCTTAGCAAAAAGCTTTTCCACTCTGTCTGGCAAGGAGAAACTGTGCCAGCACAGAAAACATCTCCCATCGTGTTCTAGAGGCTGCACGGAGGTGTGCCGAGTGTTTTGCAAGAAGAGAAAGAAAGTTGTCCAAAACAGCTTGCAATCGAATGTTCATGTGAATAGAAAAGGCAGGAGAGTGGTCAGGTACTGTTTTCTCTCAGTTGGCAAGCTGCGCACACAATCGCAGTGTTGTACAGCTTGTTTCATCACCTTTGCCAAGTTGCCGCTCTCTCCGGCTCCCGGAGACGAAGAAGCTGCTTCTTCGCGCAAAGACGATTCTGCCGCTCACAGTGCTCTGCAGTGTGTGTCTTCTGCCGAAAGAGTCCCGGGAGCGGTGTCTAGCTCTGCAGAGCACCGTACCTTCGTCTTTAGCCTCTCTTCTCGTCTACATCTTAGCAAAAAGCTTTTCCACTCTTTCTGGCAAGGAGAAACTGTGCCAGCACAGAAAACATCTCCCATCGTGTTCTAGAGGCTGCACGGAGGTCTGCCGAGTGTTTTGCAAGAAGAGAAAGAAAGTTGTCCAAAACAGCTTCCAATCGAATGTTCATGTGAATAGAAAAGGCAGGAGAGTGGTCAGGTACTGTTTTCTCTCAGTTGGCAAGCTGCGCACACAATCGCAGTGTTGTACAGCTTGTTTCATCACCTTTGCCAAGTTGCCGCTCTCTCCGGCTCCCGGAGACGAAGAAGCTGCTTCTTTGCGCAGAGACGATTCTGCCGCTCACAGTGCTCTGCGGTGTGTGTCTTCTGCCGAAAGAGGCCCGGGAGCGGTGTCTAGCTCTGCAGAGCACCGTACCTTCGTCTTTAGCCTCTCTTCTCGTCTACATCTTAGCAAAAAGCTTTTCCACTCTGTCTGGCAAGGAGAAACTGTGCCAGCACAGAAAACATCTCCCATCGTGTTCTAGAGGCTGCACGGAGGTCTGCCGAGTGTTTTGCAAGAAGAGAAAGAAAGTTGTCCAAAACAGCTTGCAATCGAATGTTCATGTGAATAGAAAAGGCAGGAGAGTGGTCAGGTACTGTTTTCTCTCAGTTGGCAAGCTGCGCACACAATCGCAGTGTTGTACAGCTTGTTTCATCACCTTTGCCAAGTTGCCGCTCTCTCCGGCTCCCGGAGACGAAGAAGCTGCTTCTTCGCGCAAAGACGATTCTGCCGCTCACAGTGCTCTGCAGTGTGTGTCTTCTGCCGAAAGAGTCCCGGGAGCGGTGCTTAGCTCTGCAGAGCACCGTACCTTCGTCTTTAGCCTCTCTTCTCGTCTACATCTTAGCAAAAAGCTTTTCCACTCTGTCTGGCAAGGAGAAACTGTGCCAGCACACAAAACATCTCCCATCGTGTTCTAGAGGCTGCACGGAGGTCTGCCGAGTGTTTTACAAGAAGAGAAAGAAAATTGCTCAAAACAGCTTGCAATCGAATGTTCATGTGAATAGAAAAGGCAGGAGAGTGGTCAGGTACTGTTTTCTCTCAGTTGGCAAGCTGCGCACACAATCGCAGTGTTGTACAGCTTGTTTCATCACCTTTGCCAAGTTGCCGCTCTCTCCGGCTCCCGGAGACGAAGAAGCTGCTTCTTCGCGCAAAGACGATTCTGCCGTTCACAGTGCTCTGCAGTGTGTGTCTTCTGCCGAAAGAGTCCCGGGAGCGGTGCTTAGCTCTGCAGAGCACCGTACCTTCGTCTTTAGCCTCTCTTCTCGTCTACATCTTAGCAAAAAGCTTTTCCACTCTGTCTGGCAAGGAGAAACTGTGCCAGCACAGAAAACATCTCCCATCGTGTTCTAGAGGCTGCGCGGAGGTCTGCCGAATATTTTGCAAGAAGAGAAAGAAAGTTGTCCAAAACAGCTTGCAATCGAATGTTCATGTGAATAGAAAAGGCAGGAGAGTGGTCAGGTACTGTTTTCTCTCAGTTGGCAAGCTGCGCACACAATCGCAGTGTTGTACAGCTTGTTTCATCACCTTTGCCAAGTTGCCGCTCTCTCCGGCTCCCGGAGACGAAGAAGCTGCTTCTTCGCGCAAAGACGATTCTGCCGCTCACAGTGCTCTGCGGTGTGCGCCTTTTGCCGAAAGAGGTCCGGGAGCGGTGCTCAGCTCTGCAGAGCACCGTACCTTCGTCTTTAGCCTCTCTTCTCGTCTACATCTTAGCAAAAAGCTTTTCCACTCTGTCTGGCAAGGAGAAACTGTGCCAGCACAAAAAACATCTCCCATCGTGTTCTAGAGGCTGCACGGAGGTCTGCCGAGTGTTTTGCAAGAAGAGAAAGAAAGTTGTCCCAAACAGCTTGCAATCGAATGTTCATGGGAATAGAAAAGGGGGAGAGTGGTCCGGTACTGTTTTCTCTCAGTTGGCAAGCTGCGCACACAATCGCAGTGTTGTACAGCTTGTTTCATCACCTTTGCGAAGTTGCCGCTCTCTCCGGCTCCCGGAGACGAAGAAGCTGCTTCTTCGCGCAAAGACGCTTCTGCCGCTCACAGTGCTCTGCGGTGTGCGGCTTCTGCCGAAAAAGGCCCGGGAGCGGTGCTTAGCTCTGCAGAGCACCGTACCTTCGTCTTTAGCCTCTCTTCTCGTCTACATCTTAGCAAAAAGCTTTTCCACTCTGTCTGGCAAGGAGAAACTGTGCCAGCACAGAAAACATCTCCCATCGTGTTCTAGAGGCTGCACGGAGGTGTGCCGAGTGTTTTGCAAGAAGAGAAAGAAAGTTGTCCAAAACAGCTTGCAATCGAATGTTCATGTGAATAGAAAAGGCAGGAGAGTGGTCAGGTACTGTTTTCTCTCAGTTGGCAAGCTGCGCACACAATCGCAGTGTTGTACAGCTTGTTTCATCACCTTTGCCAAGTTGCCGCTCTCTCCGGCTCCCGGAGACGAAGAAGCTGCTTCTTCGCGCAAAGACGATTCTGCCGTTCACAGTGCTCTGCAGTGTGTGTCTTCTGCCGAAAGAGGCCCGGGAGCAGTGCTTAGCTCTGCAGAGCACCGTACCTTCGTCTTTAGCCTCTCTTCTCGTCTACATCTTAGCAAAAAGCTTTTCCACTCTGTCTGGCAAGGAGAAACTGTGCCAGCACAAAAAACATCTCCCATCGTGTTCTAGAGGCTGCACGGAGGTCTGCCGAGTGTTTTGCAAGAAGAGAAAGAAAGTTGTCCAAAACAGCTTGCAATCGAATGTTCATGTGAATAGAAAAGGCAGGAGAGTGGTCAGGTACTGTTTTGTCTCACTTGGCAAGCTGCGCACACAATCGCAGTGTTGTACAGCTTGTTTCATCACCTTTGCGAAGTTGCCGCTCTCTCCGGCTCCCGGAGACGAAGAAGCTGCTTCTTCGCGCAAAGACGATTCTGCCGCTCACAGTGCTCTGCGGTGTGCGCCTTCTGCCGAAAGAGGTCCGGGAGCGGTGCTCAGCTCTGCAGAGCACCGTACCTTCGTCTTTAGCCTCTCTTCTCGTCTACATCTTAGCAAAAAGCTTTTCCACTCTGTCTGGCAAGGAGAAACTGTGCCAGCACAGAAAACATCTCCCATCGTGTTCTAGAGGCTGCACGGAGGTCTGCCGAGTGTTTTGCAAGAAGAGAAAGAAAGTTGTCCAAAACAGCTTGCAATCGAATGTTCATGTGAATAGAAAAGGCAGGAGAGTGGTCAGGTACTGTTTTCTCTCAGTTGGCAAGCTGCGCACACAATCGCAGTGTTGTACAGCTTGTTTCATCACCTTTGCCAAGTTGCCGCTCTCTCCGGCTCCCGGAGACGAAGAAGCTGCTTCTTCGCGCAAAGACGATTCTGCCGTTCACAGTGCTCTGCAGTGTGTGTCTTCTGCCGAAAGAGTCCCGGGAGCAGTGCTTAGCTCTGCAGAGCACCGTACCTTCGTCTTTAGCCTCTCTTCTCGTCTACATCTTAGCAAAAAGCTTTTCCACTCTGTCTGGCAAGGAGAAACTGTGCCAGCACAAAAAACATCTCCCATCGTGTTCTAGAGGCTGCACGGAGGTCTGCCGAGTGTTTTGCAAGAAGAGAAAGAAAGTTGTCCAAAACAGCTTGCAATCGAATGTTCATGTGAATAGAAAAGGCAGGAGAGTGGTCAGGTACTGTTTTCTCTCAGTTGGCAAGCTGCGCACACAATCGCAGTGTTGTACAGCTTGTTTCATCACCTTTGCCAAGTTGCCGCTCTCTCCGGCTCCCGGAGACGAAGAAGCTGCTTCTTCGCGCAAAGACGATTCTGCCGCTCACAGTGCTCTGCGGTGTGCGCCTTCTGCCGAAAGAGGTCCGGGAGCGGTGCTCAGCTCTGCAGAGCACCGTACCTTCGTCTTTAGCCTCTCTTCTCGTCTACATCTTAGCAAAAAGCTTTTCCACTCTGTCTGGCAAGGAGAAACTGTGCCAGCACAGAAAACATCTCCCATCGTGTTCTAGAGGCTGCACGGAGGTCTGCCGAGTGTTTTGCAAGAAGAGAAAGAAAGTTGTCCAAAACAGCTTGCAATCGAATGTTCATGTGAATAGAAAAGGCAGGAGAGTGGTCAGGTACTGTTTTCCCTCAGTTGGCAAGCTGCGCACACAATCACAGTGTTGTACAGCTTGTTTCATCACCTTTGCCAAGTTGCCGCTCTCTCCGGCTCCCGGAGACGAAGAAGCTGCTTCTTCGCGCAAAGACGATTCTGCCGCTCACAGTGCTCTGCAGTGTGTGTCTTCTGCCGAAAGAGTCCCGGGAGCGGTGCTTAGCTCTGCAGAGCACCGTACCTTCGTCTTTAGCCTCTCTTCTCGTCTACATCTTAGCAAAAAGCTTTTCCACTCTGTCTGGCAAGGAGAAACTGTGCCAGCACAGAAAACATCTCCCATCGTGTTCTAGAGGCTGCACGGAGGTCTGCCGAATGTTTTGCAAGAAGAGAAAGAAAGTTGTCCAAAACAGCTTGCAATCGAATGTTCATGTGAATAGAAAAGGCAGGAGAGTGGTAAGGTACTGTTTTCTCTCAGTTGGCAAGCTGCGCACACAATCGCAGTCTTGTACAGCTTGTTTCATCACCTTTGCCAAGTTGCCGCTCTCTCCGGCTCCCGGAGACGAAGAAGCTGCTTCTTCGCGCAAAGACGATTCTGCCGCTCACAGTGCTCTGCAGTGTGTGTCTTCTGCCGAAAGAGTCCCGGGAGCGGTGCTTAGCTCTGCAGAGCACCGTACCTTCGTCTTTAGCCTCTCTTCTCGTCTACATCTTAGCAAAAAGCTTTTCCACTCTGTCTGGCAAGGAGAAACTGTGCCAGCACAGAAAACATCTCCCATCGTGTTCTAGAGGCTGCACGGATGTCTGCCGAGTGTTTTACAAGAAGAGAAAGAAAATTGCTCAAAACAGCTTGCAATCGAATGTTCATGTGAATAGAAAAGGCAGGAGAGTGGTCAGGTACTGTTTTCTCTCAGTTGGCAAGCTGCGCACACAATCGCAGTGTTGTACAGCTTGTTTCATCACCTTTGCCAAGTTGCCGCTCTCTCCGGCTCCCGGAGACGAAGAAGCTGCTTCTTCGCGCAAAGATGATTCTGCCGCTCACAGTGCTCTGCAGTGTGTGTCTTCTGCCGAAAGAGTCCCGGGAGCGGTGTCTAGCTCTGCAGAGCACCGTACCTTCGTCTTTAGCCTCTCTTCTCGTCTACATCTTAGCAAAAAGCTTTTCCACTCTGTCTGGCAAGGAGAAACTGTGCCAGCACAGAAAACATCTCCCATCGTGTTCTAGAGGCTGCGCGGAGGTCTGCCGAATATTTTGCAAGAAGAGAAAGAAAGTTGTCCAAAACAGCTTGCAATCGAATGTTCATGTGAATAGAAAAGGCAGGAGAGTGGTCAGGTACTGTTTTCTCTCAGTTGGCAAGCTGCGCACACAATCGCAGTGTTGTACAGCTTGTTTCATCACCTTTGCCAAGTTGCCGCTCTCTCCGGCTCCCGGAGACGAAGAAGCTGCTTCTTCGCGCAAAGACGATTCTGCCGTTCACAGTGCTCTGCAGTGTGTGTCTTCTGCCGAAAGAGTCCCGGGAGCGGTGCTTAGCTCTGCAGAGCACCGTACCTTCGTCTTTAGCCTCTCTTCTCGTCTACATCTTAGCAAAAAGCTTTTCCACTCTGTCTGGCAAGGAGAAACTGTGCCAGCACAAAAAACATCTCCCATCGTGTTCTAGAGGCTGCACGGAGGTGTGCCGAGTGTTTTGCAAGAAGAGAAAGAAAGTTGTCCAAAACAGCTTGCAATCGAATGTTCATGTGAATAGAAAAGGCAGGAGAGTGGTCAGGTACTGTTTTCTCTCAGTTGGCAAGCTGCGCACACACTCGCAGTGTTGTACAGCTTGTTTCATCACCTTTGCGAAGTTGCCGCTCTCTCCGGCTCCCGGAGACGAAGAAGCTGCTTCTTCGCGCAAAGACGATTCTGCCGCTCACAGTGCTCTGCGGTGTGCGCCTTTTGCCGAAAGAGGTCCGGGAGCGGTGCTCAGCTCTGCAGAGCACCGTACCTTCGTCTTTAGCCTCTCTTCTCGTCTACATCTTAGCAAAAAGCTTTTCCACTCTGTCTGGCAAGGAGAAACTGTGCCAGCACAAAAAACATCTCCCATCGTGTTCTAGAGGCTGCACGGAGGTCTGCCGAGTGTTTTGCAAGAAGAGAAAGAAAGTTGTCCCAAACAGCTTGCAATCGAATGTTCATGTGAATAGAAAAGGAGGAGAGTGGTCAGGTACTGTTTTCTCTCAGTTGGCAAGCTGCGCACACAATCGCAGTGTTGTACAGCTTGTTTCATCACCTTTGCGAAGTTGCCGCTCTCTCCGGCTCCCGGAGACGAAGAAGCTGCTTCTTCGCGCAAAGACGATTCTGCCGCTCACAGTGCTCTGCGGTGTGCGCCTTCTGCCGAAAGAGGCCCGGGAGTGATGCTTAGCTCTGCAGAGCACCGTACCTTCGTCTTTAGCCTCTCTTCTCGTCTACATCTTAGCAAAAAGCTTTTCCACTCTGTCTGGCAAGGAGAAACTGTGCCAGCACAGAAAACATCTCCCATCGTGTTCTAGAGGCTGCACGGAGGTGTGCCGAGTGTTTTGCAAGAAGAGAAAGAAAGTTGTCCAAAACAGCTTGCAATCGAATGTTCATGTGAATAGAAAAGGCAGGAGAGTGGTCAGGTACTGTTTTCTCTCAGTTGGCAAGCTGCGCACACAATCGCAGTGTTGTACAGCTTGTTTCATCACCTTTGCCAAGTTGCCGCTCTCTCCGGCTCCCGGAGACGAAGAAGCTGCTTCTTCGCGCAAAGACGATTCTGCCGCTCACAGTGCTCTGCAGTGTGTGTCTTCTGCCGAAAGAGTCCCGGGAGCGGTGTCTAGCTCTGCAGAGCACCGTACCTTCGTCTTTAGCCTCTCTTCTCGTCTACATCTTAGCAAAAAGCTTTTCCACTCTTTCTGGCAAGGAGAAACTGTGCCAGCACAGAAAACATCTCCCATCGTGTTCTAGAGGCTGCACGGAGGTCTGCCGAGTGTTTTGCAAGAAGAGAAAGAAAGTTGTCCAAAACAGCTTGCAATCGAATGTTCATGTGAATAGAAAAGGCAGGAGAGTGGTCAGGTACTGTTTTCTCTCAGTTGGCAAGCTGCGCACACAATCGCAGTGTTGTACAGCTTGTTTCATCACCTTTGCCAAGTTGCCGCTCTCTCCGGCTCCCGGAGACGAAGAAGCTGCTTCTTCGCGCAGAGACGATTCTGCCGCTCACAGTGCTCTGCGGTGTGTGTCTTCTGCCGAAAGAGGCCCGGGAGCGGTGTCTAGCTCTGCAGAGCACCGTACCTTCGTCTTTAGCCTCTCTTCTCGTCTACATCTTAGCAAAAAGCTTTTCCACTCTGTCTGGCAAGGAGAAACTTTGCCAGCACAGAAAACATCTCCCATCGTGTTCTAGAGGCTGCACGGAGGTCTGCCGAGTGTTTTGCAAGAAGAGAAAGAAAGTTGTCCAAAACAGCTTGCAATCGAATGTTCATGTGAATAGAAAAGGCAGGAGAGTGGTCAGGTACTGTTTTCTCTCAGTTGGCAAGCTGCGCACACAATCGCAGTGTTGTACAGCTTGTTTCATCACCTTTGCCAAGTTGCCGCTCTCTCCGGCTCCCGGAGACGAAGAAGCTGCTTCTTCGCGCAAAGACGATTCTGCCGCTCACAGTGCTCTGCAGTGTGTGTCTTCTGCCGAAAGAGTCCCGGGAGCGGTGCTCAGCTCTGCAGAGCACCGTACCTTCGTCTTTAGCCTCTCTTCTCGTCTACATCTTAGCAAAAAGCTTTTCCACTCTGTCTGGCAAGGAGAAACTGTGCCAGCACAGAAAACATCTCCCATCGTGTTCTAGAGGCTGCACGGAGGTCTGCCGAGTGTTTTACAGGAAGAGAAAGAAAATTGCTCAAAACAGCTTGCAATCGAATGTTCATGTGAATAGAAAAGGCAGGAGGGTGGTCAGGTACTGTTTTCTCTCAGTTGGCAAGCTGCGCACACAATCGCAGTGTTGTACAGCTTGTTTCATCACCTTTGCGAAGTTGCCGCTCTCTCCGGCTCCCGGAGACGAAGAAGCTGCTTCTTCGCGCAAAGATGATTCTGCCGCTCACAGTGCTCTGCAGTGTGTGTCTTCTGCCGAAAGAGTCCCGGGAGCGGTGTCTAGCTCTGCAGAGCACCGTACCTTCGTCTTTAGCCTCTCTTCTCGTCTACATCTTAGCAAAAAGCTTTTCCACTCTGTCTGGCAAGGAGAAACTGTGCCAGCACAGAAAACATCTCCCATCGTGTTCTAGAGGCTGCGCGGAGGTCTGCCGAATATTTTGCAAGAAGAGAAAGAAAGTTGTCCAAAACAGCTTGCAATCGAATGTTCATGTGAATAGAAAAGGCAGGAGAGTGGTCAGGTACTGTTTTCTCTCAGTTGGCAAGCTGCGCACACAATCGCAGTCTTGTACAGCTTGTTTCATCACCTTTGCCAAGTTGCCGCTCTCTCCGGCTCCCGGAGACGAAGAAGCTGCTTCTTCGCGCAAAGACGATTCTGCCGCTCACAGTGCTCTGCGGTGTGCGCCTTTTGCCGAAAGAGGTCCGGGAGCGGTGCTCAGCTCTGCAGAGCACCGTAACTTCGTCTTTAGCCTCTCTTCTCGTCTACATCTTAGCAAAAAGCTTTTCCACTCTGTCTGGCAAGGAGAAACTGTGCCAGCACAAAAAACATCTCCCATCGTGTTCTAGAGGCTGCACGGAGGTCTGCCGAGTGTTTTGCAAGAAGAGAAAGAAAGTTGTCCCAAACAGCTTGCAATCGAATGTTCATGTGAATAGAAAAGGCAGGAGAGTGGTCAGGTACTGTTTTCTCTCACTTGGCAAGCTGCGCACACAATCGCAGTGTTGTACAGCTTGTTTCATCACCTTTGCGAAGTTGCCGCTCTCTCCGGCTCCCGGAGACGAAGAAGCTGCTTCTTCGCGCAAAGACGATTCTGCCGCTCACAGTGCTCTGCAGTGTGTGTCTTCTGCCGAAAGAGTCCCGGGAGCGGTGCTTAGCTCTGCAGAGCACCGTACCTTCGTCTTTAGCCTCTCTTCTCGTCTACATCTTAGCAAAAAGCTTTTCCACTCTGTCTGGCAAGGAGAAACCGTGCCAGCACAGAAAACATCTCCCATCGTGTTCCAGAGGCTGCACGGAGGTCTGCCGAATGTTTTGCAAGAAGAGAAAGAAAGTTGTCCAAAACAGCTTGCAATCGAATGTTCATGTGAATAGAAAAGGCAGGAGAGTGGTCAGGTACTGTTTTCTCTCAGTTGGCAAGCTGCGCACACAATCGCAGTGTTGTACAGCTTGTTTCATCACCTTTGCCAAGTTGCCGCTCTCTCCGACTCCCGGAGACGAAGAAGCTGCTTCTTCGCGCAAAGACGATTCTGCCGCTCACAGTGCTCTGCGGTGTGTGTCTTCTGCCGAAAGAGTCCCGGGAGCGGTGCTTAGCTCTGCAGAGCACCGTACCTTCGTCTTTAGCCTCTCTTCTCGTCTACATCTTAGCAAAAAGCTTTTCCACTCTGTCTGGCAAGGAGAAACTGTGCCAGCACAGAAAACATCTCCCATCGTGTTCTAGAGGCTGCGCGGAGGTCTGCCGAATGTTTTGCAAGAAGAGAAAGAAAGTTGTCCAAAACAGCTTGCAATCGAATGTTCATGTGAATAGAAAAGGCAGGAGAGTGGTCAGGTACTGTTTTCTCTCAGTTGGCAAGCTGCGCACACAATCGCAGTGTTGTACAGCTTGTTTCATCACCTTTGCCAAGTTGCCGCTCTCTCCGGCTCCCGGAGACGAAGAAGCTGCTTCTTCGCGCAAAGATGATTCTGCCGCTCACAGTGCTCTGCAGTGTGTGTCTTCTGCCGAAAGAGTCCCGGGAGCGGTGTCTAGCTCTGCAGAGCACCGTACCTTCGTCTTTAGCCTCTCTTCTCGTCTACATCTTAGCAAAAAGCTTTTCCACTCTGTCTGGCAAGGAGAAACTGTGCCAGCACAGAAAACATCTCCCATCGTGTTCTAGAGGCTGCGCGGAGGTCTGCCGAATATTTTGCAAGAAGAGAAAGAAAGTTGTCCAAAACAGCTTGCAATCGAATGTTCATGTGAATAGAAAAGGCAGGAGAGTGGTCAGGTACTGTTTTCTCTCAGTTGGCAAGCTGCGCACACAATCGCAGTGTTGTACAGCTTGTTTCATCACCTTTGCCAAGTTGCCGCTCTCTCCGGCTCCCGGAGACGAAGAAGCTGCTTCTTCGCGCAAAGACGATTCTGCCGTTCACAGTGCTCTGCAGTGTGTGTCTTCTACCGAAAGAGTCCCGGGAGCAGTGCATAGCTCTGCAGAGCACCGTACCTTCGTCTTTAGCCTCTCTTCTCGTCTACATCTTAGCAAAAAGCTTTTCCACTCTGTCTGGCAAGGAGAAACTGTGCCAGCACAGAAAACATCTCCCATCGTGTTCTAGAGGCTGCGCGGAGGTCTGCCGAATATTTTGCAAGAAGAGAAAGAAAGTTGTCCAAAACAGCTTGCAATCGAATGTTCATGTGAATAGAAAAGGCAGGAGAGTGGTCAGGTACTGTTTTCTCTCAGTTGGCAAGCTGCGCACACAATCGCAGTGTTGTACAGCTTGTTTCATCACCTTTGCCAAGTTGCCGCTCTCTCCGGCTCCCGGAGACGAAGAAGCTGCTTCTTCGCGCAAAGACGATTCTGCCGTTCACAGTGCTCTGCAGTGTGTGTCTTCTGCCGAAAGAGTCCCGGGAGCAGTGCTTAGCTCTGCAGAGCACCGTACCTTCGTCTTTAGCCTCTCTTCTCGTCTACATCTTAGCAAAAAGCTTTTCCACTCTGTCTGGCAAGGAGAAACTGTGCCAGCACAAAAAACATCTCCCATCGTGTTCTAGAGGCTGCACGGACGTCTGCCGAGTGTTTTGCAAGAAGAGAAAGAAAGTTGTCCAAAACAGCTTGCAATCGAATGTTCATGTGAATAGAAAAGGCAGGAGAGTGGTCAGGTACTGTTTTCTCTCAGTTGGCAAGCTGCGCACACAATCGCAGTGTTGTACAGCTTGTTTCATCACCTTTGCGAAGTTGCCGCTCTCTCCGGCTCCCGGAGACGAAGAAGCTGCTTCTTCGCGCAAAGACGATTCTGCCGCTCACAGTGGTCTGCGGTGTGCGCCTTTTGCCGAAAGAGGTCCGGGAGCGGTGCTTAGCTCTGCAGAGCACCGTACCTTCGTCTTTAGCCTCTCTTCTCGTCTACATCTTAGCAAAAAGCTTTTCCACTCTGTCTGGCAAGGAGAAACTGTGCCAGCACAAAAAACATCTCCCATCGTGTTCTAGAGGCTGCACGGAGGTCTGCCGAGTGTTTTGCAAGAAGAGAAAGAAAGTTGTCCAAAACAGCTTGCAATCGAATGTTCATGTGAATAGAAAAGGCAGGAGAGTGGTCAGGTACTGTTTTCTCTCAGTTGGCAAGCTGCGCACACAATCGCAGTGTTGTACAGCTTGTTTCATCACCTTTGCGAAGTTGCCGCTCTCTCCGGCTCCCGGAGACGAAGAAGCTGCTTCTTCGCGCAAAGACGATTCTGCCGCTCACAGTGCTCTGCAGTGTGTGTCTTCTGCCGAAAGAGTCCCGGGAGCGGTGCTTAGCTCTGCAGAGCACCGTACCTTCGTCTTTAGCCTCTCTTCTCGTCTACATCTTAGCAAAAAGCTTTTCCACTCTGTCTGGCAAGGAGAAACTGTGCCAGCACAGAAAACATCTCCCATCGTGTTCTAGAGGCTGCACGGAGGTCTGCCGAATGTTTTGCAAGAAGAGAAAGAAAGTTGTCCAAAACAGTTTGCAATCGAATGTTCATGTGAATAGAAAAGGCAGGAGAGTGGTCAGGTACTGTTTTCTCTCAGTTGGCAAGCTGCGCACACAATCGCAGTGTTGTACAGCTTGTTTCATCACCTTTGCCAAGTTGCCGCTCTCTCCGGCTCCCGGAGGCGAAGAAGCTGCTTCTTCGCGCAAAGACGATTCTGCCGCTAACAGTGCTCTGCAGTGTGTGTCTTCTGCCGAAAGAGTCCCGGGAGCGGTGTCTAGCTCTGCAGAGCACCGTACCTTCGTCTTTAGCCTCTCTTCTCGTCTACATCTTAGCAAAAAGCTTTTCCACTCTGTCTGGCAAGGAGAAACTGTGCCAGCACACAAAACATCTCCCATCGTGTTCTAGAGGCTGCACGGAGGTCTGCCGAGTGTTTTGCAAGAAGAGAAAGAAAGTTGTCCAAAACAGCTTGCAATCGAATGTTCATGTGAATAGAAAAGGCAGGAGAGTGGTCAGGTACTGTTTTCTCTCAGTTGGCAAGCTGCGCACACAATCGCAGTGTTGTACAGCTTGTTTCATCACCTTTGCGAAGTTTCCGCTCTCTCCGGCTCCCGGAGACGAAGAAGCTGCTTCTTCGCGCAAAGACGATTCTGCCTCTCACAGTGCTCTGCGGTGTGTGTCTTCTGCCGAAAGAGGCCCGGGAGCGGTGTCTAGCTCTGCAGAGCACCGTACCTTCGTCTTTAGCCTCTCTTCTCGTCTACATCTTAGCAAAAAGCTTTTCCACTCTGTCTGGCAAGGAGAAACTGTGCCAGCACAGAAAACATCTCCCATCGTGTTCTAGAGGCTGCACGGAGGTCTGCCGAGTGTTTTGCAAGAAGAGAAAGAAAGTTGTCCAAAACAGCTTGCAATCGAATGTTCATGTGAATAGAAAAGGCAGGAGAGTGGTCAGGTACTGTTTTCTCTCAGTTGGCAAGCTGCGCACACAATCGCAGTGTTGTACAGCTTGTTTCATCACCTTTGCCAAGTTGCCGCTCTCTCCGGCTCCCGGAGACGAAGAAGCTGCTTCTTCGCGCAAAGACGATTCTGCCGCTCACAGTGCTCTGCAGTGTGTGTCTTCTGCCGAAAGAGTCCCGGGAGCGGTGCTTAGCTCTGCAGAGCACCGTACCTTCGTCTTTAGCCTCTCTTCTCGTCTACATCTTAGCAAAAAGCTTTTCCACTCTGCCTGGCAAGGAGAAACTGTGCCAGCACAGAAAACATCTCCCATCGTGTTCTAGAGGCTGCACGGAGGTCTGCCGAGTGTTTTACAAGAAGAGAAAGAAAGTTGCTCAAAACAGCTTGCAATCGAATGTTCATGTGAATAGAAAAGGCAGGAGAGTGGTCAGGTACTGTTTTCTCTCAGTTGGCAAGCTGCGCACACAATCGCAGTGTTGTACAGCTTGTTTCATCACCTTTGCCAAGTTGCCGCTATCTCCGGCTCCCGGAGACGAAGAAGCTGCTTCTTCGCGCAAAGACGATTCTGCCGCTCACAGTGCTCTGCAGTGTGTGTCTTCTGCCGAAAGAGTCCCGGGAGCGGTGTCTAGCTCTGCAGAGCACCGTACCTTCGTCTTTAGCCTCTCTTCTCGTCTACATCTTAGCAAAAAGCTTTTCCACTCTGTCTGGCAAGGAGAAACTGTGCCAGCACAGAAAACATCTCCCATCGTGTTCTAGAGGCTGCGCGGAGGTCTGCCGAATATTTTGCAAGAAGAGAAAGAAAGTTGTCCAAAACAGCTTGCAATCGAATGTTCATGTGAATAGAAAAGGCAGGAGAGTGGTCAGGTACTGTTTTCTCTCAGTTGGCAAGCTGCGCACACAATCGCAGTGTTGTACAGCTTGTTTCATCACCTTTGCCAAGTTGCCGCTCTCTCCGGCTCCCGGAGACGAAGAAGCTGCTTCTTCGCGCAAAGACGATTCTGCCGTTCACAGTGCTCTGCAGTGTGTGTCTTCTGCCGAAAGAGTCCCGGGAGCGGTGCTTAGCTCTGCAGAGCACCGTACCTTCGTCTTTAGCCTCTCTTCTCGTCTACATCTTAGCAAAAAGCTTTTCCACTCTGTCTGGCAAGGAGAAACTGTGCCAGCACAAAAAACATCTCCCATCGTGTTCTAGAGGCTGCACGGAGGTGTGCCGAGTGTTTTGCAAGAAGAGAAAGAAAGTTGTCCAAAACAGCTTGCAATCGAATGTTCATGTGAATAGAAAAGGCAGGAGAGTGGTCAGGTACTGTTTTCTCTCAGTTGGCAAGCTGCGCACACACTTGCAGTGTTGTACAGCTTGTTTCATCACCTTTGCGAAGTTGCCGCTCTCTCCGGCTCCCGGAGACGAAGAAGCTGCTTCTTCGCGCAAAGACGATTCTGCCGCTCACAGTGCTCTGCGGTGTGCGCCTTTTGCCGAAAGAGGTCCGGGAGCGGTGCTCAGCTCTGCAGAGCACCGTACCTTCGTCTTTAGCCTCTCTTCTCGTCTACATCTTAGCAAAAAGCTTTTCCACTCTGTCTGGCAAGGAGAAACTGTGCCAGCACAAAAAACATCTCCCATCGTGTTCTAGAGGCTGCACGGAGGTCTGCCGAGTGTTTTGCAAGAAGAGAAAGAAAGTTGTCCCAAACAGCTTGCAATCGAATGTTCATGTGAATAGAAAAGGAGGAGAGTGGTCAGGTACTGTTTTCTCTCAGTTGGCAAGCTGCGCACACAATCGCAGTGTTGTACAGCTTGTTTCATCACCTTTGCGAAGTTGCCGCTCTCTCCGGCTCCCGGAGACGAAGAAGCTGCTTCTTCGCGCAAAGACGATTCTGCCGCTCACAGTGCTCTGCGGTGTGCGCCTTCTGCCGAAAGAGGCCCGGGAGTGATGCTTAGCTCTGCAGAGCACCGTACCTTCGTCTTTAGCCTCTCTTCTCGTCTACATCTTAGCAAAAAGCTTTTCCACTCTGTCTGGCAAGGAGAAACTGTGCCAGCACAGAAAACATCTCCCATCGTGTTCTAGAGGCTGCACGGAGGTGTGCCGAGTGTTTTGCAAGAAGAGAAAGAAAGTTGTCCAAAACAGCTTGCAATCGAATGTTCATGTGAATAGAAAAGGCAGGAGAGTGGTCAGGTACTGTTTTCTCTCAGTTGGCAAGCTGCGCACACAATCGCAGTGTTGTACAGCTTGTTTCATCACCTTTGCCAAGTTGCCGCTCTCTCCGGCTCCCGGAGACGAAGAAGCTGCTTCTTCGCGCAAAGACGATTCTGCCGCTCACAGTGCTCTGCAGTGTGTGTCTTCTGCCGAAAGAGTCCCGGGAGCGGTGTCTAGCTCTGCAGAGCACCGTACCTTCGTCTTTAGCCTCTCTTCTCGTCTACATCTTAGCAAAAAGCTTTTCCACTCTTTCTGGCAAGGAGAAACTGTGCCAGCACAGAAAACATCTCCCATCGTGTTCTAGAGGCTGCACGGAGGTCTGCCGAGTGTTTTGCAAGAAGAGAAAGAAAGTTGTCCAAAACAGCTTGCAATCGAATGTTCATGTGAATAGAAAAGGCAGGAGAGTGGTCAGGTACTGTTTTCTCTCAGTTGGCAAGCTGCGCACACAATCGCAGTGTTGTACAGCTTGTTTCATCACCTTAGTTAAGTTGCCGCTCTCTCCGGCTCCCGGAGACGAAGAAGCTGCTTCTTCGCGCAGAGACGATTCTGCCGCTCACAGTGCTCTGCGGTGTGTGTCTTCTGCCGAAAGAGGCCCGGGAGCGGTGTCTAGCTCTGCAGAGCACCGTACCTTCGTCTTTAGCCTCTCTTCTCGTCTACATCTTAGCAAAAAGCTTTTCCACTCTGTCTGGCAAGGAGAAACTTTGCCAGCACAGAAAACATCTCCCATCGTGTTCTAGAGGCTGCACGGAGGTCTGCCGAGTGTTTTGCAAGAAGAGAAAGAAAGTTGTCCAAAACAGCTTGCAATCGAATGTTCATGTGAATAGAAAAGGCAGGAGAGTGGTCAGGTACTGTTTTCTCTCAGTTGGCAAGCTGCGCACACAATCGCAGTGTTGTACAGCTTGTTTCATCACCTTTGCCAAGTTGCCGCTCTCTCCGGCTCCCGGAGACGAAGAAGCTGCTTCTTCGCGCAAAGACGATTCTGCCGCTCACAGTGCTCTGCAGTGTGTGTCTTCTGCCGAAAGAGTCCCGGGAGCGGTGCTTAGCTCTGCAGAGCACCATACCTTCGTCTTTAGCCTCTCTTCTCGTCTACATCTTAGCAAAAAGCTTTTCCACTCTGTCTGGCAAGGAGAAACTGTGCCAGCACAGAAAACATCTCCCATCGTGTTCTAGAGGCTGCACGCAGGTCTGCCGAGTGTTTTACAAGAAGAGAAAGAAAATTGCTCAAAACAGCTTGCAATCGAATGTTCATGTGAATAGAAAAGGCAGGAGGGTGGTCAGGTACTGTTTTCTCTCAGTTGGCAAGCTGCGCACACAATCGCAGTGTTGTACAGCTTGTTTCATCACCTTTGCGAAGTTGCCGCTCTCTCCGGCTCCCGGAGACGAAGAAGCTGCTTCTTCGCGCAAAGATGATTCTGCCGCTCACAGTGCTCTGCAGTGTGTGTCTTCTGCCGAAAGAGTCCCGGGAGCGGTGTCTAGCTCTGCAGAGCACCGTACCTTCGTCTTTAGCCTCTCTTCTCGTCTACATCTTAGCAAAAAGCTTTTCCACTCTGTCTGGCAAGGAGAAACTGTGCCAGCACAGAAAACATCTCCCATCGTGTTCTAGAGGCTGCGCGGAGGTCTGCCGAATATTTTGCAAGAAGAGAAAGAAAGTTGTCCAAAACAGCTTGCAATCGAATGTTCATGTGAATAGAAAAGGCAGGAGAGTGGTCAGGTACTGTTTTCTCTCAGTTGGCAAGCTGCGCACACAATCGCAGTGTTGTACAGCTTGTTTCATCACCTTTGCCAAGTTGCCGCTCTCTCCGGCTCCCGGAGACGAAGAAGCTGCTTCTTCGCGCAAAGACGATTCTGCCGCTCACAGTGCTCTGCGGTGTGCGCCTTTTGCCGAAAGAGGTCCGGGAGCGGTGCTCAGCTCTGCAGAGCACCGTACCTTCGTCTTTAGCCTCTCTTCTCGTCTACATCTTAGCAAAAAGCTTTTCCACTCTGTCTGGCAAGGAGAAACTGTGCCAGCACAAAAAACATCTCCCATCGTGTTCTAGAGGCTGCACGGAGGTCTGCCGAGTGTTTTGCAAGAAGAGAAAGAAAGTTGTCCAAAACAGCTTGCAATCGAATGTTCATGTGAATAGAAAAGGCAGGAGAGTGGTCAGGTACTGTTTTCTCTCACTTGGCAAGCTGCGCACACAATCGCAGTGTTGTACAGCTTGTTTCATCACCTTTGCGAAGTTGCCGCTCTCTCCGGCTCCCGGAGACGAAGAAGCTGCTTCTTCGCGCAAAGACGATTCTGCCGCTCACAGTGCTCTGCAGTGTGTGTCTTCTGCCGAAAGAGTCCCGGGAGCGGTGCTTAGCTCTGCAGAGCACCGTACCTTCGTCTTTAGCCTCTCTTCTCGTCTACATCTTAGCAAAAAGCTTTTCCACTCTGTCTGGCAAGGAGAAACCGTGCCAGCACAGAAAACATCTCCCATCGTGTTCCAGAGGCTGCACGGAGGTCTGCCGAATGTTTTGCAAGAAGAGAAAGAAAGTTGTCCAAAACAGCTTGCAATCGAATGTTCATGTGAATAGAAAAGGCAGGAGAGTGGTCAGGTACTGTTTTCTCTCAGTTGGCAAGCTGCGCACACAATCGCAGTGTTGTACAGCTTGTTTCATCACCTTTGCGAAGTTGCCGCTCTCTCCGGCTCCCGGAGACGAAGAAGCTGCTTCTTCGCGCAAAGACGATTCTGCCGCTCACAGTGCTCTGCGGTGTGCGCCTTTTGCCGAAAGAGGTCCGGGAGCGGTGCTTAGCTCTGCAGAGCACCGTACCTTCGTCTTTAGCCTCTCTTCTCGTCTACATCTTAGCAAAAAGCTTTTCCACTCTGTCTGGCAAGGAGAAACTGTGCCAGCACAAAAAACATCTCCCATCGTGTTCTAGAGGCTGCACGGAGGTCTGCCGAGTGTTTTGCAAGAAGAGAAAGAAAGTTGTCCAAAACAGCTTGCAATCGAATGTTCATGTGAATAGAAAAGGCAGGAGAGTGGTCAGGTACTGTTTTCTCTCAGTTGGCAAGCTGCGCACACAATCGCAGTGTTGTACAGCTTGTTTCATCACCTTTGCCAAGTTGCCGCTCTCTCCGGCTCCCGGAGACGAAGAAGCTGCTTCTTCGCGCAAAGACGATTCTGCCGCTCACAGTGCTCTGCAGTGTGTGTCTTCTGCCGAAAGAGTCCCGGGAGCGGTGCTTAGCTCTGCAGAGCACCGTACCTTCGTCTTTAGCCTCTCTTCTCGTCTACATCTTAGCAAAAAGCTTTTCCACTCTGTCTGGCAAGGAGAAACTGTGCCAGCACAGAAAACATCTCCCATCGTGTTCTAGAGGCTGCACGGAGGTCTGCCGAATGTTTTGCAAGAAGAGAAAGAAAGTTGTCCAAAACAGTTTGCAATCGAATGTTCATGTGAATAGAAAAGGCAGGAGAGTGGTCAGGTACTGTTTTCTCTCAGTTGGCAAGCTGCGCACACAATCGCAGTGTTGTACAGCTTGTTTCATCACCTTTGCCAAGTTGCCGCTCTCTCCGGCTCCCGGAGGCGAAGAAGCTGCTTCTTCGCGCAAAGACGATTCTGCCGCTCACAGTGCTCTGCAGTGTGTGTCTTCTGCCGAAAGAGTCCCGGGAGCGGTGTCTAGCTCTGCAGAGCACCGTACCTTCGTCTTTAGCCTCTCTTCTCGTCTACATCTTAGCAAAAAGCTTTTCCACTCTGTCTGGCAAGGAGAAACTGTGCCAGCACACAAAACATCTCCCATCGTGTTCTAGAGGCTGCACGGAGGTCCGCCGAGTGTCTTGCAAGAAGAGAAAGAAAGTTGTCCAAAACAGCTTGCAATCGAATGTTCATGTGAATAGAAAAGGCAGGAGAGTGGTCAGGTACTGTTTTCTCTCAGTTGGCAAGCTGCGCACACAATCGCAGTGTTGTACAGCTTGTTTCATCACCTTTGCGAAGTTTCCGCTCTCTCCGGCTCCCGGAGACGAAGAAGCTGCTTCTTCGCGCAAAGACGATTCTGCCTCTCACAGTGCTCTGCGGTGTGTGTCTTCTGCCGAAAGAGGCCCGGGAGCGGTGTCTAGCTCTGCAGAGCACCGTACCTTCGTCTTTAGCCTCTCTTCTCGTCTACATCTTAGCAAAAAGCTTTTCCACTCTGTCTGGCAAGGAGAAACTGTGCCAGCACAGAAAACATCTCCCATCGTGTTCTAGAGGCTGCACGGAGGTCTGCCGAGTGTTTTGCAAGAAGAGAAAGAAAGTTGTCCAAAACAGCTTGCAATCGAATGTTCATGTGAATAGAAAAGGCAGGAGAGTGGTCAGGTACTGTTTTCTCTCAGTTGGCAAGCTGCGCACACAATCGCAGTGTTGTACAGCTTGTTTCATCACCTTTGCCAAGTTGCCGCTCTCTCCGGCTCCCGGAGACGAAGAAGCTGCTTCTTCGCGCAAAGACGATTCTGCCGCTCACAGTGCTCTGCAGTGTGTGTCTTCTGCCGAAAGAGTCCCGGGAGCGGTGCTTAGCTCTGCAGAGCACCGTACCTTCGTCTTTAGCCTCTCTTCTCGTCTACATCTTAGCAAAAAGCTTTTCCACTCTGTCTGGCAAGGAGAAACTGTGCCAGCACAGAAAACATCTCCCATCGTGTTCTAGAGGCTGCACGGAGGTCTGCCGAGTGTTTTACAAGAAGAGAAAGAAAGTTGCTCAAAACAGCTTGCAATCGAATGTTCATGTGAATAGAAAAGGCAGGAGAGTGGTCAGGTACTGTTTTCTCTCAGTTGGCAAGCTGCGCACACAATCGCAGTGTTGTACAGCTTGTTTCATCACCTTTGCCAAGTTGCCGCTATCTCCGGCTCCCGGAGACGAAGAAGCTGCTTCTTCGCGCAAAGACGATTCTGCCGCTCACAGTGCTCTGCAGTGTGTGTCTTCTGCCGAAAGAGTCCCGGGAGCGGTGTCTAGCTCTGCAGAGCACCGTACCTTCGTCTTTAGCCTCTCTTCTCGTCTACATCTTAGCAAAAAGCTTTTCCACTCTGTCTGGCAAGGAGAAACTGTGCCAGCACAGAAAACATCTCCCATCGTGTTTTAGAGGCTGCACGGAGGTCTGCCGAGTGTTTTGCAAGAAGAGAAAGAAAGTTGTCCAAAACAGCTTGCAATCGAATGTTCATGTGAATAGAAAAGGCAGGAGAGTGGTCAGGTACTGTTTTCTCTCAGTTGGCAAGCTGCGCACACAATCGCAGTGTTGTACAGCTTGTTTCATCACCTTTGCCAAGTTGCCGCTCTCTCCGGCTCCCGGAGACGAAGAAGCTGCTTCTTCGCGCAAAGACGATTCTGCCGTTCACAGTGCTCTGCAGTGTGTGTCTTCTGCCGAAAGAGGCCCGGGAGCAGTGCTTAGCTCTGCAGAGCACCGTACCTTCGTCTTTAGCCTCTCTTCTCGTCTACATCTTAGCAAAAAGCTTTTCCACTCTCTCTGGCAAGGAGAAACTGTGCCAGCACAAAAAACATCTCCCATCGTGTTCTAGAGGCTGCACGGAGGTCTGCCGAGTGTTTTGCAAGAAGAGAAAGAAAGTTGTCCAAAACAGCTTGCAATCGAATGTTCATGTGAATAGAAAAGGCAGGAGAGTGGTCAGGTACTGTTTTCTCTCACTTGGCAAGCTGCGCACACAATCGCAGTGTTGTACAGCTTGTTTCATCACCTTTGCCAAGTTGCCGCTCTCTCCGGCTCCCGGAGACGAAGAAGCTGCTTCTTCGCGCAAAGACGATTCTGCCGCTCACAGTGCTCTGCGGTGTGCGCCTTCTGCCGAATGAGGTCCGGGAGCGGTGCTCAGCTCTGCAGAGCACCGTACCTTCGTCTTTAGCCTCTCTTCTCGTCTACATCTTAGCAAAAAGCTTTTCCACTCTGTCTGGCAAGGAGAAACTGTGCCAGCACAGAAAACATCTCCCATCGTGTTCTAGAGGCTGCACGGAGGTCTGCCGAATGTTTTGCAAGAAGAGAAAGAAAGTTGTCCAAAACAGCTTGCAATCGAATGTTCATATGAATAGAAAAGGCAGGAGAGTCGTAAGGTACTGTTTTCTCTCAGTTGGCAAGCTGCGCACACAATCGCAGTGTTGTACAGCTTGTTTCATCACCTTTGCGAAGTTGCCGCTCTCTCCGGCTCCCAGAGACGAAGAAGCTGCTTCTTCGCGCAAAGACGATTCTGCCGCTCACAGTGCTCTGCAGTGTGTGTCTTCTGCCGAAAGAGTCCCGGGAGCGGTGCTTAGCTCTGCAGAGCACCGTACCTTCGTCTTTAGCCTCTCTTCTCGTCTACATCTTAGCAAAAAGCTTTTCCACTCTGTCTGGCAAGGAGAAACTGTGCCAGCACAAAAAACATCTCCCATCGTGTTCTAGAGGCTGCACGGATGTCTGCCGAGTGTTTTACAAGAAGAGAAAGAAAATTGCTCAAAACAGCTTGCAATCGAATGTTCATGTGAATAGAAAAGGCAGGAGAGTGGTCAGGTACTGTTTTCTCTCAGTTGGCAAGCTGCGCACACAATCGCAGTGTTGTACAGCTTGTTTCATCACCTTTGCCAAGTTGCCGCTCTCTCCGGCTCCCGGAGACGAAGAAGCTGCTTCTTCGCGCAAAGATGATTCTGCCGCTCACAGTGCTCTGCAGTGTGTGTCTTCTGCCGAAAGAGTCCCGGGAGCGGTGTCTAGCTCTGCAGAGCACCGTACCTTCGTCTTTAGCCTCTCTTCTCGTCTACATCTTAGCAAAAAGCTTTTCCACTCTGTCTGGCAAGGAGAAACTGTGCCAGCACAGAAAACATCTCCCATCGTGTTCTAGAGGCTGCGCGGAGGTCTGCCGAATATTTTGCAAGAAGAGAAAGAAAGTTGTCCAAAACAGCTTGCAATCGAATGTTCATGTGAATAGAAAAGGCAGGAGAGTGGTCAGGTACTGTTTTCTCTCAGTTGGCAAGCTGCGCACACAATCGCAGTGTTGTACAGCTTGTTTCATCACCTTTGCCAAGTTGCCGCTCTCTCCGGCTCCCGGAGACGAAGAAGCTGCTTCTTCGCGCAAAGACGATTCTGCCGTTCACAGTGCTCTGCAGTGTGTGTCTTCTGCCGAAAGAGTCCCGGGAGCGGTGCTTAGCTCTGCAGAGCACCGTACCTTCGTCTTTAGCCTCTCTTCTCGTCTACATCTTAGCAAAAAGCTTTTCCACTCTGTCTGGCAAGGAGAAACTGTGCCAGCACAAAAAACATCTCCCATCGTGTTCTAGAGGCTGCACGGAGGTGTGCCGAGTGTTTTGCAAGAAGAGAAAGAAAGTTGTCCAAAACAGCTTGCAATCGAATGTTCATGTGAATAGAAAAGGCAGGAGAGTGGTCAGGTACTGTTTTCTCTCAGTTGGCAAGCTGCGCACACACTCGCAGTGTTGTACAGCTTGTTTCATCACCTTTGCGAAGTTGCCGCTCTCTCCGGCTCCCGGAGACGAAGAAGCTGCTTCTTCGCGCAAAGACGATTCTGCCGCTCACAGTGCTCTGCGGTGTGCGCCTTTTGCCGAAAGAGGTCCGGGAGCGGTGCTCAGCTCTGCAGAGCACCGTACCTTCGTCTTTAGCCTCTCTTCTCGTCTACATCTTAGCAAAAAGCTTTTCCACTCTGTCTGGCAAGGAGAAACTGTGCCAGCACAAAAAACATCTCCCATCGTGTTCTAGAGGCTGCACGGAGGTCTGCCGAGTGTTTTGCAAGAAGAGAAAGAAAGTTGTCCCAAACAGCTTGCAATCGAATGTTCATGTGAATAGAAAAGGCAGGAGAGTGGTCAGGTACTGTTTTCTCTCAGTTGGCAAGCTGCGCACACAATCGCAGTGTTGTACAGCTTGTTTCATCACCTTTGCCAAGTTGCCGCTCTCTCCGGCTCCCGGAGACGAAGAAGCTGCTTCTTCGCGCAAAGACGATTCTGCCGCTCACAGTGCTCTGCAGTGTGTGTCTTCTGCCGAAAGAGTCCCGGGAGCGGTGTCTAGCTCTGCAGAGCACCGTACCTTCGTCTTTAGCCTCTCTTCTCGTCTACATCTTAGCAAAAAGCTTTTCCACTCTGTCTGGCAAGGAGAAACTGTGCCAGCACAAAAAACATCTCCCATCGTGTTCTAGAGGCTGCACGGAGGTCTGCCGAGTGTTTTGCAAGAAGAGAAAGAAAGTTGTCCAAAACAGCTTGCAATCGAATGTTCATGTGAATAGAAAAGGCAGGAGAGTGGTCAGGTACTGTTTTCTCTCAGTTGGCAAGCTGCGCACACAATCGCAGTGTTGTACAGCTTGTTTCATCACCTTTGCCAAGTTGCCGCTCTCTCCGGCTCCCGGAGACGAAGAAGCTGCTTCTTCGCGCAGAGACGATTCTGCCGCTCACAGTGCTCTGCGGTGTGTGTCTTCTGCCGAAAGAGGCCCGGGAGCGGTGTCTAGCTCTGCAGAGCACCGTACCTTCGTCTTTAGCCTCTCTTCTCGTCTACATCTTAGCAAAAAGCTTTTCCACTCTGTCTGGCAAGGAGAAACTTTGCCAGCACAGAAAACATCTCCCATAGTGTTCTAGAGGCTGCACGGAGGTCTGCCGAGTGTTTTGCAAGAAGAGAAAGAAAGTTGTCCAAAACAGCTTGCAATCGAATGTTCATGTGAATAGAAAAGGCAGGAGAGTGGTAAGGTACTGTTTTCTCTCAGTTGGCAAGCTGCGCACACAATCGCAGTGTTGTACAGCTTGTTTCATCACCTTTGCCAAGTTGCCGCTCTCTCCGGCTCCCGGAGACGAAGAAGCTGCTTCTTCGCGCAAAGACGATTCTGCCGCTCACAGTGCTCTGCAGTGTGTGTCTTCTGCCGAAAGAGTCCCGGGAGCGGTGCTTAGCTCTGCAGAGCACCGTACCTTCGTCTTTAGCCTCTCTTCTCGTCTACATCTTAGCAAAAAGCTTTTCCACTCTGTCTGGCAAGGAGAAACTGTGCCAGCACAGAAAACATCTCCCATCGTGTTCTAGAGGCTGCACGGAGGTCTGCCGAGTGTTTTACAAGAAGAGAAAGAAAATTGCTCAAAACAGCTTGCAATCGAATGTTCATGTGAATAGAAAAGGCAGGAGAGTGGTCAGGTACTGTTTTCTCTCAGTTGGCAAGCTGCGCACACAATCGCAGTGTTGTACAGCTTGTTTCATCACCTTTGCCAAGTTGCCGCTCTCTCCGGCTCCCGGAGACGAAGAAGCTGCTTCTTCGCGCAAAGATGATTCTGCCGCTCACAGTGCTCTGCAGTGTGTGTCTTCTGCCGAAAGAGTCCCGGGAGCGGTGTCTAGCTCTGCAGAGCACCGTACCTTCGTCTTTAGCCTCTCTTCTCGTCTACATCTTAGCAAAAAGCTTTTCCACTCTGTCTGGCAAGGAGAAACTGTGCCAGCACAGAAAACATCTCCCATCGTGTTCTAGAGGCTGCGCGGAGGTCTGCCGAATATTTTGCAAGAAGAGAAAGAAAGTTGTCCAAAACAGCTTGCAATCGAATGTTCATGTGAATAGAAAAGGCAGGAGAGTGGTCAGGTACTGTTTTCTCTCAGTTGGCAAGCTGCGCACACAATCGCAGTGTTGTACAGCTTGTTTCATCACCTTTGCCAAGTTGCCGCTCTCTCCGGCTCCCGGAGACGAAGAAGCTGCTTCTTCGCGCAAAGACGATTCTGCCGCTCACAGTGCTCTGCGGTGTGCGCCTTTTGCCGAAAGAGGTCCGGGAGCGGTGCTCAGCTCTGCAGAGCACCGTACCTTCGTCTTTAGCCTCTCTTCTCGTCTACATCTTAGCAAAAAGCTTTTCCACTCTGTCTGGCAAGGAGAAACTGTGCCAGCACAAAAAACATCTCCCATCGTGTTCTAGAGGCTGCACGGAGGTGTGCCGAGTGTTTTGCAAGAAGAGAAAGAAAGTTGTCCAAAACAGCTTGCAATCGAATGTTCATGGGAATAGAAAAGGGGGAGAGTGGTCCGGTACTGTTTTCTCTCAGTTGGCAAGCTGCGCACACAATCGCAGTGTTGTACAGCTTGTTTCATCACCTTTGCGAAGTTGCCGCTCTCTCCGGCTCCCGGAGACGAAGAAGCTGCTTCTTCGCGCAAAGACGCTTCTGGCGCTCACAGTGCTCTGCGGTGTGCGGCTTCTGCCGAAAAAGGCCCGGGAGTGATGCTTAGCTCTGCAGAGCACCGTACCTTCGTCTTTAGCCTCTCTTCTCGTCTACATCTTAGCAAAAAGCTTTTCCACTCTGTCTGGCAAGGAGAAACTGTGCCAGCACAGAAAACATCTCCCATCGTGTTCTAGAGGCTGCACGGAGGTGTGCCGAGTGTTTTGCAAGAAGAGAAAGAAAGTTGTCCAAAACAGCTTGCAATCGAATGTTCATGTGAATAGAAAAGGCAGGAGAGTGGTCAGGTACTGTTTTCTCTCAGTTGGCAAGCTGCGCACACAATCGCAGTGTTGTACAGCTTGTTTCATCACCTTTGCCAAGTTGCCGCTCTCTCCGGCTCCCGGAGACGAAGAAGCTGCTTCTTCGCGCAAAGACGATTCTGCCGTTCACAGTGCTCTGCAGTGTGTGTCTTCTGCCGAAAGAGGCCCGGGAGTGATGCTTAGCTCTGCAGAGCACCGTACCTTCGTCTTTAGCCTCTCTTCTCGTCTACATCTTAGCAAAAAGCTTTTCCACTCTGTCTGGCAAGGAGAAACTGTGCCAGCACAAAAAACATCTCCCATCGTGTTCTAGAGGCTGCACGGAGGTCTGCCGAGTGTTTTGCAAGAAGAGAAAGAAAGTTGTCCAAAACAGCTTGCAATCGAATGTTCATGTGAATAGAAAAGGCAGGAGAGTGGTCAGGTACTGTTTTCTCTCAGTTGGCAAGCTGCGCACACAATCGCAGTGTTGTACAGCTTGTTTCATCACCTTTGCGTAGTTGCCGCTCTCTCCGGCTCCCGGAGACGAAGAAGCTGCTTCTTCGCGCAAAGACGATTCTGCCGCTCACAGTGCTCTGCGGTGTGCGCCTTCTGCCGAAAGAGGTCCGGGAGCGGTGCTCAGCTCTGCAGAGCACCGTACCTTCGTCTTTAGCCTCTCTTCTCGTCTACATCTTAGCAAAAAGCTTTTCCACTCTGTCTGGCAAGGAGAAACTGTGCCAGCACAGAAAACATCTCCCATCGTGTTCTAGAGGCTGCACGGAGGTCTGCCGAGTGTTTTGCAAGAAGAGAAAGAAAGTTGTCCAAAACAGCTTGCAATCGAATGTTCATCTGAATAGAAAAGGCAGGAGAGTGGTCAGGTACTGTTTTCTCTCAGTTGGCAAGCTGCGCACACAATCACAGTGTTGTACAGCTTGTTTCATCACCTTTGCCAAGTTGCCGCTCTCTCCGGCTCCCGGAGACGAAGAAGCTGCTTCTTCGCGCAAAGACGATTCTGCCGCTCACAGTGCTCTGCGGTGTGTGTCTTCTGCCGAAAGAGTCCCGGGAGCGGTGCTTAGCTCTGCAGAGCACCGTACCTTCGTCTTTAGCCTCTCTTCTCGTCTACATCTTAGCAAAAAGCTTTTCCACTCTGTCTGGCAAGGAGAAACTGTGCCAGCACAGAAAACATCTCCCATCGTGTTCTAGAGGCTGCACGGAAGTCTGCCTAATGTTTTGCAAGAAGAGAAAGAAAGTTGTCCAAAACAGTTTGCAATCGAATGTTCATGTGAATAGAAAAGGCAGGAGAGTGGTCAGGTACTGTTTTCTCTCAGTTGGCAAGCTGCGCACACAATCGCAGTGTTGTACAGCTTGTTTCATCACCTTTGCCAAGTTGCCGCTCTCTCCGGCTCCCGGAGACGAAGAAGCTGCTTCTTCGCGCAGAGACGATTCTGCCGCTCACAGTGCTCTGCGGTGTGTGTCTTCTGCCGAAAGAGGCCCGGGAGCGGTGTCTAGCTCTGCAGAGCACCGTACCTTCGTCTTTAGCCTCTCTTCTCGTCTACATCTTAGCAAAAAGCTTTTCCACTCTGTCTGGCAAGGAGAAACTGTGCCAGCACAGAAAACATCTCCCATCGTGTTCTAGAGGCTGCACGGAGGTCTGCCGAGTGTTTTGCAAGAAGAGAAAGAAAGTTGTCCAAAACAGCTTGCAATCGAATGTTCATGTGAATAGAAAAGGCAGGAGAGTGGTCAGGTACTGTTTTCTCTCAGTTGGCAAGCTGCGCACACAATCGCAGTGTTGTACAGCTTGTTTCATCACCTTTGCCAAGTTGCCGCTCTCTCCGGCTCCCGGAGACGAAGAAGCTGCTTCTTCGCGCAGAGACGATTCTGCCGCTCACAGTGCTCTGCGGTGTGTGTCTTCTGCCGAAAGAGGCCCGGGAGCTGTGTCTAGCTCTGCAGAGCACCGAACCTTCGTCTTTAGCCTCTCTTCTCGTCTACATCTTAGCAAAAAGCTTTTCCACTCTGTCTGGCAAGGAGAAACTTTGCCAGCACAGAAAACATCTACCATCGTGTTCTAGAGGCTGCACGGAGGTCTGCCGAGTGTTTTGCAAGAAGAGAAAGAAAGTTGCTCAAAACAGCTTGCAATCGAATGTTCATGTGAATAGAAAAGGCAGGAGAGTGGTCAGGTACTGTTTTCTCTCAGTTGGCAAGCTGCGCACACAATCGCAGTGTTGTACAGCTTGTTTCATCACCTTTGCCAAGTTGCCGCTCTCTCCGGCTCCCGGAGACGAAGAAGCTGCTTCTTCGCGCAAAGATGATTCTGCCGCTCACAGTGCTCTGCAGTGTGTGTCTTCTGCCGAAAGAGTCCCGGGAGCGGTGTCTAGCTCTGCAGAGCACCGTACCTTCGTCTTTAGCCTCTCTTCTCGTCTACATCTTAGCAAAAAGCTTTTCCACTCTGTCTGGCAAGGAGAAACTGTGCCAGCACAGAAAACATCTCCCATCGTGTTCTAGAGGCTGCGCGGAGGTCTGCCGAATATTTTGCAAGAAGAGAAAGAAAGTTGTCCAAAACAGCTTGCAATCGAATGTTCATGTGAATAGAAAAGGCAGGAGAGTGGTCAGGTACTGTTTTCTCTCAGTTGGCAAGCTGCGCACACAATCGCAGTGTTGTACAGCTTGTTTCATCACCTTTGCCAAGTTGCCGCTCTCTCCGGCTCCCGGACACGAAGAAGCTGCTTCTTCGCGCAAAGACGATTCTGCCGTTCACAGTGCTCTGCAGTGTGTGTCTTCTGCCGAAAGAGTCCCGGGAGCAGTGCTTAGCTCTGCAGAGCACCGTACCTTCGTCTTTAGCCTCTCTTCTCGTCTACATCTTAGCAAAAAGCTTTTCCACTCTGTCTGGCAAGGAGAAACTGTGCCAGCACAGAAAACATCTCCCATCGTGTTCTAGAGGCTGCACGGACGTCTGCCGAGTGTTTTGCAAGAAGAGAAAGAAAGTTGTCCAAAACAGCTTGCAATCGAATGTTCATGTGAATAGAAAAGGCAGGAGAGTGGTCAGGTACTGTTTTCTCTCACTTGGCAAGCTGCGCACACAATCGCAGTGTTGTACAGCTTGTTTCATCACCTTTGCCAAGTTGCCGCTCTCTCCGGCTCCCGGAGACGAAGAAGCTGCTTCTTCGCGCAAAGACGATTCTGCCGTTCACAGTGCTCTGCGGTGTGCGCCTTTTGCCGAAAGAGGTCCGGGAGCGGTGCTTAGCTCTGCAGAGCACCGTACCTTCGTCTTTAGCCTCTCTTCTCGTCTACATCTTAGCAAAAAGCTTTTCCACTCTGTCTGGCAAGGAGAAACTGTGCCAGCACAAAAAACATCTCCCATCGTGTTCTAGAGGCTGCACGGAGGTCTGCCGAGTGTTTTGCAAGAAGAGAAAGAAAGTTGTCCAAAACAGCTTGCAATCGAATGTTCATGTGAATAGAAAAGGCAGGAGAGTGGTCAGGTACTGTTTTCTCTCAGTTGGCAAGCTGCGCACACAATCGCAGTGTTGTACAGCTTGTTTCATCACCTTTGCGAAGTTGCCGCTCTCTCCGGCTCCCGGAGACGAAGAAGCTGCTTCTTCGCGCAAAGACGATTCTGCCGCTCACAGTGCTCTGCGGTGTGCGCCTTTTGCCGAAAGAGGTCCGGGAGCGGTGCTCAGCTCTGCAGAGCACCGTACCTTCGTCTTTAGCCTCTCTTCTCGTCTACATCTTAGCAAAAAGCTTTTCCACTCTGTCTGGCAAGGAGAAACTGTGCCAGCACAAAAAACATCTCCCATCGTGTTCTAGAGGCTGCACGGAGGTCTGCCGAGTGTTTTGCAAGAAGAGAAAGAAAGTTGTCCAAAACAGCTTGCAATCGAATGTTCATGTGAATAGAAAAGGCAGGAGAGTGGTCAGGTACTGTTTTCTCTCAGTTGGCAAGCTGCGCACACAATCGCAGTGTTGTACAGCTTGTTTCATCACCTTTGCCAAGTTGCCGCTCTCTCCGGCTCCCGGAGACGAAGAAGCTGCTTCTTCGCGCAAAGACGATTCTGCCGCTCACAGTGCTCTGCAGTGTGTGTCTTCTGCCGAAAGAGTCCCGGGAGCGGTGCTTAGCTCTGCAGAGCACCGTACCTTCGTCTTTAGCCTCTCTTCTCGTCTACATCTTAGCAAAAAGCTTTTCCACTCTGTCTGGCAAGGAGAAACTGTGCCAGCACAGAAAACATCTCCCATCGTGTTCTAGAGGCTGCACGGAGGTCTGCCGAATGTTTTGCAAGAAGAGAAAGAAAGTTGTCCAAAACAGTTTGCAATCGAATGTTCATGTGAATAGAAAAGGCAGGAGAGTGGTCAGGTACTGTTTTCTCTCAGTTGGCAAGCTGTGCACACAATCCCAGTGTTGTACAGCTTGTTTCATCACCTTTGCGAAGTTGCCGCTCTCTCCGGCTCCCGGAGACGAAGAAGCTGCTTCTTCGCGCAAAGACGATTCTGCCGCTAACAGTGCTCTGCAGTGTGTGTCTTCTGCCGAAAGAGTCCCGGGAGCGGTGTCTAGCTCTGCAGAGCACCGTACCTTCGTCTTTAGCCTCTCTTCTCGTCTACATCTTAGCAAAAAGCTTTTCCACTCTGTCTGGCAAGGAGAAACTGTGCCAGCACAAAAAACATCTCCCATCGTGTTCTAGAGGCTGCACGGAGGTGTGCCGAGTGTCTTGCAAGAAGAGAAAGAAAGTTGTCCAAAACAGCTTGCAATCGAATGTTCATGTGAATAGAAAAGGCAGGAGAGTGGTCAGGTACTGTTTTCTCTCAGTTGGCAAGCTGCGCACACAATCGCAGTGTTGTACAGCTTGTTTCATCACCTTTGCCAAGTTGCCGCTCTCTCCGGCTCCCGGAGACGAAGAAGCTGCTTCTTCGCGCAAAGACGATTCTGCCGCTCACAGTGCTCTGCAGTGTGTGTCTTCTGCCGAAAGAGTCCCGGGAGCGGTGCTTAGCTCTGCAGAGCACCGTACCTTCGTCTTTAGCCTCTCTTCTCGTCTACATCTTAGCAAAAAGCTTTTCCACTCTGCCTGGCAAGGAGAAACTGTGCCAGCACAGAAAACATCTCCCATCGTGTTCTAGAGGCTGCACGGAGGTCTGCCGAGTGTTTTACAAGAAGAGAAAGAAAATAGCTCAAAACAGCTTGCAATCGAATGTTCATGTGAATAGAAAAGGCAGGAGAGTGGTCAGGTACTGTTTTCTCTCAGTTGGCAAGCTGCGCACACAATCGCAGTGTTGTACAGCTTGTTTCATCACCTTTGCCAAGTTGCCGCTATCTCCGGCTCCCGGAGACGAAGAAGCTGCTTCTTCGCGCAAAGACGATTCTGCCGCTCACAGTGCTCTGCAGTGTGTGTCTTCTGCCGAAAGAGGTCCGGGAGCGGTGTCTAGCTCTGCAGAGCACCGTACCTTCGTCTTTAGCCTCTCTTCTCGTCTACATCTTAGCAAAAAGCTTTTCCACTCTGTCTGGCAAGGAGAAACTGTGCCAGAACAGAAAACATCTCCCATCGTGTTCTAGAGGCTGCGCGGAGGTCTGCCGAATGTTTTGCAAGAAGAGAAAGAAAGTTGTCCCAAACAGCTTGCAATCGAATGTTCATGTGAATAGAAAAGGCAGGAGAGTGGTCAGGTACTGTTTTCTCTCAGTTGGCAAGCTGCGCACACAATCGCAGTGTTGTACAGCTTGTTTCATCACCTTTGCCAAGTTGCCGCTCTCTCCGGCTCCCGGAGACGAAGAAGCTGCTTCTTCGCGCAAAGACGATTCTGCCGCTCACAGTGCTCTGCGGTGTGCGGCTTCAGCCGAAAAAGGCCCGGGAGTGATGCTTAGCTCTGCAGAGCACCGTACCTTCGTCTTTAGCCTCTCTTCTCGTCTACATCTTAGCAAAAAGCTTTTCCACTCTGTCTGGCAAGGAGAAACTGTGCCAGCACAGAAAACATCTCCCATCGTGTTCTAGAGGCTGCACGGAGGTGTGCCGAGTGTTTTGCAAGAAGAGAAAGAAAGTTGTCCAAAACAGCTTGCAATCGAATGTTCATGTGAATAGAAAAGGCAGGAGAGTGGTCAGGTACTGTTTTCTCTCAGTTGGCAAGCTGCGCACACAATCGCAGTGTTGTACAGCTTGTTTCATCACCTTTGCCAAGTTGCCGCTCTCTCCGGCTCCCGGAGACGAAGAAGCTGCTTCTTCGCGCAAAGACGATTCTGCCGTTCACAGTGCTCTGCAGTGTGTGTCTTCTGCCGAAAGAGGCCCGGGAGCAGTGCTTAGCTCTGCAGAGCACCGTGCCTTCGTCTTTAGCCTCTCTTCTCGTCTACATCTTAGCAAAAAGCTTTTCCACTCTGTCTGGCAAGGAGAAACTGTGCCAGCACAGAAAACATCTCCCATCGTGTTCTAGAGGCTGCACGGAGGTCTGCCGAGTGTTTTGCAAGAAGAGAAAGAAAGTTGTCCAAAACAGCTTGCAATCGAATGTTCATGTGAATAGAAAAGGCAGGAGAGTGGTCAGGTACTGTTTTCTCTCAGTTGGCAAGCTGCGCACACAATCGCAGTGTTGTACAGCTTGTTTCATCACATTTGCCAAGTTGCCGCTCTCTCCGGCTCCCGGAGACGAAGAAGCTGCTTCTTCGCGCAAAGACGATTCTGCCGCTCACAGTGCTCTGCGGTGTGCGCCTTCTGCCGAAAGAGGTCCGGGAGCGGTGCTCAGCTCTGCAGAGCACCGTACCTTCGTCTTTAGCCTCTCTTCTCGTCTACATCTTAGCAAAAAGCTTTTCCACTCTGTCTGGCAAGGAGAAACTGTGCCAGCACAAAAAACATCTCCCATCGTGTTCTAGAGGCTGCACGGAGGTCTGCCGAGTGTTTTGCAAGAAGAGAAAGAAAGTTGTCCAAAACAGCTTGCAATCGAATGTTCATGTGAATAGAAAAGGCAGGAGAGAGGTCAGGTACTGTTTTCTCTCAGTTGGCAAGCTGCGCACACAATCGCAGTGTTGTACAGCTTGTTTCATCACCTTTGCCAAGTTGCCGCTCTCTCCGGCTCCCGGAGACGAAGAAGCTGCTTCTTCGCGCAAAGACGATTCTGCCGCTCACAGTGCTCTGCAGTGTGTGTCTTCTGCCGAAAGAGTCCCGGGAGCGGTGCTTAGCTCTTCAGAGCACCGTACCTTCGTCTTTAGCCTCTCTTCTCGTCTACATCTTAGCAAAAAGCTTTTCCACTCTGTCTGGCAAGGAGAAACTGTGCCAGCACAGAAAACATCTCCCATCGTGTTCTAGAGGCTGCACGGAGGTCTGCCGAATGTTTTGCAAGAAGAGAAAGAAAGTTGTCCAAAACAGTTTGCAATCGAATGTTCATGTGAATAGAAAAGGCAGGAGAGTGGTCAGGTACTGTTTTCTCTCAGTTGGCAAGCTGTGCACACAATCGCAGTGTTGTACAGCTTGTTTCATCACCTTTGCCAAGTTGCCGCTCTCTCCGGCTCCCGGAGACGAAGAAGCAGCTTCTTCGCGCAAAGACGATTCTGCCGCTCACAGTGCTCTGCAGTGTGTGTCTTCTGCCGAAAGAGTCCCGGGAGCGGTGCGTAGCTCTGCAGAGCACCGTACCTTCGTCTTTAGCCTCTCTTCTCGTCTACATCTTAGCAAAAAGCTTTTCCACTCTGTCTGGCAAGGAGAAACTGTGCCAGCACAGAAAACATCTCCCATCGTGTTCTAGAGGCTGCACGGAGGTCTGCCGAGTGTTTTGCAAGAAGAGAAAGAAAGTTGTCCAAAACAGCTTGCAATCGAATGTTCATGTGAATAGAAAAGGCAGGAGAGTGGTCAGGTACTGTTTTCTCTCAGTTGGCAAGCTGCGCACACAATCGCAGTGTTGTACAGCTTGTTTCATCACCTTTGCCAAGTTGCCGCTCTCTCCGGCTCCCGGAGACGAAGAAGCTGCTTCTTCGCGCAAAGACGATTCTGCCGCTCACAGTGCTCTGCGGTGTGCGGCTTCTGCCGAAAAAGGCCCGGGAGTGATGCTTAGCTCTGCAGAGCACCGTACCTTCGTCTTTAGCCTCTCTTCTCGTCTACATCTTAGCAAAAAGCTTTTCCACTCTGTCTGGCAAGGAGAAACTGTGCCAGCACAGAAAACATCTCCCATCGTGTTTTAGAGGCTGCACGGAGGTCTGCCGAGTGTTTTGCAAGAAGAGAAAGAAAGTTGTCCAAAACAGCTTGCAATCGAATGTTCATGTGAATAGAAAAGGCAGGAGAGTGGTCAGGTACTGTTTTCTCTCAGTTGGCAAGCTGCGCACACAATCGCAGTGTTGTACAGCTTGTTTCATCACCTTTGCCAAGTTGCCGCTCTCTCCGGCTCCCGGAGACGAAGAAGCTGCTTCTTCGCGCAAAGACGATTCTGCCGTTCACAGTGCTCTGCAGTGTGTGTCTTCTGCCGAAAGAGGCCCGGGAGCAGTGCTTAGCTCTGCAGAGCACCGTACCTTCGTCTTTAGCCTCTCTTCTCGTCTACATCTTAGCAAAAAGCTTTTCCACTCTGTCTGGCAAGGAGAAACTGTGCCAGCACAAAAAACATCTCCCATCGTGTTCTAGAGGCTGCACGGAGGTGTGCCGAGTGTTTTGCAAGAAGAGAAAGAAAGTTGTCCAAAACAGCTTGCAATCGAATGTTCATGTGAATAGAAAAGGCAGGAGAGTGGTCAGGTACTGTTTTCTCTCAGTTGGCAAGCTGCGCACACAATCGCAGTGTTGTACAGCTTGTTTCATCACCTTTGCGAAGTTGCCGCTCTCTCCGGCTCCCGGAGACGAAGAAGCTGCTTCTTCGCGCAGAGACGATTCTGCCGCTCACAGTGCTCTGCGGTGTGTGCCTTCTGCCGAAAGAGGTCCGGGAGCGGTGCTCAGCTCTGCAGAGCACCGTACCTTCGTCTTTAGCCTCTCTTCTCGTCTACATCTTAGCAAAAAGCTTTTCCACTCTGTCTGGCAAGGAGAAACTGTGCCAGCACAGAAAACATCTCCCATCGTGTTCTAGAGGCTGCACGGAGGTCTGCCGAGTGTTTTGCAAGAAGAGAAAGAAAGTTGTCCAAAACAGCTTGCAATCGAATGTTCATGTGAATAGAAAAGGCAGGAGAGTGGTCAGGTACTGTTTTCCCTCAGTTGGCAAGCTGCGCACACAATCACAGTGTTGTACAGCTTGTTTCATCACCTTTGCCAAGTTGCCGCTCTCTCCGGCTCCCGGAGACGAAGAAGCTGCTTCTTCGCGCAAAGACGATTCTGCCGCTCACAGTGCTCTGCAGTGTGTGTCTTCTGCCGAAAGAGTCCCGGGAGCGGTGCTTAGCTCTGCAGAGCACCGTACCTTCGTCTTTAGCCTCTCTTCTCGTCTACATCTTAGCAAAAAGCTTTTCCACTCTGTCTGGCAAGGAGAAACTGTGCCAGCACAGAAAACATCTCCCATCGTGTTCTAGAGGCTGCACGGAGGTCTGCCGAGTGTTTTGCAAGAAGAGAAAGAAAGTTGTCCAAAACAGCTTGCAATCGAATGTTCATGTGAATAGAAAAGGCAGGAGAGTGGTCAGGTACTGTTTTCTCTCAGTTGGCAAGCTGCGCACACAATCGCAGTGTTGTACAGCTTGTTTCATCACCTTTGCCAAGTTGCCGCTCTCTCCGGCTCCCGGAGACGAAGAAGCTGCTTCTTCGCGCAAAGACGATTCTGCCGCTCACAGTGCTCTGCAGTGTGTGTCTTCTGCCGAAAGAGTCCCGGGAGCGGTGCTTAGCTCTGCAGAGCACCGTACCTTCGTCTTTAGCCTCTCTTCTCGTCTACATCTTAGCAAAAAGCTTTTCCACTCTGTCTGGCAAGGAGAAACTGTGCCAGCACAGAAAACATCTCCCATCGTGTTCTAGAGGCTGCACGGAGGTCTGCCGAGTGTTTTACAAGAAGAGAAAGAAAATTGCTCAAAACAGCTTGCAATCGAATGTTCATGTGAATAGAAAAGGCAGGAGGGTGGTCAGGTACTGTTTTCTCTCAGTTGGCAAGCTGCGCACACAATCGCAGTGTTGTACAGCTTGTTTCATCACCTTTGCGAAGTTGCCGCTCTCTCCGGCTCCCGGAGACGAAGAAGCTGCTTCTTCGCGCAAAGATGATTCTGCCGCTCACAGTGCTCTGCAGTGTGTGTCTTCTGCCGAAAGAGTCCCGGGAGCGGTGTCTAGCTCTGCAGAGCACCGTACCTTCGTCTTTAGCCTCTCTTCTCGTCTACATCTTAGCAAAAAGCTTTTCCACTCTGTCTGGCAAGGAGAAACTGTGCCAGCACAGAAAACATCTCCCATCGTGTTCTAGAGGCTGCACGGAGGTGTGCCGAGTGTTTTGCAAGAAGAGAAAGAAAGTTGTCCAAAACAGCTTGCAATCGAATGTTCATGTGAATAGAAAAGGCAGGAGAGTGGTCAGGTACTGTTTTCTCTCAGTTGGCAAGCTGCGCACACAATCGCAGTGTTGTACAGCTTGTTTCATCACCTTTGCCAAGTTGCCGCTCTCTCCGGCTCCCGGAGACGAAGAAGCTGCTTCTTCGCGCAAAGACGATTCTGCCGCTCACAGTGCTCTGCGGTGTGCGGCTTCTGCCGAAAAAGGCCCGGGAGTGATGCTTAGCTCTGCAGAGCACCGTACCTTCGTCTTTAGCCTCTCTTCTCGTCTACATCTTAGCAAAAAGCTTTTCCACTCTGTCTGGCAAGGAGAAACTGTGCCAGCACAGAAAACATCTCCCATCGTGTTTTAGAGGCTGCACGGAGGTCTGCCGAGTGTTTTGCAAGAAGAGAAAGAAAGTTGTCCAAAACAGCTTGCAATCGAATGTTCATGTGAATAGAAAAGGCAGGAGAGTGGTCAGGTACTGTTTTCTCTCAGTTGGCAAGCTGCGCACACAATCGCAGTGTTGTACAGCTTGTTTCATCACCTTTGCCAAGTTGCCGCTCTCTCCGGCTCCCGGAGACGAAGAAGCTGCTTCTTCGCGCAAAGACGATTCTGCCGCTCACAGTGCTCTGCGGTGTGCGGCTTCTGCCGAAAAAGGCCCGGGAGTGATGCTTAGCTCTGCAGAGCACCGTACCTTCGTCTTTAGCCTCTCTTCTCGTCTACATCTTAGCAAAAAGCTTTTCCACTCTGTCTGGCAAGGAGAAACTGTGCCAGCACAGAAAACATCTCCCATCGTGTTTTAGAGGCTGCACGGAGGTCTGCCGAGTGTTTTGCAAGAAGAGAAAGAAAGTTGTCCAAAACAGCTTGCAATCGAATGTTCATGTGAATAGAAAAGGCAGGAGAGTGGTCAGGTACTGTTTTCTCTCAGTTGGCAAGCTGCGCACACAATCGCAGTGTTGTACAGCTTGTTTCATCACCTTTGCCAAGTTGCCGCTCTCTCCGGCTCCCGGAGACGAAGAAGCTGCTTCTTCGCGCAAAGACGATTCTGCCGTTCACAGTGCTCTGCAGTGTGTGTCTTCTGCCGAAAGAGGCCCGGGAGCAGTGCTTAGCTCTGCAGAGCACCGTACCTTCGTCTTTAGCCTCTCTTCTCGTCTACATCTTAGCAAAAAGCTTTTCCACTCTGTCTGGCAAGGAGAAACTGTGCCAGCACAAAAAACATCTCCCATCGTGTTCTAGAGGCTGCACGGAGGTGTGCCGAGTGTTTTGCAAGAAGAGAAAGAAAGTTGTCCAAAACAGCTTGCAATCGAATGTTCATGTGAATAGAAAAGGCAGGAGAGTGGTCAGGTACTGTTTTCTCTCAGTTGGCAAGCTGCGCACACAATCGCAGTGTTGTACAGCTTGTTTCATCACCTTTGCGAAGTTGCCGCTCTCTCCGGCTCCCGGAGACGAAGAAGCTGCTTCTTCGCGCAGAGACGATTCTGCCGCTCACAGTGCTCTGCGGTGTGTGCCTTCTGCCGAAAGAGGTCCGGGAGCGGTGCTCAGCTCTGCAGAGCACCGTACCTTCGTCTTTAGCCTCTCTTCTCGTCTACATCTTAGCAAAAAGCTTTTCCACTCTGTCTGGCAAGGAGAAACTGTGCCAGCACAGAAAACATCTCCCATCGTGTTCTAGAGGCTGCACGGAGGTCTGCCGAGTGTTTTGCAAGAAGAGAAAGAAAGTTGTCCAAAACAGCTTGCAATCGAATGTTCATGTGAATAGAAAAGGCAGGAGAGTGGTCAGGTACTGTTTTCCCTCAGTTGGCAAGCTGCGCACACAATCACAGTGTTGTACAGCTTGTTTCATCACCTTTGCCAAGTTGCCGCTCTCTCCGGCTCCCGGAGACGAAGAAGCTGCTTCTTCGCGCAAAGACGATTCTGCCGCTCACAGTGCTCTGCAGTGTGTGTCTTCTGCCGAAAGAGTCCCGGGAGCGGTGCTTAGCTCTGCAGAGCACCGTACCTTCGTCTTTAGCCTCTCTTCTCGTCTACATCTTAGCAAAAAGCTTTTCCACTCTGTCTGGCAAGGAGAAACTGTGCCAGCACAGAAAACATCTCCCATCGTGTTCTAGAGGCTGCACGGAGGTCTGCCGAGTGTTTTGCAAGAAGAGAAAGAAAGTTGTCCAAAACAGCTTGCAATCGAATGTTCATGTGAATAGAAAAGGCAGGAGAGTGGTCAGGTACTGTTTTCTCTCAGTTGGCAAGCTGCGCACACAATCGCAGTGTTGTACAGCTTGTTTCATCACCTTTGCCAAGTTGCCGCTCTCTCCGGCTCCCGGAGACGAAGAAGCTGCTTCTTCGCGCAAAGACGATTCTGCCGCTCACAGTGCTCTGCAGTGTGTGTCTTCTGCCGAAAGAGTCCCGGGAGCGGTGCTTAGCTCTGCAGAGCACCGTACCTTCGTCTTTAGCCTCTCTTCTCGTCTACATCTTAGCAAAAAGCTTTTCCACTCTGTCTGGCAAGGAGAAACTGTGCCAGCACAGAAAACATCTCCCATCGTGTTCTAGAGGCTGCACGGAGGTCTGCCGAGTGTTTTACAAGAAGAGAAAGAAAATTGCTCAAAACAGCTTGCAATCGAATGTTCATGTGAATAGAAAAGGCAGGAGGGTGGTCAGGTACTGTTTTCTCTCAGTTGGCAAGCTGCGCACACAATCGCAGTGTTGTACAGCTTGTTTCATCACCTTTGCGAAGTTGCCGCTCTCTCCGGCTCCCGGAGACGAAGAAGCTGCTTCTTCGCGCAAAGATGATTCTGCCGCTCACAGTGCTCTGCAGTGTGTGTCTTCTGCCGAAAGAGTCCCGGGAGCGGTGTCTAGCTCTGCAGAGCACCGTACCTTCGTCTTTAGCCTCTCTTCTCGTCTACATCTTAGCAAAAAGCTTTTCCACTCTGTCTGGCAAGGAGAAACTGTGCCAGCACAGAAAACATCTCCCATCGTGTTCTAGAGGCTGCACGGAGGTCTGCCGAGTGTTTTGCAAGAAGAGAAAGAAAGTTGTCCAAAACAGCTTGCAATCGAATGTTCATGTGAATAGAAAAGGCAGGAGAGTGGTCAGGTACTGTTTTCTCTCAGTTGGCAAGCTGCGCACACAATCGCAGTGTTGTACAGCTTGTTTCATCACCTTTGCCAAGTTGCCGCTCTCTCCGGCTCCCGGAGACGAAGAAGCTGCTTCTTCGCGCAAAGACGATTCTGCCGCTCACAGTGCTCTGCGGTGTGCGGCTTCTGCCGAAAAAGGCCCGGGAGTGATGCTTAGCTCTGCAGAGCACCGTACCTTCGTCTTTAGCCTCTCTTCTCGTCTACATCTTAGCAAAAAGCTTTTCCACTCTGTCTGGCAAGGAGAAACTGTGCCAGCACAGAAAACATCTCCCATCGTGTTTTAGAGGCTGCACGGAGGTCTGCCGAGTGTTTTGCAAGAAGAGAAAGAAAGTTGTCCAAAACAGCTTGCAATCGAATGTTCATGTGAATAGAAAAGGCAGGAGAGTGGTCAGGTACTGTTTTCTCTCAGTTGGCAAGCTGCGCACACAATCGCAGTGTTGTACAGCTTGTTTCATCACCTTTGCCAAGTTGCCGCTCTCTCCGGCTCCCGGAGACGAAGAAGCTGCTTCTTCGCGCAAAGACGATTCTGCCGTTCACAGTGCTCTGCAGTGTGTGTCTTCTGCCGAAAGAGGCCCGGGAGCAGTGCTTAGCTCTGCAGAGCACCGTACCTTCGTCTTTAGCCTCTCTTCTCGTCTACATCTTAGCAAAAAGCTTTTCCACTCTGTCTGGCAAGGAGAAACTGTGCCAGCACAAAAAACATCTCCCATCGTGTTCTAGAGGCTGCACGGAGGTGTGCCGAGTGTTTTGCAAGAAGAGAAAGAAAGTTGTCCAAAACAGCTTGCAATCGAATGTTCATGTGAATAGAAAAGGCAGGAGAGTGGTCAGGTACTGTTTTCTCTCAGTTGGCAAGCTGCGCACACAATCGCAGTGTTGTACAGCTTGTTTCATCACCTTTGCGAAGTTGCCGCTCTCTCCGGCTCCCGGAGACGAAGAAGCTGCTTCTTCGCGCAAAGACGATTCTGCCGCTCACAGTGCTCTGCGGTGTGTGCCTTCTGCCGAAAGAGGTCCGGGAGCGGTGCTCAGCTCTGCAGAGCACCGTACCTTCGTCTTTAGCCTCTCTTCTCGTCTACATCTTAGCAAAAAGCTTTTCCACTCTGTCTGGCAAGGAGAAACTGTGCCAGCACAGAAAACATCTCCCATCGTGTTCTAGAGGCTGCACGGAGGTCTGCCGAGTGTTTTGCAAGAAGAGAAAGAAAGTTGTCCAAAACAGCTTGCAATCGAATGTTCATGTGAATAGAAAAGGCAGGAGAGTGGTCAGGTACTGTTTTCCCTCAGTTGGCAAGCTGCGCACACAATCACAGTGTTGTACAGCTTGTTTCATCACCTTTGCCAAGTTGCCGCTCTCTCCGGCTCCCGGAGACGAAGAAGCTGCTTCTTCGCGCAAAGACGATTCTGCCGCTCACAGTGCTCTGCAGTGTGTGTCTTCTGCCGAAAGAGTCCCGGGAGCGGTGCTTAGCTCTGCAGAGCACCGTACCTTCGTCTTTAGCCTCTCTTCTCGTCTACATCTTAGCAAAAAGCTTTTCCACTCTGTCTGGCAAGGAGAAACTGTGCCAGCACAGAAAACATCTCCCATCGTGTTCTAGAGGCTGCACGGAGGTCTGCCGAGTGTTTTGCAAGAAGAGAAAGAAAGTTGTCCAAAACAGCTTGCAATCGAATGTTCATGTGAATAGAAAAGGCAGGAGAGTGGTCAGGTACTGTTTTCTCTCAGTTGGCAAGCTGCGCACACAATCGCAGTGTTGTACAGCTTGTTTCATCACCTTTGCCAAGTTGCCGCTCTCTCCGGCTCCCGGAGACGAAGAAGCTGCTTCTTCGCGCAAAGACGATTCTGCCGCTCACAGTGCTCTGCAGTGTGTGTCTTCTGCCGAAAGAGTCCCGGGAGCGGTGCTTAGCTCTGCAGAGCACCGTACCTTCGTCTTTAGCCTCTCTTCTCGTCTACATCTTAGCAAAAAGCTTTTCCACTCTGTCTGGCAAGGAGAAACTGTGCCAGCACAGAAAACATCTCCCATCGTGTTCTAGAGGCTGCACGGAGGTCTGCCGAGTGTTTTGCAAGAAGAGAAAGAAAGTTGTCCAAAACAGCTTGCAATCGAATGTTCATGTGAATAGAAAAGGCAGGAGAGTGGTCAGGTACTGTTTTCTCTCAGTTGGCAAGCTGCGCACACAATCGCAGTGTTGTACAGCTTGTTTCATCACCTTTGCCAAGTTGCCGCTCTCTCCGGCTCCCGGAGACGAAGAAGCTGCTTCTTCGCGCAAAGACGATTCTGCCGCTCACAGTGCTCTGCAGTGTGTGTCTTCTGCCGAAAGAGTCCCGGGAGCGGTGCTTAGCTCTGCAGAGCACCGTACCTTCGTCTTTAGCCTCTCTTCTCGTCTACATCTTAGCAAAAAGCTTTTCCACTCTGCCTGGCAAGGAGAAACTGTGCCAGCACAGAAAACATCTCCCATCGTGTTCTAGAGGCTGCACGGAGGTCTGCCGAGTGTTTTACAAGAAGAGAAAGAAAGTTGTCCCAAACAGCTTGCAATCGAATGTTCATGTGAATAGAAAAGGCAGGAGAGTGGTCAGGTACTGTTTTGTCTCAGTTGGCAAGCTGCGCACACAATCGCAGTGTTGTACAGCTTGTTGCATCACCTTTGCGAAGTTGCCGCTCTCTCCGGCTCCCGGAGACGAAGAAGCTGCTTCTTCGCGCAAAGACGCTTCTGCCGCTCACAGTGCTCTGCGGTGTGCGGCTTCTGCCGAAAGAGGCCCGGGAGTGATGCTTAGCTCTGCAGAGCACCGTACCTTCGTCTTTAGCCTCTCTTCTCGTCTACATCTTAGCAAAAAGCTTTTCCACTCTGTCTGGCAAGGAGAAACTTTGCCAGCACAGAAAACATCTCCCATCGTGTTCTAGAGGCTGCACGGAGGTCTGCCGAGTGTTTTGCAAGAAGAGAAAGAAAGTTGTCCAAAACAGCTTGCAATCGAATGTTCATGTGAATAGAAAAGGCAGGAGAGTGGTCAGGTACTGTTTTCTCTCAGTTGGCAAGCTGCGCACACAATCGCAGTGTTGTACAGCTTGTTTCATCACCTTTGCCAAGTTGCCGCTCTCTCCGGCTCCCGGAGACGAAGAAGCTGCTTCTTCGCGCAAAGACGATTCTGCCGTTCACAGTGCTCTGCAGTGTGTGTCTTCTGCCGAAAGAGGCCCGGGAGCAGTGCTTAGCTCTGCAGAGCACCGTACCTTCGTCTTTAGCCTCTCTTCTCGTCTACATCTTAGCAAAAAGCTTTTCCACTCTGTCTGGCAAGGAGAAACTGTGCCAGCACAAAAAACATCTCCCATCGTGTTCTAGAGGCTGCACGGAAGTCTGCCGAGTGTTTTGGGAGAAGAGAAAGAAAGTTGTCCAAAACAGCTTGCAATCGAATGTTCATGTGAATAGAAAAGGCAGGAGAGTGGTCAGGTACTGTTTTCTCTCAGTTGGCAAGCTGCGCACACAATCGCAGTGTTGTACAGCTTGTTTCATCACCTTTGCCAAGTTGCCGCTCTCTCCGGCTCCCGGAGACGAAGAAGCTGCTTCTTCGCGCAAAGACGATTCTGCCGCTCACAGTGCTCTGCAGTGTGTGTCTTCTGCCGAAAGAGTCCCGGGAGCAGTGCTTAGCTCTGCAGAGCACCGTACCTTCGTCTTTAGCCTCTCTTCTCGTCTACATCTTAGCAAAAAGCTTTTCCACTCTGTCTGGCAAGGAGAAACTGTGCCAGCACAGAAAACATCTCCCATCGTGTTCTAGAGGCTGCACGGAGGTGTGCCGAGTGTTTTGCAAGAAGAGAAAGAAAGTTGTCCAAAACAGCTTGCAATCGAATGTTCATGTGAATAGAAAAGGCAGGAGAGTGGTCAGGTACTGTTTTCTCTCAGTTGGCAAGCTGCGCACACACTCGCAGTGTTGTACAGCTTGTTTCATCACCTTTGCGAAGTTGCCGCTCTCTCCGGCTCCCGGAGACGAAGAAGCTGCTTCTTCGCGCAAAGACGATTCTGCCGCTCACAGTGCTCTGCGGTGTGCGCCTTTTGCCGAAAGAGGTCCGGGAGCGGTGCTCAGCTCTGCAGAGCACCGTACCTTCGTCTTTAGCCTCTCTTCTCGTCTACATCTTAGCAAAAAGCTTTTCCACTCTGTCTCGCAAGGAGAAACTGTGCCAGCACAGAAAACATCTCCCATCGTGTTCTAGAGGCTGCACGGAGGTCTGCCGAGTGTTTTGCAAGAAGAGAAAGAAAGTTGTCCAAAACAGCTTGCAATCGAATGTTCATGTGAATAGAAAAGGCAGGAGAGTGGTCAGGTACTGTTTTCTCTCAGTTGGCAAGCTGTGCACACAATCGCAGTGTTGTACAGCTTGTTTCATCACTTTTGCCAAGTTGCCGCTCTCTCCGGCTCCCGGAGACGAAGAAGCTGCTTCTTCGCGCAAAGACGATTCTGCCGCTCACAGTGCTCTGCAGTGTGTGTCTTCTGCCGAAAGAGTCCCGGGAGCGGTGCGTAGCTCTGCAGAGCACCGTACCTTCGTCTTTAGCCTCTCTTCTCGTCTACATCTTAGCAAAAAGCTTTTCCACTCTGTCTGGCAAGGAGAAACTGTGCCAGCACAAAAAACATCTCCCATCGTGTTCTAGAGGCTGCACGGAGGTGTGCCGAGTGTTTTGCAAGAAGAGAAAGAAAGTTGTCCAAAACAGCTTGCAATCGAATGTTCATGTGAATAGAAAAGGCAGGAGAGTGGTCAGGTACTGTTTTCTCTCAGTTGGCAAGCTGCGCACACAATCGCAGTGTTGTACAGCTTGTTTCATCACCTTTGCCAAGTTGCCGCTCTCTCCGGCTCCCGGAGACGAAGAAGCTGCTTCTTCGCGCAAGGACGATTCTGCCGCTCACAGTGCTCTGCAGTGTGTGTCTTCTGCCGAAAGAGTCCCGGGAGCGGTGCGTAGCTCTGCAGAGCACCGTACCTTCGTCTTTAGCCTCTCTTCTCGTCTACATCTTAGCAAAAAGCTTTTCCACTCTGTCTGGCAAGGAGAAACTGTGCCAGCACAGAAAACATCTCCCATCGTGTTCTAGAGGCTGCACGGAGGTCTGCCGAGTGTTTTGCAAGAAGAGAAAGAAAGTTGCTCAAAACAGCTTGCAATCGAATGTTCATGTGAATAGAAAAGGCAGGAGAGTGGTCAGGTACTCTTTTCTCTCAGTTGGCAAGCTGCGCACACAATCGCAGTGTTGTACAGCTTGTTTCATCACCTTTGCCAAGTTGCCGCTCTCTCCGGCTCCCGGAGACGAAGAAGCTGCTTCTTCGCGCAAAGACGATTCTGCCGCTCACAGTGCTCTGCAGTGTGTGTCTTCTGCCGAAAGAGTCCCGGGAGCAGTGCTTAGCTCTGCAGAGCACCGTACCTTCGTCTTTAGCCTCTCTTCTCGTCTACATCTTAGCAAAAAGCTTTTCCACTCTGTCTGGCAAGGAGAAACTGTGCCAGCACACAAAACATCTCCCATCGTGTTCTAGAGGCTGCACGGAGGTGTGCCGAGTGTCTTGCAAGAAGAGAAAGAAAGTTGTCCAAAACAGCTTGCAATCGAATGTTCATGTGAATAGAAAAGGCAGGAGAGTGGTCAGGTACTGTTTTCTCTCAGTTGGCAAGGTGCGCACACAATCGCAGTGTTGTACAGCTTGTTTCATCACCTTTGCCAAGTTGCCGCTCTCTCCGGCTCCCGGAGACGAAGAAGCTGCTTCTTCGCGCAAAGACGATTCTGCCGCTCACAGTGCTCTGCGGTGTGTGTCTTCTGCCGAAAGAGGCCCGGGAGCGGTGTCTAGCTCTGCAGAGCACCGTACCTTCGTCTTTAGCCTCTCTTCTCGTCTACATCTTAGCAAAAAGCTTTTCCACTCTGTCTGGCAAGGAGAAACTGTGCCAGCACAGAAAACATCTCCCATCGTGTTCTAGAGGCTGCACGGACGTCTGCCGAGTGTTTTGCAAGAAGAGAAAGAAAGTTGTCCAAAACAGCTTGCAATCGAATGTTCATGTGAATAGAAAAGGCAGGAGAGTGGTCAGGTACTGTTTTCTCTCAGTTGGCAAGCTGCGCACACAATCGCAGTGTTGTACAGCTGGTTTCATCACCTTTGCGAAGTTGCCGCTCTCTCCGGCTCCCGGAGACGAAGAAGCTGCTTCTTCGCGCAAAGACGATTCTGCCGCTCACAGTGCTCTGCAGTGTGTGTCTTCTGCCGAAAGAGTCCCGGGAGCGGTGCTTAGCTCTGCAGAGCACCGTACCTTCGTCTTTAGCCTCTCTTCTCGTCTACATCTTAGCAAAAAGCTTTTCCACTCTGCCTGGCAAGGAGAAACTGTGCCAGCACAGAAAACATCTCCCATCGTGTTCTAGAGGCTGCACGGAGGTCTGCCGAGTGTTTTACAAGAAGAGAAAGAAAATAGCTCAAAACAGCTTGCAATCGAATGTTCATGTGAATAGAAAAGGCAGGAGAGTGGTCAGGTACTGTTTTCTCTCAGTTGGCAAGCTGCGCACACAATCGCAGTGTTGTACAGCTTGTTTCATCACCTTTGCGAAGTTGCCGCTCTCTCCGGCTCCCGGAGACGAAGAAGCTGCTTCTTCGCGCAAAGACGATTCTGCCGCTCACAGTGCTCTGCAGTGTGTGTCTTCTGCCGAAAGAGTCCCGGGAGCGGTGCTTAGCTCTGCAGAGCACCGTACCTTCGTCTTTAGCCTCTCTTCTCGTCTACATCTTAGCAAAAAGCTTTTCCACTCTGTCTGGCAAGGAGAAACTGTGCCAGTACAGAAAACACCTCCCATCGTTTTCTAGAGGCTGCACGGAGGTGTGCCGAGTGTTTTGCAAGAAGAGAAAGAAAGTTGTCCAAAACAGCTTGCAATCGAATGTTCATGTGAATAGAAAAGGCAGGAGAGTGGTCAGGTACTGTTTTCTCTCAGTTGGCAAGCTGCGCACACAATCGCAGTGTTGTACAGCTTGTTTCATCACCTTTGCCAAGTTGCCGCTCTCTCCGGCTCCCGGAGACGAAGAAGCTGCTTCTTCGCGCAAAGACGATTCTGCCGCTCACAGTTCTCTGCGGTGTGCGGCTTCTGCCGAAAGAGGCCCGGGAGCGGTGTCTAGCTCTGCAGAGCACCGTACCTTCGTCTTTAGCCTCTCTTCTCGTCTACATCTTAGCAAAAAGCTTTTCCACTCTGTCTGGCAAGGAGAAACTGTGCCAGCACAGAAAACATCTCCCATCGTGTTCTAGAGGCTGCACGGAGGTCTGCCGAGTGTTTTGCAAGAAGAGAAAGAAAGTTGTCCAAAACAGCTTGCAATCGAATGTTCATGTGAATAGAAAAGGCAGGAGAGTGGTCAGGTACTGTTTTCTCTCAGTTGGCAAGCTGCGCACACAATCGCAGTGTTGTACAGCTTGTTTCATCACCTTTGCCAAGTTGCCGCTCTCTCCGGCTCCCGGAGACGAAGAAGCTGCTTCTTCGCGCAAAGACGATTCTGCCGCTCACAGTGCTCTGCAGTGTGTGTCTTCTGCCGAAAGAGTCCCGGGAGCGGTGCTTAGCTCTTCAGAGCACCGTACCTTCGTCTTTAGCCTCTCTTCTCGTCTACATCTTAGCAAAAAGCTTTTCCACTCTGCCTGGCAAGGAGAAACTGTGCCAGCACAGAAAACATCTCCCATCGTGTTCTAGAGGCTGCACGGAGGTCTGCCGAGTGTTTTACAAGAAGAGAAAGAAAGTTGTCCCAAACAGCTTGCAATCGAATGTTCATGTGAATAGAAAAGGCAGGAGAGTGGTCAGGTACTGTTTTGTCTCAGTTGGCAAGCTGCGCACACAATCGCAGTGTTGTACAGCTTGTTGCATCACCTTTGCGAAGTTGCCGCTCTCTCCGGCTCCCGGAGACGAAGAAGCTGCTTCTTCGCGCAAAGACGCTTCTGCCGCTCACAGTGCTCTGCGGTGTGCGGCTTCTGCCGAAAGAGGCCCGGGAGTGATGCTTAGCTCTGCAGAGCACCGTACCTTCGTCTTTAGCCTCTCTTCTCGTCTACATCTTAGCAAAAAGCTTTTCCACTCTGTCTGGCAAGGAGAAACTTTGCCAGCACAGAAAACATCTCCCATCGTGTTCTAGAGGCTGCACGGAGGTCTGCCGAGTGTTTTGCAAGAAGAGAAAGAAAGTTGTCCAAAACAGCTTGCAATCGAATGTTCATGTGAATAGAAAAGGCAGGAGAGTGGTCAGGTACTGTTTTCTCTCAGTTGGCAAGCTGCGCACACAATCGCAGTGTTGTACAGCTTGTTTCATCACCTTTGCCAAGTTGCCGCTCTCTCCGGCTCCCGGAGACGAAGAAGCTGCTTCTTCGCGCAAAGACGATTCTGCCGTTCACAGTGCTCTGCAGTGTGTGTCTTCTGCCGAAAGAGGCCCGGGAGCAGTGCTTAGCTCTGCAGAGCACCGTACCTTCGTCTTTAGCCTCTCTTCTCGTCTACATCTTAGCAAAAAGCTTTTCCACTCTGTCTGGCAAGGAGAAACTGTGCCAGCACAAAAAACATCTCCCATCGTGTTCTAGAGGCTGCACGGAAGTCTGCCGAGTGTTTTGGGAGAAGAGAAAGAAAGTTGTCCAAAACAGCTTGCAATCGAATGTTCATGTGAATAGAAAAGGCAGGAGAGTGGTCAGGTACTGTTTTCTCTCAGTTGGCAAGCTGCGCACACAATCGCAGTGTTGTACAGCTTGTTTCATCACCTTTGCCAAGTTGCCGCTCTCTCCGGCTCCCGGAGACGAAGAAGCTGCTTCTTCGCGCAAAGACGATTCTGCCGCTCACAGTGCTCTGCAGTGTGTGTCTTCTGCCGAAAGAGTCCCGGGAGCAGTGCTTAGCTCTGCAGAGCACCGTACCTTCGTCTTTAGCCTCTCTTCTCGTCTACATCTTAGCAAAAAGCTTTTCCACTCTGTCTGGCAAGGAGAAACTGTGCCAGCACAGAAAACATCTCCCATCGTGTTCTAGAGGCTGCACGGAGGTGTGCCGAGTGTTTTGCAAGAAGAGAAAGAAAGTTGTCCAAAACAGCTTGCAATCGAATGTTCATGTGAATAGAAAAGGCAGGAGAGTGGTCAGGTACTGTTTTCTCTCAGTTGGCAAGCTGCGCACACACTCGCAGTGTTGTACAGCTTGTTTCATCACCTTTGCGAAGTTGCCGCTCTCTCCGGCTCCCGGAGACGAAGAAGCTGCTTCTTCGCGCAAAGACGATTCTGCCGCTCCCAGTGCTCTGCGGTGTGCGCCTTTTGCCGAAAGAGGTCCGGGAGCGGTGCTCAGCTCTGCAGAGCACCGTACCTTCGTCTTTAGCCTCTCTTCTCGTCTACATCTTAGCAAAAAGCTTTTCCACTCTGTCTGGCAAGGAGAAACTGTGCCAGCACAAAAAACATCTCCCATCGTGTTCTAGAGGATGCACGGAGGTCTGCCGAGTGTTTTGCAAGAAGAGAAAGAAAGTTGTCCAAAACAGCTTGCAATCGTATGTTCATGGGAATAGAAAAGGGGGAGAGTGGTCAGGTACTGTTTTCTCTCACTTGGCAACCTGCGCACACAATCGCAGTGTTGTACAGCTTGTTTCATCACCTTTGCCAAGTTGCCGCTCTCTCCGGCTCCCGGAGACGAAGAAGCTGCTTCTTCGCGCAAAGACGCTTCTGCCGCTCACAGTGCTCTGCGGTGTGCGGCTTCTGCCGAAAGAGGCCCGGGAGCAGTGCTTAGCTCTGCAGAGCACCGTACCTTCGTCTTTAGCCTCTCTTCTCGTCTACATCTTAGCAAAAAGCTTTTCCACTCTGTCTGGCAAGGAGAAACTGTGCCTGCACTGAAAACATCTCCCATCGTGTTCTAGAGGCTGCACGGAGGTCTGCCGAGTGTTTTGCAAGAAGAGAAAGAAAGTTGTCCAAAACAGCTTGCAATCGAATGTTCATGTGAATAGAAAAGGCAGGAGAGTGGTCAGGTACTGTTTTCTCTCAGTTGGCAAGCTGCGCACACAATCGCAGTGTTGTACAGCTTGTTTCATCACCTTTGCGAAGTTGCCGCTCTCTCCGGCTCCCGGAGACGAAGAAGCTGCTTCTTCGCGCAAAGATGATTCTGCCGCTCACAGTGCTCTGCAGTGTGTGTCTTCTGCCGAAAGAGTCCCGGGAGCGCTGTCGCTCTGCAGAGCACCGTACCTTCGTCTTTAGCCTCTCTTCTCGTCTACATCTTAGCAAAAAGCTTTTCCACTCTGTCTATCCAGGGGAAACTGTGCCAGTACAGAAAACATCTCCCATCGTGTTCTAGAGGCTGCACGGACGTCTGCCGAGTGTTTTACAAGAAGAGAAAGAAAGTTGTCCAAAACAGCTTGCAATCGAATGTTCATGTGAATAGAAAAGGCAGGAGAGTGGTCAGGTACTGTTTTCTCTCAGTTGGCAAGCTGCGCACACAATCGCAGTGTTGTACAGCTTGTTTCATCACCTTTGCCAAGTTGCCGCTCTCTCCGGCTCCCGGAGACGAAGAAGCTGCTTCTTCGCGCAAAGACGATTCTGCCGCTCACAGTGCTCTGCAGTGTGTGTCTTCTGCCGAAAGAGTCCCGGGAGCGGTGTCTAGCTCTGCAGAGCACCGTACCTTCGTCTTTAGCCTCTCTTCTCGTCTACATCTTAGCAAAAAGCTTTTCCACTCTGTCTGGCAAGGAGAAACTGTGCCAGCACAGAAAACATCTCCCATCGTGTTCTAGAGGCTGCACGGAGGTCTGCCGAATGTTTTGCAAGAAGAGAAAGAAAGTTGCTCAAAACAGCTTGCAATCGAATGTTCATGTGAATAGAAAAGGCAGGAGAGTGGTCAGGTACTGTTTTCTCTCAGTTGGCAAGCTGCGCACACAATCGCAGTGTTGTACAGCTTGTTTCATCACCTTTGCCAAGTTGCCGCTCTCTCCGGCTCCCGGAGACGAAGAAGCTGCTTCTTCGCGCAAAGACGATTCTGCCGCTCACAGTGCTCTGCAGTGTGTGTCTTCTGCCGAAAGAGTCCCGGGAGCAGTGTTTAGCTCTGCAGAGCACCGTACCTTCGTCTTTAGCCTCTCTTCTCGTCTACATCTTAGCAAAAAGCTTTTCCACTCTGTCTGGCAAGGAGAAACTGTGCCAGCACACAAAACATCTCCCATCGTGTTCTAGAGGCTGCACGGAGGTCTGCCGAGTGTTTTGCAAGAAGAGAAAGAAAGTTGTCCAAAACAGCTTGCAATCGAATGTTCATGTGAATAGAAAAGGCAGGAGAGTGGTCAGGTACTGTTTTCTCTCAGTTGGCAAGCTGCGCACACAATCGCAGTGTTGTACAGCTTGTTTCATCACCTTTGCGAAGTTGCCGCTCTCTCCGGCTCCCGGAGACGAAGAAGCTGCTTCTTCGCGCAAAGACGATTCTGCCGCTCACAGTGCTCTGCGGTGTGTGTCTTCTGCCGAAAGAGGCCCGGGAGCGGTGTCTAGCTCTGCAGAGCACCGTACCTTCGTCTTTAGCCTCTCTTCTCGTCTACATCTTAGCAAAAAGCTTTTCCACTCTGTCTGGCAAGGAGAAACTGTGCCAGCACAGAAAACATCTCCCATCGTGTTCTAGAGGCTGCACGGAGGTCTGCCGAGTGTTTTGCAAGAAGAGAAAGAAAGTTGTCCAAAACAGCTTGCAATCGAATGTTCATGTGAATAGAAAAGGCAGGAGAGTGGTCAGGTACTGTTTTCTCTCAGTTGGCAAGCTGCGCACACAATCGCAGTGTTGTACAGCTTGTTTCATCACCTTTGCCAAGTTGCCGCTCTCTCCGGCTCCCGGAGACGAAGAAGCTGCTTCTTCGCGCAAAGACGATTCTGCCGCTCACAGTGCTCTGCAGTGTGTGTCTTCTGCCGAAAGAGTCCCGGGAGCGGTGCTTAGCTCTGCAGAGCACCGTACCTTCGTCTTTAGCCTCTCTTCTCGTCTACATCTTAGCAAAAAGCTTTTCCACTCTGCCTGGCAAGGAGAAACTGTGCCAGCACAGAAAACATCTCCCATCGTGTTCTAGAGGCTGCGCGGAGGTCTGCCGAATGTTTTGCAAGAAGAGAAAGAAAGTTGTCCAAAACAGCTTGCAATCGAATGTTCATGTGAATAGAAAAGGCAGGAGAGTGGTCAGGTACTGTTTTCTCTCAGTTGGCAAGCTGCGCACACAATCGCAGTGTTGTACAGCTTGTTTCATCACCTTTGCGAAGTTGCCGCTCTCTCCGGCTCCCGGAGACGAAGAAGCTGCTTCTTCGCGCAAAGACGATTCTGCCGCTCACAGTGCTCTGCAGTGTGCGTCTTCTGCCGAAAGAGTCCCGGGAGCGGTGCTTAGCTCTGCAGAGCACCGTACCTTCGTCTTTAGCCTCTCTTCTCGTCTACATCTTAGCAAAAAGCTTTTCCACTCTGTCTGGCAAGGAGAAACTGTGCCAGTACAGAAAACACCTCCCATCATTTTCTAGAGGCTGCACGGACGTCTGCCGAGTGTTTTGCAAGAAGAGAAAGAAAGTTGTCCAAAACAGCTTGCAATCGAATGTTCATGTGAATAGAAAAGGCAGGAGAGTGGTCAGGTACTGTTTTCTCTCAGTTGGCAAGCTGCGCACACAATCGCAGTGTTGTACAGCTTGTTTCATCACCTTTGCGAAGTTGCCGCTCTCTCCGGCTCCCGGAGACGAAGAAGCTGCTTCTTCGCGCAAAGACGATTCTGCCGTTCACAGTGCTCTGCAGTGTGTGTCTTCTGCCGAAAGAGTCCCGGGAGCGGTGCTTAGCTCTGCAGAGCACCGTATCTTCGTCTTTAGCCTCTCTTCTCGTCTACATCTTAGCAAAAAGCTTTTCCACTCTGTCTGGCAAGGAGAAACTGTGCCAGCACAGAAACCATCTCCCATCGTGTTCTAGAGGCTGCACGGAGGTCTGCCGAGTGTTTTGCAAGAAGAGAAAGAAAGTTTTCCAAAACAGTTTGCAATCGAATGTTCATGTGAATAGAAAAGGCAGGAGAGTGGTCAGGTACTGTTTTCTCTCAGTTGGCAAGCTGTGCACACAATCGCAGTGTTGTACAGCTTGTTTCATCACCTTTGCGAAGTTGCCGCTCTCTCCGGCTCCCGGAGACGAAGAAGCTGCTTCTTCGCGCAAAGACGATTCTGCCGCTCACAGTGCTCTGCAGTGTGTGTCTTCTGCCGAAAGAGTCCCGGGAGCGGTGCGTAGCTCTGCAGAGCACCGTACCTTCGTCTTTAGCCTCTCTTCTCGTCTACATCTTAGCAAAAAGCTTTTCCACTCTGTCTGGCAAGGAGAAACTGTGCCAGCACAAAAAACATCTCCCATCGTTTTCTAGAGGCTGCACGGAGGTCTGCCGAGTGTTTTGCAAGAAGAGAAAGAAAGTTGTCCAAAACAGCTTGCAATCGAATGTTCATGTGAATAGAAAAGGAGGAGAGTGGTCAGGTACTGTTTTCTCTCAGTTGGCAAGCTGCGCACACAATCGCAGTGTTGTACAGCTTGTTTCATCACCTTTGCGAAGTTGCCGCTCTCTCCGGCTCCCGGAGACGAAGAAGCTGCTTCTTCGCGCAAAGACGCTTCTGCCGCTCACAGTGCTCTGCGGTGTGCGGCTTCTGCCGAAAGAGGCCCGGGAGTGATGCTTAGCTCGGCAGAGCACCGTACCTTCGTCTTTAGCCTCTCTTCTCGTCTACATCTTAGCAAAAAGCTTTTCCACTCTGTCTGGCAAGGAGAAACTGTGCCAGCACAGAAAACATCTCCCATCGTGTTCTAGAGGCTGCACGGACGTCTGCCGAGTGTTTTGCAAGAAGAGAAAGAAAGTTGTCCAAAACAGCTTGCAATCGAATGTTCATGTGAATAGAAAAGGCAGGAGAGTGGTCAGGTACTGTTTTCTCTCAGTTGGCAAGCTGCGCACACAATCGCAGTGTTGTACAGCTTGTTTCATCACCTTTGCCAAGTTGCCGCTCTCTCCGGCTCCCGGAGACGAAGAAGCTGCTTCTTCGCGCAAAGACGATTCTGCCGTTCACAGTGCTCTGCAGTGTGTGTCTTCTGCCGAAAGAGTCCCGGGAGCAGTGTTTAGCTCTGCAGAGCACCGTACCTTCGTCTTTAGCCTCTCTTCTCGTCTACATCTTAGCAAAAAGCTTTTCCACTCTGTCTGGCAAGGAGAAACTGTGCCAGTACAGAAAACACCTCCCATCGTTTTCTAGAGGCTGCACTGAGGTCTGCCGAGTGTTTTGCAAGAAGAGAAAGAAAGTTGTCCAAAACAGCTTGCAATCGAATGTTCATGTGAATAGAAAAGGCAGGAGAGTGGTCAGGTACTGTTTTCTCTCAGTTGGCAAGCTGCGCACACAATCGCAGTGTTGTACAGCTTGTTTCATCACCTTTGCCAAGTTGCCGCTCTCTCCGGCTCCCGGAGACGAAGAAGCTGCTTCTTCGCGCAAAGACGATTCTGCCGCTCACAGTGCTCTGCGGTGTGTCTCTTCTGCCGAAAGAGTCCCGGGAGCAGTGCTTAGCTCTGCAGAGCACCATACCTTCGTCTTTAGCCTCTCTTCTCGTCTACATCTTAGCAAAAAGCTTTTCCACTCTGTCTGGCAAGGAGAATCTGTGCCAGCACAGAAAACATCTCCCATCGTGTTTTAGAGGCTGCACGGAGGTGTGCCGAGTGTTTTGCAAGAAGAGAAAGAAAGTTGTCCAAAACAGCTTGCAATCGAATGTTCATGTGAATAGAAAAGGCAGGAGAGTGGTCAGGTACTGTTTTCTCTCAGTTGGCAAGCTGCGCACACAATCGCAGTGTTGTACAGCTTGTTTCATCACCTTTGCGAAGTTGCCGCTCTCTCCGGCTCCCGGAGACGAAGAAGCTGCTTCTTCGCGCAAAGACGATTCTGCCGCTCACAGTGCTCTGCAGTGTGTGTCTTCTGCCGAAAGAGTCCCGGGAGCGTGCGTAGCTCTGCAGAGCACCGTACCTTCGTCTTTAGCCTCTCTTCTCGTCTACATCTTAGCAAAAAGCTTTTCCACTCTGTCTGGCAAGGAGAAACTGTGCCAGCACAAAAAACATCTCCCATCGTTTTCTAGAGGCTGCACGGAGGTCTGCCGAGTGTTTTGCAAGAAGAGAAAGAAAGTTGTCCAAAACAGCTTGCAATCGAATGTTCATGTGAATAGAAAAGGCAGGAGAGTGGTCAGGTACTGTTTTCTCTCAGTTGGCAAGCTGCGCACACAATCGCAGTGTTGTACAGCTTGTTTCATCACCTTTGCGAAGTTGCCGCTCTCTCCGGCTCCCGGAGACGAAGAAGCTGCTTCTTCGCGCAAAGACGCTTCTGCCGCTCACAGTGCTCTGCGGTGTGCGGCTTCTGCCGAAAGAGGCCCGGGAGTGATGCTTAGCTCTGCAGAGCACCGTACCTTCGTCTTTAGCCTCTCTTCTCGTCTACATCTTAGCAAAAAGCTTTTCCACTCTGTCTGGCAAGGAGAAACTGTGCCAGCACAGAAAACATCTCCCATCGTGTTCTAGAGGCTGCACGGACGTCTGCCGAGTGTTTTGCAAGAAGAGAAAGAAAGTTGTCCAAAACAGCTTGCAATCGAATGTTCATGTGAATAGAAAAGACAGGAGAGTGGTCAGGTACTGTTTTCTCTCAGTTGGCAAGCTGCGCACACAATCGCAGTGTTGTACAGCTTGTTTCATCACCTTTGCGAAGTTGCCGCTCTCTCCGGCTCCCGGAGACGAAGAAGCTGCTTCTTCGCGCAAAGACGATTCTGCCGCTCACAGTGCTCTGCGGTGTGCGGCTTCTGCCGAAAGAGGTCCGGGAGCGGTGCTCAGCTCTGCAGAGCACCGTACCTTCGTCTTTAGCCTCTCTTCTCGTCTACATCTTAGCAAAAAGCTTTTCCACTCTGTCTATCAAGGGGAAACTGTGCCAGTACAGAAAACATCTCCCATCGTGTTCTAGAGGCTGCACGGAGGTCTGCCGAGTGTTTTACAAGAAGAGAAAGAAAGTTGTCCAAAACAGCTTGCAATCGAATGTTCATGTGAATAGAAAAGGCAGGAGAGTGGTCAGGTACTGTTTTCTCTCAGTTGGCAAGCTGCGCACACAATCGCAGTGTTGTACAGCTTGTTTCATCACCTTTGCCAAGTTGCCGCTCTCTCCGGCTCCCGGAGACGAAGAAGCTGCTTCTTCGCGCAAAGACGATTCTGCCGCTCACAGTGCTCTGCAGTGTGTGTCTTCTGCCGAAAGAGTCCCGGGAGCGGTGTCTAGCTCTGCAGAGCACCGTACCTTCGTCTTTAGCCTCTCTTCTCGTCTACATCTTAGCAAAAAGCTTTTCCACTCTGTCTGGCAAGGAGAAACTGTGCCAGCACAGAAAACATCTCCCATCCTGTTCTAGAGGCTGCACGGAGGTCTGCCGAATGTTTTGCAAGAAGAGAAAGAAAGTTGCTCAAAACAGCTTGCAATCGAATGTTCATGTGAATAGAAAAGGCAGGAGAGTGGTCAGGTACTGTTTTCTCTCAGTTGGCAAGCTGCGCACACAATCGCAGTGTTGTACAGCTTGTTTCATCACCTTTGCCAAGTTGCCGCTCTCTCCGGCTCCCGGAGACGAAGAAGCTGCTTCTTCGCGCAAAGACGATTCTGCCGCTCACAGTGCTCTGCAGTGTGTGTCTTCTGCCGAAAGAGTCCCGGGAGCAGTGTTTAGCTCTGCAGAGCACCGTACCTTCGTCTTTAGCCTCTCTTCTCGTCTACATCTTAGCAAAAAGCTTTTCCACTCTGTCTGGCAAGGAGAAACTGTGCCAGCACAGAAAACATCTCCCATCGTGTTCTAGAGGCTGCACGGAGGTCTGCCGAGTGTTTTGCAAGAAGAGAAAGAAAGTTGTCCAAAACAGCTTGCAATCGAATGTTCATGTGAATAGAAAAGGCAGGAGAGTGGTCAGGTACTGTTTTCTCTCACTTGGCAAGATGCGCACACAATCGCAGTGTTGTACAGCTTGTTTCATCACCTTTGCGAAGTTGCCGCTCTCTGCGGCTCCCGGAGACGAAGAAGCTGCTTCTTCGCGCAAAGACGATTCTGCCGCTCACAGTGCTCTGCAGTGTGTGTCTTCTGCCGAAAGAGTCCCGGGAGCGGTGCTTAGCTCTGCAGAGCACCGTACCTTCGTCTTTAGCCTCTCTTCTCGTCTACATCTTAGCAAAAAGCTTTTCCACTCTGTCTGGCAAGGAGAAACTGTGCCAGCACAGAAAACATCTCCCATCGTGTTCTAGAGGCTGCACGGAGGTCTGCCGAGTGTTTTGCAAGAAGAGAAAGAAAGTTGTCCAAAACAGCTTGCAATCGAATGTTCATGTGAATAGAAAAGGCAGGAGAGTGGTCAGGTACTGTTTTCTCTCAGTTGGCAAGCTGCGCACACAATCGCAGTGTTGTACAGCTTGTTTCATCACCTTTGCCAAGTTGCCGCTCTCTCCGGCTCCCGGAGACGAAGAAGCTGCTTCTTCGCGCAAAGACGATTCTGCCGCTCACAGTGCTCTGCAGTGTGTGTCTTCTGCCGAAAGAGTCCCGGGAGCGGTGTCTAGCTCTGCAGAGCACCGTACCTTCGTCTTTAGCCTCTCTTCTCGTCTACATCTTAGCAAAAAGCTTTTCCACTCTGTCTGGCAAGGAGAAACTGTGCCAGCACAGAAAACACCTCCCATCGTGTTCTAGAGGCTGCACGGAGGTCTGCCGAATGTTTTGCAAGAAGAGAAAGAAAGTTGCTCAAAACAGCTTGCAATCGAATGTTCATGTGAATAGAAAAGGCAGGAGAGTGGTCAGGTACTGTTTTCTCTCAGTTGGCAAGCTGCGCACACAATCGCAGTGTTGTACAGCTTGTTTCATCACCTTTGCCAAGTTGCCGCTCTCTCCGGCTCCCGGAGACGAAGAAGCTGCTTCTTCGCGCAAAGACGATTCTGCCGCTCACAGTGCTCTGCAGTGTGTGTCTTCTGCCGAAAGAGTCCCGGGAGCAGTGTTTAGCTCTGCAGAGCACCGTACCTTCGTCTTTAGCCTCTCTTCTCGTCTACATCTTAGCAAAAAGCTTTTCCACTCTGTCTGGCAAGGAGAAACTGTGCCAGCACACAAAACATCTCCCATCGTGTTCTAGAGGCTGCACGGAGGTCTGCCGAGTGTTTTGCAAGAAGAGAAAGAAAGTTGTCCAAAACAGCTTGCAATCGAATGTTCATGTGAATAGAAAAGGCAGGAGAGTGGTCAGGTACTCTTTTCTCTCAGTTGGCAAGCTGCGCACACAATCGCAGTGTTGTACAGCTTGTTTCATCACCTTTGCCAAGTTGCCGCTCTCTCCGGCTCCCGGAGACGAAGAAGCTGCTTCTTCGCGCAAAGACGATTCTGCCGCTCACAGTGCTCTGCGGTGTGTGTCTTCTGCCGAAAGAGGCCCGGGAGCGGTGTCTAGCTCTGCAGAGCACCGTACCTTCGTCTTTAGCCTCTCTTCTCGTCTACATCTTAGCAAAAAGCTTTTCCACTCTGTCTGGCAAGGAGAAACTGTGCCAGCACAGAAAACATCTCCCATCGTGTTCTAGAGGCTGCACGGAGGTCTGCCGAGTGTTTTGCAAGAAGAGAAAGAAAGTTGTCCAAAACAGCTTGCAATCGAATGTTCATGTGAATAGAAAAGGCAGGAGAGTGGTCAGGTACTGTTTTCTCTCAGTTGGCAAGCTGCGCACACAATCGCAGTGTTGTACAGCTTGTTTCATCACCTTTGCGAAGTTGCCGCTCTCTCCGGCTCCCGGAGACGAAGAAGCTGCTTCTTCGCGCAAAGACGATTCTGCCGCTCACAGTGCTCTGCAGTGTGTGTCTTCTGCCGAAAGAGTCCCGGGAGCGGTGCTTAGCTCTGCAGAGCACCGTACCTTCGTCTTTAGCCTCTCTTCTCGTCTACATCTTAGCAAAAAGCTTTTCCACTCTGCCTGGCAAGGAGAAACTGTGCCAGCACAGAAAACATCTCCCATCGTGTTCTAGAGGCTGCGCGGAGGTCTGCCGAATGTTTTGCAAGAAGAGAAAGAAAGTTGTCCAAAACAGCTTGCAATCGAATGTTCATGTGAATAGAAAAGGCAGGAGAGTGGTCAGGTACTGTTTTCTCTCAGTTGGCAAGCTGCGCACACAATCGCAGTGTTGTACAGCTTGTTTCATCACCTTTGCGAAGTTGCCGCTCTCTCCGGCTCCCGGAGACGAAGAAGCTGCTTCTTCGCGCAAAGACGATTCTGCCGCTCACAGTGCTCTGCAGTGTGTGTCTTCTGCCGAAAGAGTCCCGGGAGCGGTGCTTAGCTCTGCAGAGCACCGTACCTTCGTCTTTAGCCTCTCTTCTCGTCTACATCTTAGCAAAAAGCTTTTCCACTCTGTCTGGCAAGGAGAAACTGTGCCAGTACAGAAAACACCTCCCATCATTTTCTAGAGGCTGCACGGACGTCTGCCGAGTGTTTTGCAAGAAGAGAAAGAAAGTTGTCCAAAACAGCTTGCAATCGAATGTTCATGTGAATAGAAAAGGCAGGAGAGTGGTCAGGTACTGTTTTCTCTCAGTTGGCAAGCTGCGCACACAATCGCAGTGTTGTACAGCTTGTTTCATCACCTTTGCGAAGTTGCCGCTCTCTCCGGCTCCCGGAGACGAAGAAGCTGCTTCTTCGCGCAAAGACGATTCTGCCGTTCACAGTGCTCTGCAGTGTGTGTCTTCTGCCGAAAGAGTCCCGGGAGCGGTGCTTAGCTCTGCAGAGCACCGTATCTTCGTCTTTAGCCTCTCTTCTCGTCTACATCTTAGCAAAAAGCTTTTCCACTCTGTCTGGCAAGGAGAAACTGTGCCAGCACAGAAACCATCTCCCATCGTGTTCTAGAGGCTGCACGGAGGTCTGCCGAGTGTTTTGCAAGAAGAGAAAGAAAGTTTTCCAAAACAGTTTGCAATCGAATGTTCATGTGAATAGAAAAGGCAGGAGAGTGGTCAGGTACTGTTTTCTCTCAGTTGGCAAGCTGTGCACACAATCGCAGTGTTGTACAGCTTGTTTCATCACCTTTGCCAAGTTGCCGCTCTCTCCGGCTCCCGGAGACGAAGAAGCTGCTTCTTCGCGCAAAGACGATTCTGCCGCTCACAGTGCTCTGCAGTGTGTGTCTTCTGCCGAAAGAGTCCCGGGAGCGGTGCGTAGCTCTGCAGAGCACCGTACCTTCGTCTTTAGCCTCTCTTCTCGTCTACATCTTAGCAAAAAGCTTTTCCACTCTGTCTGGCAAGGAGAAACTGTGCCAGCACAAAAAACATCTCCCATCGTTTTCTAGAGGCTGCACGGAGGTCTGCCGAGTGTTTTGCAAGAAGAGAAAGAAAGTTGTCCAAAACAGCTTGCAATCGAATGTTCATGTGAATAGAAAAGGAGGAGAATGGTCAGGTACTGTTTTCTCTCAGTTGGCAAGCTGCGCACACAATCGCAGTGTTGTACAGCTTGTTTCATCACCTTTGCGAAGTTGCCGCTCTCTCCGGCTCCCGGAGACGAAGAAGCTGCTTCTTCGCGCAAAGACGCTTCTGCCGCTCACAGTGCTCTGCGGTGTGCGGCTTCTGCCGAAAGAGGCCCGGGAGTGATGCTTAGCTCGGCAGAGCACCGTACCTTCGTCTTTAGCCTCTCTTCTCGTCTACATCTTAGCAAAAAGCTTTTCCACTCTGTCTGGCAAGGAGAAACTGTGCCAGCACAGAAAACATCTCCCATCGTGTTCTAGAGGCTGCACGGAGGTGTGCCGAGTGTTTTGCAAGAAGAGAAAGAAAGTTGTCCAAAACAGCTTGCAATCGAATGTTCATGTGAATAGAAAAGGCAGGAGAGTGGTCAGGTACTGTTTTCTCTCAGTTGGCAAGCTGCGCACACACTCGCAGTGTTGTACAGCTTGTTTCATCACCTTTGCCAAGTTGCCGCTCTCTTCGGCTCCCGGAGACGAAGAAGCTGCTTCTTCGCGCAAAGACGATTCTGCCGCTCACAGTGCTCTGCGGTGTGCGCCTTTTGCCGAAAGAGGTCCGGGAGCGGTGCTCAGCTCTGCAGAGCACCGTACCTTCGTCTTTAGCCTCTCTTCTCGTCTACATCTTAGCAAAAAGCTTTTCCACTCTGTCTGGCAAGGAGAAACTGTGCCAGCACAGAAAACATCTCCCATCGTGTTCTAGAGGCTGCACGGAGGTCTGCCGAGTGTTTTGCAAGAAGAGAAAGAAAGTTGTCCAAAACAGCTTGCAATCGAATGTTCATGTGAATAGAAAACGAGGAGAGTGGTCAGGTACTGTTTTCTCTCAGTTGGCAAGCTGCGCACACAATCGCAGTGTTGTACAGCTTGTTTCATCACCTTTGCCAAGTTGCCGCTCTCTCCGGCTCCCGGAGACGAAGAAGCTGCTTCTTCGCGCAAAGACGCTTCTGCCGCTCACAGTGCTCTGCGGTGTGCGGCTTTTGCCGGAAGAGGCCCGGGAGTGATGCTTAGCTCTGCAGAGCACCGTACCTTCGTCTTTAGCCTCTCTTCTCGTCTACATCTTAGCAAAAAGCTTTTCCACTCTGTCTGGCAAGGAGAAACTGTGCCAGCACAGAAAACATCTCCCATCGTGTTCTAGAGGCTGCACGGACGTCTGCCGAGTGTTTTGCAAGAAGAGAAAGAAAGTTGTCCAAAACAGCTTGCAATCGAATGTTCATGTGAATAGAAAAGGCAGGAGAGTGGTCAGGTACTGTTTTCTCTCAGTTGGCAAGCTGCGCACACAATCGCAGTGTTGTACAGCTTGTTTCATCACCTTTGCCAAGTTGCCGCTCTCTCCGGCTCCCGGAGACGAAGAAGCTGCTTCTTCGCGCAAAGACGATTCTGCCGCTCACAGTGCTCTGCGGTGTGTGTCTTCTGCCGAAAGAGGCCCGGGAGCGGTGTCTAGCTCTGCAGAGCACCGTACCTTCGTCTTTAGCCTCTCTTCTCGTCTACATCTTAGCAAAAAGCTTTTCCACTCTGTCTGGCAAGGAGAAACTGTGCCAGCACAAAAAACATCTCCCATCGTGTTCTAGAGGCTGCACGGAGGTCTGCCGAGTGTTTTGCAAGAAGAGAAAGAAAGTTGTCCAAAACAGCTTGCAATCGAATGTTCATGTGAATAGAAAAGGCAGGAGAGTGGTCAGGTACTGTTTTCTCTCAGTTGGCAAGCTGCGCACACAATCGCAGTGTTGTACAGCTTGTTTCATCACCTTTGCCAAGTTGCCGCTCTCTCCGGCTCCCGGAGACGAAGAAGCTGCTTCTTCGCGCAAAGACGATTCTGCCGCTCACAGTGCTCTGCGGTGTGTGTCTTCTGCCGAAAGAGTCCCGGGAGCAGTGCTTAGCTCTGCAGAGCACCGTACCTTCGTCTTTAGCCTCTCTTCTCGTCTACATCTTAGCAAAAAGCTTTTCCACTCTGTCTGGCAAGGAGAAACTGTGCCAGCACAGAAAACATCTCCCATCGTGTTCTGGAGGCTGCACGGAGGTCTGCCGAATGTTTTGCAAGAAGAGAAAGAAAGTTGTCCAAAACAGTTTGCAATCGAATGTTCATGTGAATAGAAAAGGCAGGAGAGTGGTCAGGTACTGTTTTCTCTCAGTTGGCAAGCTGTGCACACAATCGCAGTGTTGTACAGCTTGTTTCATCACCTTTGCCAAGTTGCCGCTCTCTCCGGCTCCCGGAGACGAAGAAGCTGCTTCTTCGCGCAAAGACGATTCTGCCGCTCACAGTGCTCTGCAGTGTGTGTCTTCTGCCGAAAGAGTCCCGGGAGCGGTGCGTAGCTCTGCAGAGCACCGTACCTTCGTCTTTAGCCTCTCTTCTCGTCTACATCTTAGCAAAAAGCTTTTCCACTCTGTCTGGCAAGGAGAAACTGTGCCAGCACAGAAAACATCTCCCATCGTGTTCTAGAGGCTGCACGGAGGTGTGCCGAGTGTTTTGCAAGAAGAGAAAGAAAGTTGTCCAAAACAGCTTGCAATCGAATGTTCATGTGAATAGAAAAGGCAGGAGAGTGGTCAGGTACTGTTTTCTCTCAGTTGGCAAGCTGCGCACACAATCGCAGTGTTGTACAGCTTGTTTCATCACCTTTGCCAAGTTGCCGCTCTCTCCGGCTCCCGGAGACGAAGAAGCTGCTTCTTCGCGCAAGGACGATTCTGCCGCTCACAGTGCTCTGCAGTGTGTGTCTTCTGCCGAAAGAGTCCCGGGAGCGGTGCTTAGCTCTGCAGAGCACCGTACCTTCGTCTTTAGCCTCTCTTCTCGTCTACATCTTAGCAAAAAGCTTTTCCACTCTGTCTGGCAAGGAGAAACTGTGCCAGCACAGAAAACATCTCCCATCGTGTTCTAGAGGCTGCACGGAGGTCTGCCGAGTGTTTTGCAAGAAGAGAAAGAAAGTTGCTCAAAACAGCTTGCAATCGAATGTTCATGTGAATAGAAAAGGCAGGAGAGTGGTCAGGTACTGTTTTCTCTCAGTTGGCAAGCTGCGCACACAATCGCAGTGTTGTACAGCTTGTTTCATCACCTTTGCCAAGTTGCCGCTCTCTCCGGCTCCCGGAGACGAAGAAGCTGCTTCTTCGCGCAAAGACGATTCTGCCGCTCACAGTGCTCTGCAGTGTGTGTCTTCTGCCGAAAGAGTCCCGGGAGCAGTGCTTAGCTCTGCAGAGCACCGTACCTTCGTCTTTAGCCTCTCTTCTCGTCTACATCTTAGCAAAAAGCTTTTCCACTCTGTCTGGCAAGGAGAAACTGTGCCAGCACACAAAACATCTCCCATCGTGTTCTAGAGGCTGCACGGAGGTGTGCCGAGTGTCTTGCAAGAAGAGAAAGAAAGTTGTCCAAAACAGCTTGCAATCGAATGTTCATGTGAATAGAAAAGGCAGGAGAGTGGTCAGGTACTGTTTTCTCTCAGTTGGCAAGCTGCGCACACAATCGCAGTGTTGTACAGCTTGTTTCATCACCTTTGCCAAGTTGCCGCTCTCTCCGGCTCCCGGAGACGAAGAAGCTGCTTCTTCGCGCAAAGACGATTCTGCCGCTCACAGTGCTCTGCGGTGTGTGTCTTCTGCCGAAAGAGGCCCGGGAGCGGTGTCTAGCTCTGCAGAGCACCGTACCTTCGTCTTTAGCCTCTCTTCTCGTCTACATCTTAGCAAAAAGCTTTTCCACTCTGTCTGGCAAGGAGAAACTGTGCCAGCACAGAAAACATCTCCCATCGTGTTCTAGAGGCTGCACGGACGTCTGCCGAGTGTTTTGCAAGAAGAGAAAGAAAGTTGTCCAAAACAGCTTGCAATCGAATGTTCATGTGAATAGAAAAGGCAGGAGAGTGGTCAGGTACTGTTTTCTCTCAGTTGGCAAGCTGCGCACACAATCGCAGTGTTGTACAGCTGGTTTCATCACCTTTGCGAAGTTGCCGCTCTCTCCGGCTCCCGGAGACGAAGAAGCTGCTTCTTCGCGCAAAGACGATTCTGCCGCTCACAGTGCTCTGCAGTGTGTGTCTTCTGCCGAAAGAGTCCCGGGAGCGGTGCTTAGCTCTGCAGAGCACCGTACCTTCGTCTTTAGCCTCTCTTCTCGTCTACATCTTAGCAAAAAGCTTTTCCACTCTGCCTGGCAAGGAGAAACTGTGCCAGCACAGAAAACATCTCCCATCGTGTTCTAGAGGCTGCACGGAGGTCTGCCGAGTGTTTCACAAGAAGAGAAAGAAAATAGCTCAAAACAGCTTGCAATCGAATGTTCATGTGAATAGAAAAGGCAGGAGAGTGGTCAGGTACTGTTTTCTCTCAGTTGGCAAGCTGCGCACACAATCGCAGTGTTGTACAGCTTGTTTCATCACCTTTGCCAAGTTGCCGCTCTCTCCGGCTCCCGGAGACGAAGAAGCTGCTTCTTCGCGCAAAGACGATTCTGCCGCTCACAGTTCTCTGCGGTGTGCGGCTTCTACCGAAAGAGGCCCGGGAGCGGTGTCTAGCTCTGCAGAGCACCGTACCTTCGTCTTTAGCCTCTCTTCTCGTCTACATCTTAGCAAAAAGCTTTTCCACTCTGTCTGGCAAGGAGAAACTGTGCCAGCACAGAAAACATCTCCCATCGTGTTCTAGAGGCTGCACGGAGGTCTGCCGAGTGTTTTGCAAGAAGAGAAAGAAAGTTGCTCAAAACAGCTCGCAATCGAATGTTCATGTGAATAGAAAAGGCAGGAGAGTGGTCAGGTACTCTTTTCTCTCAGTTGGCAAGCTGCGCACACAATCGCAGTGTTGTACAGCTTGTTTCATCACCTTTGCCAAGTTGCCGCTCTCTCCGGCTCCCGGAGACGAAGAAGCTGCTTCTTCGCGCAAAGACGATTCTGCCGCTCACAGTGCTCTGCAGTGTGTGTCTTCTGCCGAAAGAGTCCCGGGAGCAGTGCTTAGCTCTGCAGAGCACCGTACCTTCGTCTTTAGCCTCTCTTCTCGTCTACATCTTAGCAAAAAGCTTTTCCACTCTGTCTGGCAAGGAGAAACTGTGCCAGCACACAAAACATCTCCCATCGTGTTCTAGAGGCTGCACGGAGGTGTGCCGAGTGTTTTGCAAGAAGAGAAAGAAAGTTGTCCAAAACAGCTTGCAATCGAATGTTCATGTGAATAGAAAAGGCAGGAGAGTGGTCAGGTACTGTTTTCTCTCAGTTGGCAAGCTGCGCACACAATCGCAGTGTTGTACAGCTTGTTTCATCACCTTTGCCAAGTTGCCGCTCTCTCCGGCTCCCGGAGACGAAGAAGCTGCTTCTTCGAGCAAAGACGATTCTGCCGCTCACAGTGCTCTGCAGTGTGTGTCTTCTGCCGAAAGAGTCCCGGGAGCAGTGCTTAGCTCTGCAGAGCACCGTACCTTCGTCTTTAGCCTCTCTTCTCGTCTACATCTTAGCAAAAAGCTTTTCCACTCTGCCTGGCAAGGAGAAACTGTGCCAGCACAGAAAACATCTCCCATCGTGTTCTAGAGGCTGCACGGAGGTCTGCCGAGTGTTTTACAAGAAGAGAAAGAAAGTTGTCCCAAACAGCTTGCAATCGAATGTTCATGTGAATAGAAAAGGCAGGAGAGTGGTCAGGTACTGTTTTGTCTCAGTTGGCAAGCTGCGCACACAATCGCAGTGTTGTACAGCTTGTTTCATCACCTTTGCGAAGTTGCCGCTCTCTCCGGCTCCCGGAGACGAAGAAGCTGCTTCTTCGCGCAAAGACGCTTCTGCCGCTCACAGTGCTCTGCGGTGTGCGGCTTCTGCCGAAATAGGCCCGGGAGTGATGCTTAGCTCTGCAGAGCACCGTACCTTCGTCTTTAGCCTCTCTTCTCGTCTACATCTTAGCAAAAAGCTTTTCCACTCTGTCTGGCAAGGAGAAACTGTGCCAGCACAGAAAACATCAACCATCGTTTTCTAGAGGCTGCACGGAGGTCTGCCGAGTGTTTTGCAAGAAGAGAAAGAAAGTTGTCCAAAACAGCTTGCAATCGAATGTTCATGTGAATAGAAAAGGCAGGAGAGTGGTCAGGTACTGTTTTCTCTCAGTTGGCAAGCTGCGCACACAATCGCAGTGTTGTACAGCTTGTTTCATCACCTTTGCCAAGTTGCCGCTCTCTCCGGCTCCCGGAGACGAAGAAGCTGCTTCTTCGCGCAAAGACGATTCTGCCGCTCACAGTGCTCTGCAGTGTGTGTCTTCTGCCGAAAGAGTCCCGGGAGCAGTGCTTAGCTCTGCAGAGCACCGTACCTTCGTCTTTAGCCTCTCTTCTCGTCTACATCTTAGCAAAAAGCTTTTCCACTCTGTCTGGCAAGGAGAAACTGTGCCAGCACAGAAAACATCTCCCATCGTGTTCTAGAGGCTGCACGGAGGTGTGCCGAGTGTTTTGCAAGAAGAGAAAGAAAGTTGTCCAAAACAGCTTGCAATCGAATGTTCATGTGAATAGAAAAGGCAGGAGAGTGGTCAGGTACTGTTTTCTCTCAGTTGGCATCTGCGCACACACTCGCAGTGTTGTACAGCTTGTTTCATCACCTTTGCGAAGTTGCCGCTCTCTCCGGCTCCCGGAGACGAAGAAGCTGCTTCTTCGCGCAAAGACGATTCTGCCGCTCACAGTGCTCTGCGGTTTGCGCCTTTTGCCGAAAGAGGTCCGGGAGCGGTGCTCAGCTCTGCAGAGCACCGTACCTTCGTCTTTAGCCTCTCTTCTCGTCTACATCTTAGCAAAAAGCTTTTCCACTCTGTCTGGCAAGGAGAAACTGTGCCAGCACAAAAAACATCTCCCATCGTGTTCTAGAGGCTGCACGGAGGTCTGCCGAGTGTTTTGCAAGAAGAGAAATAAGTTGTCCAAAACAGCTTGCAATCGAATGTTCATATGAATAGAAAAGGAGGAGAGTGGTCAGGTACTGTTTTCTCTCAGTTGGCAAGCTGCGCACACAATCGCAGTGTTGTACAGCTTGTTTCATCACCTTTGCCAAGTTGCCGCTCTCTCCGGCTCCCGGAGACGAAGAAGCTGCTTCTTCGCGCAAAGACGCTTCTGCCGCTCACAGTGCTCTCCGGTGTGCGGCTTCTGCCGAAAGAGGCCCGGGAGTGATGCTTAGCTCGGCAGAGCACCGTACCTTCGTCTTTAGCCTCTCTTCTCGTCTACATCTTAGCAAAAAGCTTTTCCACTCTGTCTGGCAAGGAGAAACTGTGCCAGCACACAAAACATCTCCCATCGTGTTCTAGAGGCTGCACGGAGGTGTGCCGAGTGTTTTGCAAGAAGAGAAAGAAAGTTGTCCAAAACAGCTTGCAATCGAATGTTCATGTGAATAGAAAAGGCAGGAGAGTGGTCAGGTACTGTTTTCTCTCAGTTGGCAAGCTGCGCACACAATCGCAGTGTTGTACAGCTTGTTTCATCACCTTTGCCAAGTTGCCGCTCTCTCCGGCTCCCGGAGACGAAGAAGCTGCTTCTTCGCGCAAAGACGATTCTGCCGCTCACAGTGCTCTGCGGTGTGTGTCTTCTGCCGAAAGAGGCCCGGGAGCGGTGTCTAGCTCTGCAGAGCACCGTACCATCGTCTTTAGCCTCTCTTCTCGTCTACATCTTAGCAAAAAGCTTTTCCACTCTGTCTGGCAAGGAGAAACTGTGCCAGCACAAAAAACATCTCCCATCGTGTTCTAGAGGCTGCACGGAGGTGTGCCGAGTGTTTTGCAAGAAGAGAAAGAAAGTTGTCCAAAACAGCTTGCAATCGAATGTTCATGTGAATAGAAAAGGCAGGAGAGTGGTCAGGTACTGTTTTCTCTCAGTTGGCAAGCTGCGCACACAATCGCAGTGTTGTACAGCTTGTTTCATCACCTTTGCCAAGATGCCGCTCTCTCCGGCTCCCGGAGACGAAGAAGCTGCTTCTTCGCGCAAAGACGATTCTGCCGCTCACAGTGCTCTGCAGTGTGTGTCTTCTGCCGAAAGAGTCCCGGGAGCAGTGCTTAGCTCTGCAGAGCACCGTACCTTCGTCTTTAGCCTCTCTTCTCGTCTACATCTTAGCAAAAAGCTTTTCCACTCTGTCTGGCAAGGAGAAACTGTGCCAGCACAGAAAACATCTCCCATCGTGTTCTAGAGGCTGCACGGAGGTCTGCCGAGTGTTTTGCAAGAAGAGAAAGAAAGTTGTCCAAAACAGCTTGCAATCGAATGTTCATGTGAATAGAAAAGGCAGGAGAGTGGTCAGGTACTGTTTTCTCTCAGTTGGCAAGCTGCGCACACACTCGCAGTGTTGTACAGCTTGTTTCATCACGTTTGCGAAGTTGCCGCTCTCTCCGGCTCCCGGAGACGAAGAAGCTGCTTCTTCGCGCAAAGACGATTCTGCCGCTCACAGTGCTCTGCGGTGTGCGCCTTTTGCCGAAAGAGGTCCGGGAGCGGTGCTCAGCTCTGCAGAGCACCGTACCTTCGTCTTTAGCCTCTCTTCTCGTCTACATCTTAGCAAAAAGCTTTTCCACTCTGTCTGGCAAGGAGAAACTGTGCCAGCACAAAAAACATCTCCCATCGTGTTCTAGAGGCTGCACGGAGGTCTGCCGAGTGTTTTGCAAGAAGAGAAATAAGTTGTCCAAAACAGCTTGCAATCGAATGTTCATGTGAATAGAAAAGGAGGAGAGTGGTCAGGTACTGTTTTCTCTCAGTTGGCAAGCTGCGCACACAATCGCAGTGTTGTACAGCTTGTTTCATCACCTTTGCGAAGTTGCCGCTCTCTCCGGCTCCCGGAGCCGAAGAAGCTGCTTCTTCGCGCAAAGACGCTTCTGCCGCTCACAGTGCTCTGCGGTGTGCGGCTTCTGCCGAAAGAGGCCCGGGAGTGATGCTTAGCTCTGCAGAGCACCGTACCTTCGTCTTTAGCCTCTCTTCTCGTCTACATCTTAGCAAAAAGCTTTTCCACTCTGTCTGGCAAGGAGAAACTGTGCCAGCACAGAAAACATCTCCCATCGTGTTCTAGAGGCTGCACGGACGTCTGCCGAGTGTTTTGCAAGAAGAGAAAGAAAGTTGTCCAAAACAGCTTGCAATCGAATGTTCATGTGAATAGAAAAGGCAGGAGAGTGCTCAGGTACTGTTTTCTCTCAGTTGGCAAGCTGCGCACACAATCGCAGTGTTGTACAGCTTGTTTCATCACCTTTGCCAAGTTGCCGCTCTCTCCGGCTCCCGGAGACGAAGAAGCTGCTTCTTCGCGCAAAGACGATTCTGCCGCTCACAGTGCTCTGCGGTGTGTGTCTTCTGCCGAAAGAGGCCCGGGAGCGGTGTCTAGCTCTGCAGAGCACCGTACCTTCGTCTTTAGCCTCTCTTCTCGTCTACATCTTAGCAAAAAGCTTTTCCACTCTGTCTGGCAAGGAGAAACTGTGCCAGCACAGAAAACATCTCCCATCGTGTTCTAGAGGCTGCACGGAGGTGTGCCGAGTGTTTTGCAAGAAGAGAAAGAAAGTTGTCCAAAACAGCTTGCAATCGAATGTTCATGTGAATAGAAAAGGCAGGAGAGTGGTCAGGTACTGTTTTCTCTCAGTTGGCAAGCTGCGCACACACTCGCAGTGTTGTACAGCTTGTTTCATCACCTTTGCGAAGTTGCCGCTCTCTCCGGCTCCCGGAGACGAAGAAGCTGCTTCTTCGCGCAAAGACGATTCTGCCGCTCACAGTGCTCTGCGGTGTGCGCCTTTTGCCGAAAGAGGTCCGGGAGCGGTGCTCAGCTCTGCAGAGCACCGTACCTTCGTCTTTAACCTCTCTTCTCGTCTACATCTTAGCAAAAAGCTTTTCCACTCTGTCTGGCAAGGAGAAACTGTGCCAGCACAAAAAACATCTCCCATCGTGTTCTAGAGGCTGCACGGAGGTCTGCCGAGTGTTTTGCAAGAAGAGAAAGAAAGTTGTCCAAAACAGCTTGCAATCGAATGTTCATGTGAATAGAAAAGGCAGGAGAGTGGTCAGGTACTGTTTTCTCTCAGTTGGCAAGCTGCGCACACAATCGCAGTGTTGTACAGCTTGTTTCATCACCTTTGCGAAGTTGCCGCTCTCTCCGGCTCCCGGAGACGAAGAAGCTGCTTCTTCGCGCAAAGACGATTCTGCCGCTCACAGTGCTCTGCAGTGTGTGTCTTCTGCCGAAAGAGTCCCGGGAGCGGTGCTTAACTCTGCAGAGTACCGTACCTTCGTCTTTAGCCTCTCTTCTCGTCTACATCTTAGCAAAAAGCTTTTCCACTCTGTCTGGCAAGGAGAAACTCTGCCAGCACAGAAAACATCTCCCATCGTGTTCTAGAGGCTGCACGGAGGTCTGCCGAGTGTTTTACAAGAAGAGAAAGAAAGTTGTCCAAAACAGCTTGCAATCGAATGTTCATGTGAATAGAAAAGGCAGGAGAGTGGTCAGGTACTGTTTTCTCTCAGTTGGCAAGCTGCGCACACAATCGCAGTGTTGTACAGCTTGTTTCATCACCTTTGCCAAGTTGCCGCTCTCTCCGGCTCCCGGAGACGAAGAAGCTGCTTCTTCGCGCAAAGACGATTCTGCCGCTCACAGTGCTCTGCAGTGTGTGTCTTCTGCCGAAAGAGTCCCGGGAGCAGTGCTTAGCTCTGCAGAGCACCGTACCTTCGTCTTTAGCCTCTCTTCTCGTCTACATCTTAGCAAAAAGCTTTTCCACTCTGTCTGGCAAGGAGAAACTGTGCCAGCACACAAAACATCTCCCATCGTGTTCTAGAGGCTGCACGGAGGTGTGCCGAGTGTCTTGCAAGAAGAGAAAGAAAGTTGTCCAAAACAGCTTGCAATCGAATGTTCATGTGAATAGAAAAGGCAGGAGAGTGGTCAGGTACTGTTTTCTCTCAGTTGGCAAGCTGCGCACACAATCGCAGTGTTGTACAGCTTGTTTCATCACCTTTGCCAAGTTGCCGCTCTCTCCGGCTCCCGGAGACGAAGAAGCTGCTTCTTCGCGCAAAGACGATTCTGCCGCTCACAGTGCTCTGCGGTGTGTGTCTTCTGCCGAAAGAGGCCCGGGAGCGGTGTCTAGCTCTGCAGAGCACCGTACCTTCGTCTTTAGCCTCTCTTCTCGTCTACATCTTAGCAAAAAGCTTTTCCACTCTGTCTGGCAAGGAGAAACTGTGCCAGCACAAAAAACATCTCCCATCGTGTTCTAGAGGCTGCACGGAGGTCTGCCGAGTGTTTTGCAAGAAGAGAAAGAAAGTTGTCCAAAACAGCTTGCAATCGAATGTTCATGTGAATAGAAAAGGCAGGAGAGTGGTCAGGTACTGTTTTCTCTCAGTTGGCAAGCTGCGCACACAATCGCAGTGTTGTACAGCTTGTTTCATCACCTTTGCGAAGTTGCCGCTCTCTCCGGCTCCCGGAGACGAAGAAGCTGCTTCTTCGCGCAAAGACGATTCTGCCGCTCACAGTGCTCTGCAGTGTGTGTCTTCTGCCGAAAGAGTCCCGGGAGCGGTGCTTAACTCTGCAGAGTACCGTACCTTCGTCTTTAGCCTCTCTTCTCGTCTACATCTTAGCAAAAAGCTTTTCCACTCTGTCTGGCAAGGAGAAACTCTGCCAGCACAGAAAACATCTCCCATCGTGTTCTAGAGGCTGCACGGAGGTCTGCCGAGTGTTTTACAAGAAGAGAAAGAAAGTTGTCCAAAACAGCTTGCAATCGAATGTTCATGTGAATAGAAAAGGCAGGAGAGTGGTCAGGTACTGTTTTCTCTCAGTTGGCAAGCTGCGCACACAATCGCAGTGTTGTACAGCTTGTTTCATCACCTTTGCCAAGTTGCCGCTCTCTCCGGCTCCCGGAGACGAAGAAGCTGCTTCTTCGCGCAAAGACGATTCTGCCGCTCACAGTGCTCTGCAGTGTGTGTCTTCTGCCGAAAGAGTCCCGGGAGCAGTGCTTAGCTCTGCAGAGCACCGTACCTTCGTCTTTAGCCTCTCTTCTCGTCTACATCTTAGCAAAAAGCTTTTCCACTCTGTCTGGCAAGGAGAAACTGTGCCAGCACACAAAACATCTCCCATCGTGTTCTAGAGGCTGCACGGAGGTGTGCCGAGTGTCTTGCAAGAAGAGAAAGAAAGTTGTCCAAAACAGCTTGCAATCGAATGTTCATGTGAATAGAAAAGGCAGGAGAGTGGTCAGGTACTGTTTTCTCTCAGTTGGCAAGCTGCGCACACAATCGCAGTGTTGTACAGCTTGTTTCATCACCTTTGCCAAGTTGCCGCTCTCTCCGGCTCCCGGAGACGAAGAAGCTGCTTCTTCGCGCAAAGACGATTCTGCCGCTCACAGTGCTCTGCGGTGTGTGTCTTCTGCCGAAAGAGGCCCGGGAGCGGTGTCTAGCTCTGCAGAGCACCGTACCTTCGTCTTTAGCCTCTCTTCTCGTCTACATCTTAGCAAAAAGCTTTTCCACTCTGTCTGGCAAGGAGAAACTGTGCCAGCACAGAAAACATCTCCCATCGTGTTCTAGAGGCTGCACGGACGTCTGCCGAGTGTTTTGCAAGAAGAGAAAGAAAGTTGTCCAAAACAGCTTGCAATCGAATGTTCATGTGAATAGAAAAGGCAGGAGAGTGGTCAGGTACTGTTTTCTCTCAGTTGGCAAGCTGCGCACACAATCGCAGTGTTGTACAGCTGGTTTCATCACCTTTGCGAAGTTCCGCTCTCTCCGGCTCCCGGAGACGAGACGAAGAAGCTGCTTCTTCGCGCAAAGACGATTCTGCCGCTCACAGTGCTCTGCAGTGTGTGTCTTCTGCCGAAAGAGTCCCGGGAGCGGTGCTTAGCTCTGCAGAGCACCGTACCTTCGTCTTTAGCCTCTCTTCTCGTCTACATCTTAGCAAAAAGCTTTTCCACTCTGCCTGGCAAGGAGAAACTGTGCCAGCACAGAAAACATCTCCCATCGTGTTCTAGAGGCTGCACGGAGGTCTGCCGAGTGTTTTACAAGAAGAGAAAGAAAAAAGCTCAAAACAGCTTGCAATCGAATGTTCATGTGAATAGAAAAGGCAGGAGAGTGGTCAGGTACTGTTTTCTCTCAGTTGGCAAGCTGCGCACACAATCGCAGTGTTGTACAGCTTGTTTCATCACCTTTGCCAAGTTGCCGCTCTCTCCGGCTCCCGGAGACGAAGAAGCTGCTTCTTCGCGCAAAGATGATTCTGCCGCTCACAGTGCTCTGCAGTGTGTGTCTTCTGCCGAAAGAGTCCCGGGAGCGGTGCTTAGCTCTGCAGAGCACCGTACCTTCGTCTTTAGCCTCTCTTCTCGTCTACATCTTAGCAAAAAGCTTTTCCACTCTGTCTGGCAAGGAGAAACTGTGCCAGCACAGAAAACACCTCCCATCGTTTTCCTAGAGGCTGCACGGAGGTGTGCCGAGTGTTTTGCAAGAAGAGAAAGAAAGTTGTCCAAAACAGCTTGCAATCGAATGTTCATGTGAATAGAAAAGGCAGGAGAGTGGTCAGGTACTGTTTTCTCTCAGTTGGCAAGCTGCGCACACAATCGCAGTGTTGTACAGCTTGTTTCATCACCTTTGCCAAGTTGCCGCTCTCTCCGGCTCCCGGAGACGAAGAAGCTGCTTCTTCGCGCAAAGACGATTCTGCCGCTCACAGTTCTCTGCGGTGTGCGGCTTCTGCCGAAAGAGGCCCCGGGAGCGGTGTCTAGCTCTGCAGAGCACCGTACCTTCGTCTTTAGCCTCTCTTCTCGTCTACATCTTAGCAAAAAGCTATTCCACTCTGTCTGGCAAGGAGAAACTGTGCCAGCACACAAAACATCTCCCATCGTGTTCTAGAGGCTGCACGGAGGTCTGCCGAGTGTTTTGCAAGAAGAGAAAGAAAGTTGCTCAAAACAGCTTGCAATCGAATGTTCATGTGAATAGAAAAGGCAGGAGAGTGGTCAGGTACTCTTTTCTCTCAGTTGGCAAGCTGCGCACACAATCGCAGTGTTGTACAGCTTGTTTCATCACCTTTGCCAAGTTGCCGCTCTCTCCGGCTCCCGGAGACGAAGAAGCTGCTTCTTGCGCAAAGACGATTCTGCCGCTCACAGTGCTCTGCAGTGTGTGTCTTCTGCCGAAAGAGTCCCGGGAGCAGTGCTTAGCTCTGCAGAGCACCGTACCTTCGTCTTTAGCCTCTCTTCTCGTCTACATCTTAGCAAAAAGCTTTTCCACTCTGTCTGGCAAGGAGAAACAGTGCCAGCACACAAAACATCTCCCATCGTGTTCTAGAGGCTGCACGGAGGTGTGCCGAGTGTCTTGCAAGAAGAGAAAGAAAGTTGTCCAAAACAGCTTGCAATCGAATGTTCATGTGAATAGAAAAGGCAGGAGAGTGGTCAGGTACTGTTTTCTCTCAGTTGGCAAGCTGCGCACACAATCGCAGTGTTGTACAGCTTGTTTCATCACCTTTGCCAAGTTGCCGCTCTCTCCGGCTCCCGGAGACGAAGAAGCTGCTTCTTCGCGCAAAGACGATTCTGCGCTCACAGTGCTCTGCGGTGTGTGTCTTCTGCCGAAAGAGGCCCGGGAGCGGTGTCTAGCTCTGCAGAGCACCGTACCTTCGTCTTTAGCCTCTCTTCTCGTCTACATCTTAGCAAAAAGCTTTTCCACTCTGTCTGGCAAGGAGAAACTGTGCCAGCACAGAAAACATCTCCCATCGTGTTCTAGAGGCTGCACGGACGTCTGCCGAGTGTTTTGCAAGAAGAGAAAGAAAGTTGTCCAAAACAGCTTGCAATCGAATGTTCATGTGAATAGAAAAGGCAGGAGAGTGGTCAGGTACTGTTTTCTCTCAGTTGGCAAGCTGCGCACACAATCGCAGTGTTGTACAGCTGGTTTCATCACCTTTGCGAAGTTGCCGCTCTCTCCGGCTCCCGGAGACGAAGAAGCTGCTTCTTCGCGCAAAGACGATTCTGCCGCTCACAGTGCTCTGCGGTGTGCGGCTTCTGCCGAAAGAGGCCCGGGAGCGGTGCTTAGCTCTGCAGAGCACCGTACCTTCGTCTTTAGCCTCTCTTCTCGTCTACATCTTAGCAAAAAGCTTTTCCACTCTGTCTGGCAAGGAGAAACTGTGCCAGCACAGAAAACATCTCCCATCGTGTTCTAGAGGCTGCACGGAGGTCTGCCGAGTGTTTTGCAAGAAGCGAAAGAAAGTTGTCCAAAACAGCTTGCAATCGAATGTTCATGTGAATAGAAAAGGCAGGAGAGTGGTCAGGTACTGTTTTCTCTCAGTTGGCAAGCTGCGCACAACAATCGCAGTGTTGTACAGCTTGTTTCATCACCTTTGCCAAGTTGCCGCTCTCTCCGGCTCCCGGAGACGAAGAAGCTGCTTCTTCGCGCAAAGACGATTCTGCCGTTCACAGTGCTCTGCAGTGTGGGTCTTCTGCCGAAAGAGGCCCGGGAGCAGTGCTTAGCTCTGCAGAGCACCGTACCTTCGTCTTTAGCCTCTCTTCTCGTCTACATCTTAGCAAAAAGCTTTTCCACTCTGTCTGGCAAGGAGAAACTGTGCCAGCACAAAAAACATCTCCCATCGTGTTCTAGAGGCTGCACGGAGGTGTGCCGAGTGTTTTGCAAGAAGAGAAAGAAAGTTGTCCAAAACAGCTTGCAATCGAATGTTCATGTGAATAGAAAAGGCAGGAGAGTGGTCAGGTACTGTTTTCTCTCAGTTGGCAAGCTGCGCACACAATCGCAGTGTTGTACAGCTTGTTTCATCACCTTTGCCAAGTTGCCGCTCTCTCCGGCTCCCGGAGACGAAGAAGCTGCTTCTTCGCGCAAAGACGATTCTGCCGCTCACAGTGCTCTGCGGTGTGTGTCTTCTGCCGAAAGAGTCCCGGGAGCAGTGCTTAGCTCTGCAGAGCACCGTACCTTCGTCTTTAGCCTCTCTTCTCGTCTACATCTTAGCAAAAAGCTTTTCCACTCTGTCTGGCAAGGAGAAACTGTGCCAGCACAGAAAACATCTCCCATCGTGTTCTAGAGGCTGCACGGAGGTCTGCCGAGTGTTTTGCAAGAAGAGAAAGAAAGTTGTCCAAAACAGCTTGCAATCGAATGTTCATGTGAATAGAAAAGGCAGGAGAGTGGTCAGGTACTGTTTTCTCTCAGTTGGCAAGCTGCGCACACACTCGCAGTGTTGTACAGCTTGTTTCATCACCTTTGCGAAGTTGCCGCTCTCTCCGGCTCCCGGAGACGAAGAAGCTGCTTCTTCGCGCAAAGACGATTCTGCCGCTCACAGTGCTCTGCGGTGTGCGCCTTTTGCCGAAAGAGGTCCGGGAGCGGTGCTCAGCTCTGCAGAGCACCGTACCTTCGTCTTTAGCCTCTCTTCTCGTCTACATCTTAGCAAAAAGCTTTTCCACTCTGTCTGGCAAGGAGAAACTGTGCCAGCACAAAAAACATCTCCCATCGTGTTCTAGAGGCTGCACGGACGTCTGCCGAGTGTTTTGCAAGAAGAGAAATAAGTTGTCCAAAACAGCTTGCAATCGAATGTTCATGTGAATAGAAAAGGAGGAGAGTGGTCAGGTACTGTTTTCTCTCAGTTGGCAAGCTGCGCACACAATCGCAGTGTTGTACAGCTTGTTTCATCACCTTTGCCAAGTTGCCGCTCTCTCCGGCTCCCGGAGACGAAGAAGCTGCTTCTTCGCGCAAAGACGATTCTGCCGCTCACAGTGCTCTGCAGTGTGTGTCTTCTGCCGAAAGAGTCCCGGGAGCAGTGCTTAGCTCTGCAGAGCACCGTACCTTCGTCTTTAGCCTCTCTTCTCGTCTACATCTTAGCAAAAAGCTTTTCCACTCTGTCTGGCAAGGAGAAACTGTGCCAGCACAGAAAACATCTCCCATCGTGTTCTAGAGGCTGCACGGAGGTGTGCCGAGTGTTTTGCAAGAAGAGAAAGAAAGTTGTCCAAAACAGCTTGCAATCGAATGTTCATGTGAATAGAAAAGGCAGGAGAGTGGTCAGGTACTGTTTTCTCTCAGTTGGCAAGCTGCGCACACACTCGCAGTGTTGTACAGCTTGTTTCATCACCTTTGCGAAGTTGCCGCTCTCTCCGGCTCCCGGAGACGAAGAAGCTGCTTCTTCGCGCAAAGACGATTCTGCCGCTCACAGTGCTCTGCGGTGTGCGCCTTTTGCCGAAAGAGGTCCGGGAGCGGTGCTCAGCTCTGCAGAGCACCGTACCTTCGTCTTTAGCCTCTCTTCTCGTCTACATCTTAGCAAAAAGCTTTTCCACTCTGTCTGGCAAGGAGAAACTGTGCCAGCACAAAAAACATCTCCCATCGTGTTCTAGAGGCTGCACGGAGGTCTGCCGAGTGTTTTGCAAGAAGAGAAATAAGTTGTCCAAAACAGCTTGCAATCGAATGTTCATGTGAATAGAAAAGGAGGAGAGTGGTCAGGTACTGTTTTCTCTCAGTTGGCAAGCTGCGCACACAATCGCAGTGTTGTACAGCTTGTTTCATCACCTTTGCGAAGTTGCCGCTCTCTCCGGCTCCCGGAGACGAAGAAGCTGCTTCTTCGCGCAAAGACGCTTCTGCCGCTCACAGTGCTCTGCGGTGTGCGGCTTCTGCCGAAAGAGGCCCGGAGTGATGCTTAGCTCTGCAGAGCACCGTACCTTCGTCTTTAGCCTCTCTTCTCGTCTACATCTTAGCAAAAAGCTTTTCCACTCTGTCTGGCAAGGAGAAACTGTGCCAGCACAAAAAACATCTCCCATCGTGTTCTAGAGGCTGCACGGAGGTCTGCCGAGTGTTTTGCAAGAAGAGAAAGAAAGTTGTCCAAAACAGCTTGCAATCGAATGTTCATGTGAATAGAAAAGGCAGGAGAGTGGTCAGGTACTGTTTTCTCTCAGTTGGCAAGCTGCGCACACAATCGCAGTGTTGTACAGCTTGTTTCATCACCTTTGCCAAGTTGCCGCTCTCTCCGGCTCCCGGAGACGAAGAAGCTGCTTCTTCGCGCAAAGACGATTCTGCCGCTCACAGTGCTCTGCAGTGTGTGTCTTCTGCCGAAAGAGTCCCGGGAGCAGTGCTTAGCTCTGCAGAGCACCGTACCTTCGTCTTTAGCCTCTCTTCTCGTCTACATCTTAGCAAAAAGCTTTTCCACTCTGTCTGGCAAGGAGAAACTGTGCCAGCACAGAAAACATCTCCCATCGTGTTCTAGAGGCTGCACGGAGGTGTGCCGAGTGTTTTGCAAGAAGAGAAAGAAAGTTGTCCAAAACAGCTTGCAATCGAATGTTCATGTGAATAGAAAAGGCAGGAGAGTGGTCAGGTACTGTTTTCTCTCAGTTGGCAAGCTGCGCACACACTCGCAGTGTTGTACAGCTTGTTTCATCACCTTTGCGAAGTTGCCGCTCTCTCCGGCTCCCGGAGACGAAGAAGCTGCTTCTTCGCGCAAAGACGATTCTGCCGCTCACAGTGCTCTGCGGTGTGCGCCTTTTGCCGAAAGAGGTCCGGGAGCGGTGCTCAGCTCTGCAGAGCACCGTACCTTCGTCTTTAGCCTCTCTTCTCGTCTACATCTTAGCAAAAAGCTTTTCCACTCTGTCTGGCAAGGAGAAACTGTGCCAGCACAAAAAACATCTCCCATCGTGTTCTAGAGGCTGCACGGACGTCTGCCGAGTGTTTTGCAAGAAGAGAAAGAAAGTTGTCCAAAACAGCTTGCAATCGAATGTTCATGTGAATAGAAAAGGCAGGAGAGTGGTCAGGTACTGTTTTCTCTCAGTTGGCAAGCTGCGCACACAATCGCAGTGTTGTACAGCTTGTTTCATCACCTTTGCGAAGTTGCCGCTCTCTCCGGCTCCCGGAGACGAAGAAGCTGCTTCTTCGCGCAAAGACGATTCTGCCGCTCACAGTGCTCTGCGGTGTGTGTCTTCTGCCGAAAGAGGCCCGGGAGCGGTGTCTAGCTCTGCAGAGCACCGTACCTTCGTCTTTAGCCTCTCTTCTCGTCTACATCTTAGCAAAAAGCTTTTCCACTCTGTCTGGCAAGGAGAAACTGTGCCAGCACAAAAAACATCTCCCATCGTGTTCTAGAGGCTGCACGGAGGTCTGCCGAGTGTTTTGCAAGAAGAGAAAGAAAGTTGTCCAAAACAGCTTGCAATCGAATGTTCATGTGAATAGAAAAGGCAGGAGAGTGGTCAGGTACTGTTTTCTCTCAGTTGGCAAGCTGCGCACACAATCGCAGTGTTGTACAGCTTGTTTCATCACCTTTGCCAAGTTGCCGCTCTCTCCGGCTCCCGGAGACGAAGAAGCTGCTTCTTCGCGCAAAGACGATTCTGCCGCTCACAGTGCTCTGCAGTGTGTGTCTTCTGCCGAAAGAGTCCCGGGAGCAGTGCTTAGCTCTGCAGAGCACCGTACCTTCGTCTTTAGCCTCTCTTCTCGTCTACATCTTAGCAAAAAGCTTTTCCACTCTGTCTGGCAAGGAGAAACTGTGCCAGCACAGAAAACATCTCCCATCGTGTTCTAGAGGCTGCACGGACGTCTGCCGAGTGTTTTGCAAGAAGAGAAAGAAAGTTGTCCAAAACAGCTTGCAATCGAATGTTCATGTGAATAGAAAAGGCAGGAGAGTGGTCAGGTACTGTTTTCTCTCAGTTGGCAAGCTGCGCACACAATCGCAGTGTTGTACAGCTTGTTTCATCACCTTTGCGAAGTTGCCGCTCTCTCCGGCTCCCGGAGACGAAGAAGCTGCTTCTTCGCGCAAAGACGATTCTGCCGCTCACAGTGCTCTGCGGTGTGTGTCTTCTGCCGAAAGAGGCCCGGGAGCGGTGTCTAGCTCTGCAGAGCACCGTACCTTCGTCTTTAGCCTCTCTTCTCGTCTACATCTTAGCAAAAAGCTTTTCCACTCTGTCTGGCAAGGAGAAACTGTGCCAGCACAAAAAACATCTCCCATCGTGTTCTAGAGGCTGCACGGAGGTCTTCCGAGTGTTTTGCAAGAAGAGAAAGAAAGTTGTCCAAAACAGCTTGCAATCGAATGTTCATGTGAATAGAAAAGGCAGGAGAGTGGTCAGGTACTGTTTTCTCTCAGTTGGCAAGCTGCGCACACAATCGCAGTGTTGTACAGCTTGTTTCATCACCTTTGCGAAGTTGCCGCTCTCTCCGGCTCCCGGAGACGAAGAAGCTGCTTCTTCGCACAAAGACGATTCTGCCGCTAACAGTGCTCTGCAGTGTGTGTCTTCTGCCGAAAGAGTCCCGGGAGCGGTGTCTAGCTCTGCAGAGCACCGTACCTTCGTCTTTAGCCTCTCTTCTCGTCTACATCTTAGCAAAAAGCTTTTCCACTCTGTCTGGCAAGGAGAAACTGTGCCAGCACAGAAAACATCTCCCATCGTGTTCTAGAGGCTGCAAGGACGTCTGCCGAGTGTTTTGCAAGAAGAGAAAGAAAGTTGTCCAAAACAGCTTGCAATCGAATGTTCATGTGAATAGAAAAGGCAGGAGAGTGGTCAGGTACTGTTTTCTCTCAGTTGGCAAGCTGCGCACACAATCGCAGTGTTGTACAGCTTGTTTCATCACCTTTGCCAAGTTGCCGCTCTCTCCGGCTCCCGGAGACGAAGAAGCTGCTTCTTCGCGCAAAGACGATTCTGCCGTTCACAGTGCTCTGCAGTGTGTGTCTTCTGCCGAAAGAGTCCCGGGAGCAGTGCTTAGCTCTGCAGAGCACCGTACCTTCGTCTTTAGCCTCTCTTCTCGTCTACATCTTAGCAAAAAGCTTTTCCACTCTGTCTGGCAAGGAGAAACTGTGCCAGCACAAAAAACATCTCCCATCGTGTTCTAGAGGCTGCACGGACGTCTGCCGAGTGTTTTGCAAGAAGAGAAAGAAAGTTGTCCAAAACAGCTTGCAATCGAATGTTCATGTGAATAGAAAAGGCAGGAGAGTGGTCAGGTACTGTTTTCTCTCAGTTGGCAAGCTGCGCACACAATCGCAGTGTTGTACAGCTTGTTTCATCACCTTTGCCAAGTTGCCGCTCTCTCCGGCTCCCGGAGACGAAGAAGCTGCTTCTTCGCGCAAAGACGATTCTGCCGTTCACAGTGCTCTGCAGTGTGTGTCTTCTGCCGAAAGAGTCCCGGGAGAAGTGCTTAGCTCTGCAGAGCACCGTACCTTCGTCTTTAGCCTCTCTTCTCGTCTACATCTTAGCAAAAAGCATTTCCACTCTGTCTGGAAAGGAGAAACTGTGCCAGCACAAAAAACATCTCCCATCGTGTTCTAGAGGCTGCACGGAGGTCTGCCGAGTGTTTTGCAAGAAGAGAAAGAAAGTTGTCCAAAACAGCTTGCAATCGAATGTTCATGTGAATAGAAAAGGCAGGAGAGTGGTCAGGTACTGTTTTCTCTCAGTTGGCAAGCTGCGCACACAATCGCAGTGTTGTACAGCTTGTTTCATCACCTTTGCCAAGTTGCCGCTCTCTCCGGCTCCCGGAGACGAAGAAGCTGCTTCTTCGCGCAAAGACGATTCTGCCGCTCACAGTGCTCTGCGGTGTGCGCCTTTTGCCGAAAGAGGTCCGGGAGCGGTGCTCAGCTCTGCAGAGCACCGTACCTTCGTCTTTAGCCTCTCTTCTCGTCTACATCTTAGCAAAAAGCTTTTCCACTCTGTCTGGCAAGGAGAAACTGTGCCAGCACAAAAAACATCTCCCATCGTGTTCTAGAGGCTGCACGGAGGTGTGCCGAGTGTTTTGCAAGAAGAGAAAGAAAGTTGTCCAAAACAGCTTGCAATCGTATGTTCATGGGAATAGAAAAGGGGGAGAGTGGTCAGGTACTGTTTTCTCTCAGTTGGCAAGCTGCGCACACAATCGCAGTGTTGTACAGCTTGTTTCATCACCTTTGCGAAGTTGCCGCTCTCTCCGGCTCCCGGAGACGAAGAAGCTGCTTCTTCGCGCAAAGACGCTTCTGCCGCGCACAGTGCTCTGCGGTGTGCGGCTTCTGCCGAAAGAGGCCCGGGAGTGATGCTTAGCTCTCCAGAGCACCGTACCTTCGTCTTTAGCCTCTCTTCTCGTCTACATCTTAGCAAAAAGCTTTTCCACTCTGTCTGGCAAGGAGAAACTGTGCCTGCACTGAAAACATCTCCCATCGTGTTCTAGAGGCTGCACGGAGGTCTGCCGAGTGTTTTGCAAGAAGAGAAAGAAAGTTGTCCAAAACAGCTTGCAATCGAATGTTCATGTGAATAGAAAAGGCAGGAGAGTGGTCAGGTACTGTTTTCTCTCAGTTGGCAAGCTGCGCACACAATCGCAGTGTTGTACAGCTTGTTTCATCACCTTTGCCAAGTTGCCGCTCTCTCCGGCTCCCGGAGACGAAGAAGCTGCTTCTTCGCGCAAAGATGATTCTGCCGCTCACAGTGCTCTGCAGTGTGTGTCTTCTGCCGAAAGAGTCCCGGGAGCGCTGTCTAGCTCTGCAGAGCACCGTACCTTCGTCTTTAGCCTCTCTTCTCGTCTACATCTTAGCAAAAAGCTTTTCCACTCTGTCTGGCAAGGAGAAACTGTGCCAGCACAGAAAACATCTCCCATCGTGTTCTAGAGGCTGCAAGGACGTCTGCCGAGTGTTTTGCAAGAAGAGAAAGAAAGTTGTCCAAAACAGCTTGCAATCGAATATTCATGTGAATAGAAAAGGCAGGAGAGTGGTCAGGTACTGTTTTCTCTCAGTTGGCAAGCTGCGCACACAATCGCAGTGTTGTACAGCTTGTTTCATCACCTTTGCGAAGTTGCCGCTCTCTCCGGCTCCCGGAGACGAAGAAGCTGCTTCTTCGCGCAAAGACGATTCTGCCGTTCACAGTGCTCTGCAGTGTGTGTCTTCTGCCGAAAGAGTCCCGGGAGCGGTGCTTAGCTCTGCAGAGCACCGTACCTTCGTCTTTAGCCTCTCTTCTCGTCTACATCTTAGCAAAAAGCTTTTCCACTCTGTCTGGCAAGGAGAAACTGTGCCAGCACAAAAAACATCTCCCATCGTGTTCTAGAGGCTGCACGGAGGTCTGCCGAGTGTTTTGCAAGAAGAGAAAGAAAGTTGTCCAAAACAGCTTGCAATCGAATGTTCATGTGAATAGAAAAGGCAGGAGAGTGGTCAGGTACTGTTTTCTCTCAGTTGGCAATCTGCGCACACAATCGCAGTGTTGTACAGCTTGTTTCATCACCTTTGCCAAGTTGCCGCTCTCTCCGGCTCCCGGAGACGAAGAAGCTGCTTCTTCGCGCAAAGACGATTCTGCCGTTCACAGTGCTCTGCAGTGTGTGTCTTCTGCCGAAAGAGTCCCGGGAGCAGTGCTTAGCTCTGCAGAGCACCGTACCTTCGTCTTTAGCCTCTCTTCTCGTCTACATCTTAGCAAAAAGCTTTTCCACTCTGTCTGGCAAGGAGAAACTGTGCCAGCACAAAAAACATCTCCCATCGTGTTCTAGAGGCTGCACGGAGGTCTGCCGAGTGTTTTGCAAGAAGAGAAAGAAAGTTGTCCAAAACAGCTTGCAATCGAATGTTCATGTGAATAGAAAAGGCAGGAGAGTGGTCAGGTACTGTTTTCTCTCAGTTGGCAAGCTGCGCACACAATCGCAGTGTTGTACAGCTTGTTTCATCACCTTTGCGAAGTTGCCGCTCTCTCCGGCTCCCGGAGACGAAGAAGCTGCTTCTTCGCGCAAAGACGCTTCTGCCGCTCACAGTGCTCTGCGGTGTGCGGCTTCTGCCGAAAGAGGCCCGGGAGTGATGCTTAGCTCTGCAGAGCACCGTACCTTCGTCTTTAGCCTCTCTTCTCGTCTACATCTTAGCAAAAAGCTTTTCCACTCTGTCTGGCAAGGAGAAACTGTGCCTGCACTGAAAACATCTCCCATCGTGTTCTAGAGGCTGCACGGAGGTCTGCCGAGTGTTTTGCAAGAAGAGAAAGAAAGTTGTCCAAAACAGCTTGCAATCGAATGTTCATGTGAATAGAAAAGGCAGGAGAGTGGTCAGGTACTGTTTTCTCTCAGTTGGCAAGCTGCGCACACAATCGCAGTGTTGTACAGCTTGTTTCATCACCTTTGCCAAGTTGCCGCTCTCTCCGGCTCCCGGAGACGAAGAAGCTGCTTCTTCGCGCAAAGATGATTCTGCCGCTCACAGTGCTCTGCAGTGTGTGTCTTCTGCCGAAAGAGTCCCGGGAGCGCTGTCTAGCTCTGCAGAGCACCGTACCTTCGTCTTTAGCCTCTCTTCTCGTCTACATCTTAGCAAAAAGCTTTTCCACTCTGTCTGGCAAGGAGAAACTGTGCCAGCACAGAAAACATCTCCCATCGTGTTCTAGAGGCTGCACGGATGTCTGCCGAATGTTTTGCAAGAAGAGAAAGAAAGTTGTCCAAAACAGCTTGCAATCGAATGTTCATGTGAATAGAAAAGGCAGGAGAGTGGTCAGGTACTGTTTTCTCTCAGTTGGCAAGCTGCGCACACAATCGCAGTGTTGTACAGCTTGTTTCATCACCTTTGCCAAGTTGCCGCTCTCTCCGGCTCCCGGAGACGAAGAAGCTGCTTCTTCGCGCAAAGACGATTCTGCCGCTCACAGTGCTCTGCAGTGTGTGTCTTCTGCCGAAAGAGTCCCGGGAGCGGTGCTTAGCTCTGCAGAGCACCGTACCTTCGTCTTTAGCCTCTCTTCTCGTCTACATCTTAGCAAAAAGCTTTTCCACTCTGTCTGGCAAGGAGAAACTGTGCCAGCACAGAAAACATCTCCCATCGTGTTCTAGAGGCTGCACGGAGGTGTGCCGAGTGTTTTGCAAGAAGAGAAAGAAAGTTGTCCAAAACAGCTTGCAATCGAATGTTCATGTGAATAGAAAAGGCAGGAGAGTGGTCAGGTACTGTTTTCTCTCAGTTGGCAAGCTGCGCACACAATCGCAGTGTTGTACAGCTTGTTTCATCACCTTTGCCAAGTTGCCGCTCTCTCCGGCTCCCGGAGACGAAGAAGCTGCTTCTTCGCGCAAAGACGATTCTGCCGCTCACAGTGCTCTGCAGTGTGTGTCTTCTGCCGAAAGAGTCCCGGGAGCGGTGCTTAGCTCTGCAGAGCACCGTACCTTCGTCTTTAGCCTCTCTTCTCGTCTACATCTTAGCAAAAAGCTTTTCCACTCTGTCTGGCAAGGAGAAACTGTGCCAGCACAGAAAACATCTCCCATCGTGTTCTAGAGGCTGCACGGAGGTCTGCCGAGTGTTTTGCAAGAAGAGAAAGAAAGTTGTCCAAAACAGCTTGCAATCGAATGTTCATGTGAATAGAAAAGGCAGGAGAGTGGTCAGGTACTGTTTTCTCTCAGTTGGCAAGCTGCGCACACAATCGCAGTGTTGTACAGCTTGTTTCATCACCTTTGCCAAGTTGCCGCTCTCTCCGGCTCCCGGAGACGAAGAAGCTGCTTCTTCGCGCAAAGACGATTCTGCCGTTCACAGTGCTCTGCAGTGTGTGTCTTCTGCCGAAAGAGTCCCGGGAGCAGTGCTTAGCTCTGCAGAGCACCGTACCTTCGTCTTTAGCCTCTCTTCTCGTCTACATCTTAGCAAAAAGCTTTTCCACTCTGTCTGGCAAGGAGAAACTGTGCCAGCACAAAAAACATCTCCCATCGTGTTCTAGAGGCTGCACGGAGGTCTGCCGAGTGTTTTGCAAGAAGAGAAAGAAAGTTGTCCAAAACAGCTTGCAATCGAATGTTCATGTGATTACAAAAGGCAGGAGAGTGGTCAGGTACTGTTTTCTCTCAGTTGGCAAGCTGCGCACACAATCGCAGTGTTGTACAGCTTGTTTCATCACCTTTGCGAAGTTGCCGCTCTCTCCGGCTCCCGGAGACGAAGAAGCTGCTTCTTCGCGCAAAGACGATTCTGCCGCTCACAGTGCTCTGCAGTGTGCGCCTTTTGCCGAAAGAGGTCCGGGAGCGGTGCTCAGCTCTGCAGAGCACCGTACCTTCGTCTTTAGCCTCTCTTCTCGTCTACATCTTAGCAAAAAGCTTTTCCACTCTGTCTGGCAAGGAGAAACTGTGCCAGCACAAAAAACATCTCCCATCGTGTTCTAGAGGCTGCACGGAGGTCTGCCGAGTGTTTTGCAAGAAGAGAAAGAAAGTTGTCCAAAACAGCTTGCAATCGAATGTTCATGTGAATAGAAAAGGCAGGAGAGTGGTCAGGTACTGTTTTCTCTCAGTTGGCAAGCTGCGCACACAATCGCAGTGTTGTACAGCTTGTTTCATCATCTTTGCGAAGTTGCCGCTCTCTCCGGCTCCCGGAGACGAAGAAGCTGCTTCTTCGCGCAAAGACGATTCTGCCGCTCACAGTGCTCTGCAGTGTGTGTCTTCTGCCGAAAGAGTCCCGGGAGCGGTGCTTAGCTCTGCAGAGCACCGTACCTTCGTCTTTAGCCTCTCTTCTCGTCTACATCTTAGCAAAAAGCTTTTCCACTCTGTCTGGCAAGGAGAAACTGTGCCAGCACAGAAAACATCTCCCATCGTGTTCTAGAGGCTGCACGGAGGTGTGCCGAGTGTTTTGCAAGAAGAGAAAGAAAGTTCTCCAAAACAGCTTGCAATCGAATGTTCATGTGAATAGAAAAGGCAGGAGAGTGGTCAGGTACTGTTTTCTCTCAGTTGGCAAGCTGCGCACACAATCGCAGTGTTGTACAGCTTGTTTCATCACCTTTGCGAAGTTGCCGCTCTCTCCGGCTCCCGGAGACGAAGAAGCTGCTTCTTCGCGCAAAGACGATTCTGCCGCTCACAGTGCTCTGCAGTGTGTGTCTTCTGCCGAAAGAGTCCCGGGAGCGGTGTCTAGCTCTGCAGAGCACCGTACCTTCGTCTTTAGCCTCTCTTCTCGTCTACATCTTAGCAAAAAGCTTTTCCACTCTGTCTGGCAAGGAGAAACTGTGCCAGCACAGAAAACATCTCCCATCGTGTTCTAGAGGCTGCACGGATGTGTGTCGAGTGTTTTGCAAGAAGAGAAAGAAAGTTGCTCAAAACAGCTTGCAATCGAATGTTCATGTGAATAGAAAAGGCAGGAGAGTGGTCAGGTACTGTTTTCTCTCAGTTGGCAAGCTGCGCACACAATCGCAGTGTTGTACAGCTTGTTTCATCACCTTTGCCAAGTTGCCGCTCTCTCCGGCTCCCGGAGACGAAGAAGCTGCTTCTTCGCGCAAAGACGATTCTGCCGCTCACAGTGCTCTGCGGTGTGTGTCTTCTGCCGAAAGAGTCCCGGGAGCAGTGCTTAGCTCTGCAGAGCACCGTACCTTCGTCTTTAGCCTCTCTTCTCGTCTACATCTTAGCAAAAAGCTTTTCCACTCTGTCTGGCAAGGAGAAACTGTGCCAGCACAGAAAACATCTCCCATCGTGTTCTAGAGGCTGCACGGAGGTCTGCCGAGTGTTTTACAAGAAGAGAAAGAAAATAGCTCAAAACATCTTGCAATCGAATGTTCATGTGAATAGAAAAGGCAGGAGAGTGGTCAGGTACTGTTTTCTCTCAGTTGGCAAGCTGCGCACACAATCGCAGTGTTGTACAGCTTGTTTCATCACCTTTGCCAAGTTGCCGCTCTCTCCGGCTCCCGGAGACGAAGAAGCTGCTTCTTCGCGCAAAGACGATTCTGCCGCTCACAGTGCTCTGCAGTGTGTGTCTTCTGCCGAAAGAGTCCCGGGAGCGGTGTCTAGCTCTGCAGAGCACCGTACCTTCGTCTTTAGCCTCTCTTCTCGTCTACATCTTAGCAAAAAGCTTTTCCACTCTGTCTGGCAAGGAGAAACTGTGCCAGCACAAAAAACATCTCCCATCGTGTTCTAGAGGCTGCACGGAGGTCTGCCGAGTGTTTTGCAAGAAGAGAAAGAAAGTTGTCCAAAACAGCTTGCAATCGAATGTTCATGTGAATAGAAAAGGCAGGAGAGTGGTCAGGTACTGTTTTCTCTCAGTTGGCAAGCTGCGCACACAATCGCAGTGTTGTACAGCTTGTTTCATCACCTTTGCCAAGTTGCCGCTCTCTCCGGCTCCCGGAGACGAAGAAGCTGCTTCTTCGCGCAAAGACGATTCTGCCGCTCACAGTGCTCTGCGGTGTGCGCCTTTTGCCGAAAGAGGTCCGGGAGCGGTGCTCAGCTCTGCAGAGCACCGTACCTTCGTCTTTAGCCTCTCTTCTCGTCTACATCTTAGCAAAAAGCTTTTCCACTCTGTCTGGCAAGGAGAAACTGTGCCAGCACAAAAAACATCTCCCATCGTGTTCTAGAGGCTGCACGGAGGTCTGCCGAGTGTTTTGCAAGAAGAGAAAGAAAGTTGTCCAAAACAGCTTGCAATCGAATGTTCATGTGAATAGAAAAGGCAGGAGAGTGGTCAGGTACTGTTTTCTCTCAGTTGGCAAGCTGCGCACACAATCGCAGTGTTGTACAGCTTGTTTCATCATCTTTGCGAAGTTGCCGCTCTCTCCGGCTCCCGGAGACGAAGAAGCTGCTTCTTCGCGCAAAAACGATTCTGCCGCTCACAGTGCTCTGCAGTGTGTGTCTTCTGCCGAAAGAGTCCCGGGAGCGGTGCTTAGCTCTGCAGAGCACCGTACCTTCGTCTTTAGCCTCTCTTCTCGTCTACATCTTAGCAAAAAGCTTTTCCACTCTGTCTGGCAAGGAGAAACTGTGCCAGCACAGAAAACATCTCCCATCGTGTTCTAGAGGCTGCACGGAGGTGTGCCGAGTGTTTTGCAAGAAGAGAAAGAAAGTTGTCCAAAACAGCTTGCAATCGAATGTTCATGTGAATAGAAAAGGCAGGAGAGTGGTCAGGTACTGTTTTCTCTCAGTTGGCAAGCTGCGCACACAATCGCAGTGTTGTACAGCTTGTTTCATCACCTTTGCCAAGTTGCCGCTCTCTCCGGCTCCCGGAGACGAAGAAGCTGCTTCTTCGCGCAAAGACGATTCTGCCGCTCACAGTGCTCTGCGGTGTGCGCCTTTTGCCGAAAGAGGTCCGGGAGCGGTGCTCAGCTCTGCAGAGCACCGTACCTTCGTCTTTAGCCTCTCTTCTCGTCTACATCTTAGCAAAAAGCTTTTCCACTCTGTCTGGCAAGGAGAAACTGTGCCAGCACAGAAAACATCTCCCATCGTGTTCTAGAGGCTGCACGGAGGTCTGCCGAGTGTTTTGCAAGAAGAGAAAGAAAGTTGCTCAAAACAGCTTGCAATCGAATGTTCATGTGAATAGAAAAGGCAGGAGAGTGGTCAGGTACTGTTTTCTCTCAGTTGGCAAGCTGCGCACACAATCGCAGTGTTGTACAGCTTGTTTCATCACCTTTGCCAAGTTGCCGCTCTCTCCGGCTCCCGGAGACGAAGAAGCTGCTTCTTCGCGCAAAGACGATTCTGCCGTTCACAGTGCTCTGCAGTGTGTGTCTTCTGCCGAAAGAGTCCCGGGAGCGGTGTCTAGCTCTGCAGAGCACCGTACCTTCGTCTTTAGCCTCTCTTCTCGTCTACATCTTAGCAAAAAGCTTTTCCACTCTGTCTGGCAAGGAGAAACTGTGCCAGCACAGAAAACATCTCCCATCGTGTTCTAGAGGCTGCACGGAGGTCTGCCGAGTGTTTTGCAAGAAGAGAAAGAAAGTTGCTCAAAACAGCTTGCAATCGAATGTTCATGTGAATAGAAAAGGCAGGAGAGTGGTCAGGTACTGTTTTCTCTCAGTTGGCAAGCTGCGCACACAATCGCAGTGTTGTACAGCTTGTTTCATCACCTTTGCCAAGTTGCCGCTCTCTCCGGCTCCCGGAGACGAAGAAGCTGCTTCTTCGCGCAAAGACGATTCTGCCGCTCACAGTGCTCTGCAGTGTGTGTCTTCTGCCGAAAGAGTCCCGGGAGCGGTGTCTAGCTCTGCAGAGCACCGTACCTTCGTCTTTAGCCTCTCTTCTCGTCTACATCTTAGCAAAAAGCTTTTCCACTCTGTCTGGCAAGGAGAAACTGTGCCAGCACAGAAAACATCTCCCATCGTGTTCTAGAGGCTGCGCGGAGGTCTGCCGAATGTTTTGCAAAAGAGAAAGGAAGTTGTCCAAAGCAGCTTGCAATCGAATGTTCATGTGAATAGAAAAGGCAGGAGAGTGGTCAGGTACTGTTTTCTCTCAGTTGGCAAGCTGCGCACACAATCGCAGTGTTGTACAGCTTGTTTCATCACCTTTGCGAAGTTGCCGCTCTCTCCGGCTCCCGGAGACGAAGAAGCTGCTTCTTCGCGCAAAGACGATTCTGCCGCTCACAGTGCTCTGCAGTGTGTGTCTTCTGCCGAAAGAGTCCCGGGAGCGGTGCTTAGCTCTGCAGAGCACCGTACCTTCGTCTTTAGCCTCTCTTCTCGTCTACATCTTAGCAAAAAGCTTTTCCACTCTGTCTGGCAAGGAGAAACTGTGCCAGCACAAAAAACATCTCCCATCGTGTTCTAGAGGCTGCACGGAGGTCTGCCGAGTGTTTTGCAAGAAGAGAAAGAAAGTTGTCCAAAACAGCTTGCAATCGAATGTTCATGTGAATAGAAAAGGCAGGAGAGTGGTCAGGTACTGTTTTCTCTCAGTTGGCAAGCTGCGCACACACTCGCAGTGTTGTACAGCTTGTTTCATCACCTTTGCCAAGTTGCCGCTCTCTCCGGCTCCCGGAGACGAAGAAGCTGCTTCTTCGCGCAAAGACGATTCTGCCGCTCACAGTGCTCTGCGGTGTGCGCCTTTTGCCGAAAGAGGTCCGGGAGCGGTGCTCAGCTCTGCAGAGCACCGTACCTTCGTCTTTAGCCTCTCTTCTCGTCTACATCTTAGCAAAAAGCTTTTCCACTCTGTCTGGCAAGGAGAAACTGTGCCAGCACAGAAAACATCTCCCATCGTGTTCTAGTGGCTGCACGGACGTCTGCCGAGTGTTTTACAAGAAGAGAAAGAAAGTTGTCCAAAACAGCTTGCAATCGAATGTTCATGTGAATAGAAAAGGCAGGAGAGTGGTCAGGTACTGTTTTCTCTCAGTTGGCAAGCTGTGCACACAATCGCAGTGTTGTACAGCTTGTTTCATCACCTTTGCCAAGTTGCCGCTCTCTCCGGCTCCCGGAGACGAAGAAGCTGCTTCTTCGCGCAAAGACGATTCTGCCGCTCACAGTGCTCTGCAGTGTGTGTCTTCTGCCGAAAGAGTCCCGGGAGCGGTGCTTAGCTCTGCAGAGCACCGTACCTTCGTCTTTAGCCTCTCTTCTCGTCTACATCTTAGCAAAAAGCTTTTCCACTCTGTCTGGCAAGGAGAAACTGTGCCAGCACAGAAAACATCTCCCATCGTGTTCTAGAGGCTGCACGGACGTCTGCCGAGTGTTTTGCAAGAAGAGAAAGAAAGTTGTCCAAAACAGCTTGCAATCGAATGTTCATGTGAATAGAAAAGGCAGGAGAGTGGTCAGGTACTGTTTTCTCTCAGTTGGCAAGCTGCGCACAGAATCGCAGTGTTGTACAGCTTGTTTCGTCACCTTTGCGAAGTTGCCGCTCTCTCCGGCTCCCGGAGACGAAGAAGCTGCTTCTTCGCGCAAAGACGATTCTGCCGCTCACAGTGCTCTGCGGTGTGCGCCTTTTGCCGAAAGAGGTCCGGGAGCGGTGCTCAGCTCTGCAGAGCACCGTACCTTCGTCTTTAGCCTCTCTTCTCGTCTACATCTTAGCAAAAAGCTTTTCCACTCTGTCTGGCAAGGAGAAACTGTGCCAGCACAAAAAACATCTCCCATCGTGTTCTAGAGGCTGCACGGAGGTCTGCCGAGTGTTTTGCAAGAAGAGAAAGAAAGTTGTCCAAAACAGCTTGCAATCGAATGTTCATGTGAATAGAAAAGGCAGGAGAGTGGTCAGGTACTCTTTTCTCTCAGTTGGCAAGCTGCGCACACAATCGCAGTGTTGTACAGCTTGTTTCATCACCTTTGCCAAGTTGCCGCTCTCTCCGGCTCCCGGAGACGAAGAAGCTGCTTCTTCGCGCAAAGACGCTTCTGCCGCTCACAGTGCTCTGCGGTGTGCGGCTTCTGCCGAAAGAGGCCCGGGAGTGATGCTTAGCTCTGCAGAGCACCGTACCTTCGTCTTTAGCCTCTCTTCTCATCTACATCTTAGCAAAAAGCTTTTCCACTCTGTCTGGCAAGGATAAACTGTGCCAGCACAAAAAACATCTCCCATCGTGTTCTAGAGGCTGCACGGAGGTCTGCCTCGTGTTTTGCAAGAAGAGAAAGAAAGTTGTCCAAAACAGCTTGCAATCGAATGTTCATGTGAATAGAAAAGGCAGGAGAGTGGTCAGGTACTGTTTTCTCTCTGTTGGCAAGCTGCGCACACAATCGCAGTGTTGTACAGCTTGTTTCATCACCTTTGCGAAGTTGCCGCTCTCTCCGGCTCCCGGAGACGAAGAAGCTGCTTCTTCGCGCAAAGACGATTCTGCCGCTCACAGTGCTCTGCGGTGTGTGTCTTCTGCCGAAAGAGTCCCGGGAGCGGTGCTTAGCTCTGCAGAGCACCGTACCTTCGTCTTTAGCCTCTCTTCTCGTCTACATCTTAGCAAAAAGCTTTTCCACTCTGTCTGGCAAGGAGAAACTGTGCCAGCACAGAAAACATCTCCCATCGTGTTCTAGAGGCTGCACGGACGTCTGCCGAGTGTTTTGCAAGAAGAGAAAGAAAGTTGTCCAAAACAGCTTGCAATCGAATGTTCATGTGAATAGAAAAGGCAGGAGAGTGGTCAGGTACTGTTTTCTCTCAGTTGGCAAGCTGCGCACACAATCGCAGTGTTGTACAGCTTGTTTCATCACCTTTGCCAAGTTGCCGCTCTCTCCGGCTCCCGGAGACGAAGAAGCTGCTTCTTCGCGCAAAGACGATTCTGCCGCTCACAGTGCTCTGCAGTGTGTGTCTTCTGCCGAAAGAGTCCCGGGAGCGGTGTCTAGCTCTGCAGAGCACCGTACCTTCGTCTTTAGCCTCTCTTCTCGTCTACATCTTAGCAAAAAGCTTTTCCACTCTGTCTGGCAAGGAGAAACTGTGCCAGCACAGAAAACATCTCCCATCGTGTTCTAGAGGCTGCACGGACGTCTGCCGAGTGTTTTGCAAGAAGAGAAAGAAAGTTGTCCAAAACAGCTTGCAATCGAATGTTCATGTGAATAGAAAAGGCAGGAGAGTGGTCAGGTACTGTTTTCTCTCAGTTGGCAAGCTGCGCACACAATCGCAGTGTTGTACAGCTTGTTTCATCACCTTTGCCAAGTTGCCGCTCTCTCCGGCTCCCGGAGACGAAGAAGCTGCTTCTTCGCGCAAAGACGATTCTGCCGTTCACAGTGCTCTGCAGTGTGTGTCTTCTGCCGAAAGAGTCCCGGGAGCAGTGCTTAGCTCTGCAGAGCACCGTACCTTCGTCTTTAGCCTCTCTTCTCGTCTACATCTTAGCAAAAAGCTTTTCCACTCTGTCTGGCAAGGAGAAACTGTGCCAGCACAAAAAACATCTCCCATCGTGTTCTAGAGGCTGCACGGAGGTCTGCCGAGTGTTTTGCAAGAAGAGAAAGAAAGTTGTCCAAAACAGCTTGCAATCGAATGTTCATGTGAATAGAAAAGGCAGGAGAGTGGTCAGGTACTGTTTTCTCTCAGTTGGCAAGCTGCGCACACAATCGCAGTGTTGTACAGCTTGTTTCATCACCTTTGCCAAGTTGCCGCTCTCTCCGGCTCCCGGAGACGAAGAAGCTGCTTCTTCGCGCAAAGACGATTCTGCCGCTCACAGTGCTCTGCGGTGTGCGCCTTTTGCCGAAAGAGGTCCGGGAGCGGTGCTCAGCTCTGCAGAGCACCGTACCTTCGTCTTTAGCCTCTCTTCTCGTCTACATCTTAGCAAAAAGCTTTTCCACTCTGTCTGGCAAGGAGAAACTGTGCCAGCACAAAAAACATCTCCCATCGTGTTCTAGAGGCTGCACGGACGTCTGCCGAGTGTTTTGCAAGAAGAGAAAGAAAGTTGTCCAAAACAGCTTGCAATCGAATGTTCATGTGAATAGAAAAGGCAGGAGAGTGGTCAGGTACTGTTTTCTCTCAGTTGGCAAGCTGCGCACACAATCGCAGTGTTGTACAGCTTGTTTCATCATCTTTGCGAAGTTGCCGCTCTCTCCGGCTCCCGGAGACGAAGAAGCTGCTTCTTCGCGCAAAGACGATTCTGCCGCTCACAGTGCTCTGCAGTGTGTGTCTTCTGCCGAAAGAGTCCCGGGAGCGGTGCTTAGCTCTGCAGAGCACCGTACCTTCGTCTTTAGCCTCTCTTCTCGTCTACATCTTAGCAAAAAGCTTTTCCACTCTGTCTGGCAAGGAGAAACTGTGCCAGCACAGAAAACATCTCCCATCGTGTTCTAGAGGCTGCACGGACGTCTGCCGAGTGTTTTGCAAGAAGAGAAAGAAAGTTGCTCAAAAGAGCTTGCAATCGAATGTTCATGTGAATAGAAAAGGCAGGAGAGTGGTCAGGTACTGTTTTCTCTCAGTTGGCAAGCTGCGCACACAATCGCAGTGTTGTACAGCTTGTTTCATCACCTTTGCCAAGTTGCCGCTCTCTCCGGCTCCCGGAGACGAAGAAGCTGCTTCTTCGCGCAAAGACGATTCTGCCGCTCACAGTGCTCTGCAGTGTGTGTCTTCTGCCGAAAGAGTCCCGGGAGCAGTGCTTAGCTCTGCAGAGCACCGTACCTTCGTCTTTAGCCTCTCTTCTCGTCTACATCTTAGCAAAAAGCTTTTCCACTCTGTCTGGCAAGGAGAAACTGTGCCAGCACAGAAAACATCTCCCATCGTGTTCTAGAGGCTGCACGGAGGTGTGCCGAGTGTTTTGCAAGAAGAGAAAGAAAGTTGTCCAAAACAGCTTGCAATCGAATGTTCATGTGAATAGAAAAGGCAGGAGAGTGGTCAGGTACTGTTTTCTCTCAGTTGGCAAGCTGCGCACACAATCGCAGTGTTGTACAGCTTGTTTCATCACCTTTGCCAAGTTGCCGCTCTCTCCGGCTCCCGGAGACGAAGAAGCTGCTTCTTCGCGCAAAGACGATTCTGCCGCTCACAGTGCTCTGCAGTGTGTGTCTTCTGCCGAAAGAGTCCCGGGAGCGGTGTCTAGCTCTGCAGAGCACCGTACCTTCGTCTTTAGCCTCTCTTCTCGTCTACATCTTAGCAAAAAGCTTTTCCACTCTGTCTGGCAAGGAGAAACTGTGCCAGCACAGAAAACATCTCCCATCGTGTTCTAGAGGCTGCACGGAGGTCTGCCGAGTGTTTTGCAAGAAGAGAAAGAAAGTTGCTCAAAACAGCTTGCAATCGAATGTTCATGTGAATAGAAAAGGCAGGAGAGTGGTCAGGTACTGTTTTCTCTCAGTTGGCAAGCTGCGCACACAATCGCAGTGTTGTACAGCTTGTTTCATCACCTTTGCCAAGTTGCCGCTCTCTCCGGCTCCCGGAGACGAAGAAGCTGCTTCTTCGCGCAAAGACGATTCTGCCGCTCACAGTGCTCTGCAGTGTGTGTCTTCTGCCGAAAGAGTCCCGGGAGCAGTGCTTAGCTCTGCAGAGCACCGTACCTTCGTCTTTAGCCTCTCTTCTCGTCTACATCTTAGCAAAAAGCTTTTCCACTCTGTCTGGCAAGGAGAAACTGTGCCAGCACAGAAAACATCTCCCATCGTGTTCTAGAGGCTGCACGGAGGTCTGCCGAGTGTTTTGCAAGAAGAGAAAGAAAGTTGTCCAAAACAGCTTGCAATCGAATGTTCATGTGAATAGAAAAGGCAGGAGAGTGGTCAGGTACTGTTTTCTCTCAGTTGGCAAGCTGCGCACACAATCGCAGTGTTGTACAGCTTGTTTCATCACCTTTGCCAAGTTGCCGCTCTCTCCGGCTCCCGGAGACGAAGAAGCTGCTTCTTCGCGCAAAGACGATTCTGCCGCTCACAGTGCTCTGCAGTGTGTGTCTTCTGCCGAAAGAGTCCCGGGAGCGGTGCTTAACTCTGCAGAGTACCGTACCTTCGTCTTTAGCCTCTCTTCTCGTCTACATCTTAGCAAAAAGCTTTTCCACTCTGTCTGGCAAGGAGAAACTGTGCCAGCACAGAAAACATCTCCCATCGTGTTCTAGAGGCTGCACGGAGGTCTGCCGAGTGTTTTGCAAGAAGAGAAAGAAAGTTGTCCAAAACAGCTTGCAATCGAATGTTCATGTGAATAGAAAAGGCAGGAGAGTGGTCAGGTACTGTTTTCTCTCAGTTGGCAAGCTGCGCACACAATCGCAGTGTTGTACAGCTTGTTTCATCATCTTTGCGAAGTTGCCGCTCTCTCCGGCTCCCGGAGACGAAGAAGCTGCTTCTTCGCGCAAAGACGATTCTGCCGCTCACAGTGCTCTGCAGTGTGTGTCTTCTGCCGAAAGAGGCCCGGGAGCGGTGTCTAGCTCTGCAGAGCACCATACCTTCGTCTTTAGCCTCTCTTCTCGTCTACATCTTAGCAAAAAGCTTTTCCACTCTGTCTGGCAAGGAGAAACTGTGCCAGCACAGAAAACATCTCCCATCGTGTTCTAGAGGCTGTACGGAGGTCTGCCGAGTGTTTTGCAAGAAGAGAAAGAAAGTTGCTCAAAACAGCTTGCAATCGAATGTTCATGTGAATAGAAAAGGCAGGAGAGTGGTCAGGTACTGTTTTCTCTCAGTTTTCAAGCTGCGCACACAATCGCAGTGTTGTACAGCTTTTTTCATCACCTTTGCCAAGTTGCCGCTCTCTCCGGCTCCCAGAGACGAAGAAGCTGCTTCTTCGCGCAAAGACGATTCTGCCGCTCACAGTGCTCTGCAGTGTGTGTCTTCTGCCGAAAGAGGTCCGGGAGCGGTGCTTAGCTCTGCAGAGCACCGTACCTTCGTCTTTAGCCTCTCTTCTCGTCTACATCTTAGCAAAAGGCTTTTCCACTCTGCCTGGCAAGGAGAAACTGTGCCTGCACTGAAAACATCTCCCATCGTGTTCTAGAGGCTGCACGGAGGTCTGCCGAGTGTTTTGCAAGAAGAGAAAGAAAGTTGTCCAAAACAGCTTGCAATCGAATGTTCATGTGAATAGAAAAGGCAGGAGAGTGGTCAGGTACTGTTTTCTCTCAGTTGGCAAGCTGCGCACACAATCGCAGTGTTGTACAGCTTGTTTCATCACCTTTGCCAAGTTGCCGCTCTCTCCGGCTCCCGGAGACGAAGAAGCTGCTTCTTCGCGCAAAGATGATTCTGCCGCTCACAGTGCTCTGCAGTGTGTGTCTTCTGCCGAAAGAGTCCCGGGAGCGGTGTCTAGCTCTGCAGAGCACCGTACCTTCGTCTTTAGCCTCTCTTCTCGTCTACATCTTAGCAAAAAGCTTTTCCACTCTGTCTGGCAAGGAGAAACTGTGCCAGCACAGAAAACATCTCCCATCGTGTTCTAGAGGCTGCACGGATGTCTGCCGAATGTTTTGCATGAAGAGAAAGAAAGTTGTCCAAAACAGCTTGCAATCGAATGTTCATGTGAATAGAAAAGGCAGGAGAGTGGTCAGGTACTGTTTTCTCTCAGTTGGCAAGCTGCGCACACAATCGCAGTGTTGTACAGCTTGTTTCATCACCTTTGCGAAGTTGCCGCTCTCTCCGGCTCCCGGAGACGAAGAAGCTGCTTCTTCGCGCAAAGACGATTCTGCCGCTCACAGTGCTCTGCAGTGTGTGTCTTCTGCCGAAAGAGTCCCGGGAGCGGTGCTTAGCTCTGCAGAGCACCGTACCTTCGTCTTTAGCCTCTCTTCTCGTCTACATCTTAGCAAAAAGCTTTTCCACTCTGTCTGGCAAGGAGAAACTGTGCCAGCACAGAAAACATCTCCCATCGTGTTCTAGAGGCTGCACGGAGGTCTGCCGAGTGTTTTGCAAGAAGAGAAAGAAAGTTGTCCAAAACAGCTTGCAATCGAATGTTCATGTGAATAGAAAAGGCAGGAGAGTGGTCAGGTACTGTTTTCTCTCAGTTGGCAAGCTGCGCACACAATCGCAGTGTTGTACAGCTTGTTTCATCACCTTTGCCAAGTTGCCGCTCTCTCCGGCTCCCGGAGACGAAGAAGCTGCTTCTTCGCGCAAAGACGATTCTGCCGCTCACAGTGCTCTGCAGTGTGTGTCTTCTGCCGAAAGAGTCCCGGGAGCGGTGTCTAGCTCTGCAGAGCACCGTACCTTCGTCTTTAGCCTCTCTTCTCGTCTACATCTTAGCAAAAAGCTTTTCCACTCTGTCTGGCAAGGAGAAACTGTGCCAGCACAGAAAACATCTCCCATCGTGTTCTAGAGGCTGCACGGACGTCTGCCGAGTGTTTTGCAAGAAGAGAAAGAAAGTTGTCCAAAACAGCTTGCAATCGAATGTTCATGTGAATAGAAAAGGCAGGAGAGTGGTCAGGTACTGTTTTCTCTCAGTTGGCAAGCTGCGCACACAATCGCAGTGTTGTACAGCTTGTTTCATCACCTTTGCCAAGTTGCCGCTCTCTCCGGCTCCCGGAGACGAAGAAGCTGCTTCTTCGCGCAAAGACGATTCTGCCGTTCACAGTGCTCTGCAGTGTGTGTCTTCTGCCGAAAGAGTCCCGGGAGCAGTGCTGAGCTCTGCAGAGCACCGTACCTTCGTCTTTAGCCTCTCTTCTCGTCTACATCTTAGCAAAAAGCTTTTCCACTCTGTCTGGCAAGGAGAAACTGTGCCAGCACAGAAAACATCTCCCATCGTGTTCTAGAGGCTGCACGGAGGTGTGCCGAGTGTTTTGCAAGAAGAGAAAGAAAGTTGTCCAAAACAGCTTGCAATCGAATGTTCATGTGAATAGAAAAGGCAGGAGAGTGGTCAGGTACTGTTTTCTCTCAGTTGGCAAGCTGCGCACACAATCGCAGTGTTGTACAGCTTGTTTCATCACCTTTGCCAAGTTGCCGCTCTCTCCGGCTCCCGGAGACGAAGAAGCTGCTTCTTCGCGCAAAGACGATTCTGCCGCTCACAGTGCTCTGCAGTGTGTGTCTTCTGCCGAAAGAGTCCCGGGAGCGGTGTCTAGCTCTGCAGAGCACCGTACCTTCGTCTTTAGCCTCTCTTCTCGTCTACATCTTAGCAAAAAGCTTTTCCACTCTGTCTGGCAAGGAGAAACTGTGCCAGCACAGAAAACATCTCCCATCGTGTTCTAGAGGCTGCACGGAGGTCTGCCGAGTGTTTTGCAAGAAGAGAAAGAAAGTTGCTCAAAACAGCTTGCAATCGAATGTTCATGTGAATAGAAAAGGCAGGAGAGTGGTCAGGTACTGTTTTCTCTCAGTTGGCAAGCTGCGCACACAATCGCAGTGTTGTACAGCTTGTTTCATCACCTTTGCGAAGTTGCCGCTCTCTCCGGCTCCCGGAGACGAAGAAGCTGCTTCTTCGCGCAAAGACGCTTCTGCCGCTCACAGTGCTCTGCGGTGTGCGGCTTCTGCCGAAAGAGGCCCGGGAGTGATGCTTAGCTCTGCAGAGCACCGTACCTTCGTCTTTAGCCTCTCTTCTCGTCTACATCTTAGCAAAAAGCTTTTCCACTCTGTCTGGCAAGGAGAAACTGTGCCAGCACAGAAAACATCTCCCATCGTGTTCTAGAGGCTGCACGGAGGTCTGCCGAGTGTTTTGCAAGAAGAGAAAGAAAGTTGTCCAAAACAGCTTGCAATCGAATGTTCATGTGAATAGAAAAGGCAGGAGAGTGGTCAGGTACTGTTTTCTCTCAGTTGGCAAGCTGCGCACACAATCGCAGTGTTGTACAGCTTGTTTCATCATCTTTGCGAAGTTGCCGCTCTCTCCGGCTCCCGGAGACGAAGAAGCTGCTTCTTCGCGCAAAGACGATTCTGCCGCTCACAGTGCTCTGCAGTGTGTGTCTTCTGCCGAAAGAGGCCCGGGAGCGGTGTCTAGCTCTGCAGAGCACCATACCTTCGTCTTTAGCCTCTCTTCTCGTCTACATCTTAGCAAAAAGCTTTTCCACTCTGTCTGGCAAGGAGAAACTGTGCCAGCACAGAAAACATCTCCCATCGTGTTCTAGAGGCTGTACGGAGGTCTGCCGAGTGTTTTGCAAGAAGAGAAAGAAAGTTGCTCAAAACAGCTTGCAATCGAATGTTCATGTGAATAGAAAAGGCAGGAGAGTGGTCAGGTACTGTTTTCTCTCAGTTTTCAAGCTGCGCACACAATCGCAGTGTTGTACAGCTTTTTTCATCACCTTTGCCAAGTTGCCGCTCTCTCCGGCTCCCAGAGACGAAGAAGCTGCTTCTTCGCGCAAAGACGATTCTGCCGCTCACAGTGCTCTGCAGTGTGTGTCTTCTGCCGAAAGAGGTCCGGGAGCGGTGCTTAGCTCTGCAGAGCACCGTACCTTCGTCTTTAGCCTCTCTTCTCGTCTACATCTTAGCAAAAGGCTTTTCCACTCTGCCTGGCAAGGAGAAACTGTGCCTGCACTGAAAACATCTCCCATCGTGTTCTAGAGGCTGCACGGAGGTCTGCCGAGTGTTTTGCAAGAAGAGAAAGAAAGTTGTCCAAAACAGCTTGCAATCGAATGTTCATGTGAATAGAAAAGGCAGGAGAGTGGTCAGGTACTGTTTTCTCTCAGTTGGCAAGCTGCGCACACAATCGCAGTGTTGTACAGCTTGTTTCATCACCTTTGCCAAGTTGCCGCTCTCTCCGGCTCCCGGAGACGAAGAAGCTGCTTCTTCGCGCAAAGATGATTCTGCCGCTCACAGTGCTCTGCAGTGTGTGTCTTCTGCCGAAAGAGTCCCGGGAGCGGTGTCTAGCTCTGCAGAGCACCGTACCTTCGTCTTTAGCCTCTCTTCTCGTCTACATCTTAGCAAAAAGCTTTTCCACTCTGTCTGGCAAGGAGAAACTGTGCCAGCACAGAAAACATCTCCCATCGTGTTCTAGAGGCTGCACGGATGTCTGCCGAATGTTTTGCATGAAGAGAAAGAAAGTTGTCCAAAACAGCTTGCAATCGAATGTTCATGTGAATAGAAAAGGCAGGAGAGTGGTCAGGTACTGTTTTCTCTCAGTTGGCAAGCTGCGCACACAATCGCAGTGTTGTACAGCTTGTTTCATCACCTTTGCGAAGTTGCCGCTCTCTCCGGCTCCCGGAGACGAAGAAGCTGCTTCTTCGCGCAAAGACGATTCTGCCGCTCACAGTGCTCTGCAGTGTGTGTCTTCTGCCGAAAGAGTCCCGGGAGCGGTGCTTAGCTCTGCAGAGCACCGTACCTTCGTCTTTAGCCTCTCTTCTCGTCTACATCTTAGCAAAAAGCTTTTCCACTCTGTCTGGCAAGGAGAAACTGTGCCAGCACAGAAAACATCTCCCATCGTGTTCTAGAGGCTGCACGGAGGTCTGCCGAGTGTTTTGCAAGAAGAGAAAGAAAGTTGTCCAAAACAGCTTGCAATCGAATGTTCATGTGAATAGAAAAGGCAGGAGAGTGGTCAGGTACTGTTTTCTCTCAGTTGGCAAGCTGCGCACACAATCGCAGTGTTGTACAGCTTGTTTCATCACCTTTGCCAAGTTGCCGCTCTCTCCGGCTCCCGGAGACGAAGAAGCTGCTTCTTCGCGCAAAGACGATTCTGCCGCTCACAGTGCTCTGCAGTGTGTGTCTTCTGCCGAAAGAGTCCCGGGAGCGGTGTCTAGCTCTGCAGAGCACCGTACCTTCGTCTTTAGCCTCTCTTCTCGTCTACATCTTAGCAAAAAGCTTTTCCACTCTGTCTGGCAAGGAGAAACTGTGCCAGCACAGAAAACATCTCCCATCGTGTTCTAGAGGCTGCACGGACGTCTGCCGAGTGTTTTGCAAGAAGAGAAAGAAAGTTGTCCAAAACAGCTTGCAATCGAATGTTCATGTGAATAGAAAAGGCAGGAGAGTGGTCAGGTACTGTTTTCTCTCAGTTGGCAAGCTGCGCACACAATCGCAGTGTTGTACAGCTTGTTTCATCACCTTTGCCAAGTTGCCGCTCTCTCCGGCTCCCGGAGACGAAGAAGCTGCTTCTTCGCGCAAAGACGATTCTGCCGTTCACAGTGCTCTGCAGTGTGTGTCTTCTGCCGAAAGAGTCCCGGGAGCAGTGCTGAGCTCTGCAGAGCACCGTACCTTCGTCTTTAGCCTCTCTTCTCGTCTACATCTTAGCAAAAAGCTTTTCCACTCTGTCTGGCAAGGAGAAACTGTGCCAGCACAGAAAACATCTCCCATCGTGTTCTAGAGGCTGCACGGAGGTGTGCCGAGTGTTTTGCAAGAAGAGAAAGAAAGTTGTCCAAAACAGCTTGCAATCGAATGTTCATGTGAATAGAAAAGGCAGGAGAGTGGTCAGGTACTGTTTTCTCTCAGTTGGCAAGCTGCGCACACAATCGCAGTGTTGTACAGCTTGTTTCATCACCTTTGCCAAGTTGCCGCTCTCTCCGGCTCCCGGAGACGAAGAAGCTGCTTCTTCGCGCAAAGACGATTCTGCCGCTCACAGTGCTCTGCAGTGTGTGTCTTCTGCCGAAAGAGTCCCGGGAGCGGTGTCTAGCTCTGCAGAGCACCGTACCTTCGTCTTTAGCCTCTCTTCTCGTCTACATCTTAGCAAAAAGCTTTTCCACTCTGTCTGGCAAGGAGAAACTGTGCCAGCACAGAAAACATCTCCCATCGTGTTCTAGAGGCTGCACGGAGGTCTGCCGAGTGTTTTGCAAGAAGAGAAAGAAAGTTGCTCAAAACAGCTTGCAATCGAATGTTCATGTGAATAGAAAAGGCAGGAGAGTGGTCAGGTACTGTTTTCTCTCAGTTGGCAAGCTGCGCACACAATCGCAGTGTTGTACAGCTTGTTTCATCACCTTTGCGAAGTTGCCGCTCTCTCCGGCTCCCGGAGACGAAGAAGCTGCTTCTTCGCGCAAAGACGCTTCTGCCGCTCACAGTGCTCTGCGGTGTGCGGCTTCTGCCGAAAGAGGCCCGGGAGTGATGCTTAGCTCTCCAGAGCACCGTACCTTCGTCTTTAGCCTCTCTTCTCGTCTACATCTTAGCAAAAAGCTTTTCCACTCTGTCTGGCAAGGAGAAACTGTGCCTGCACTGAAAACATCTCCCATCGTGTTCTAGAGGCTGCACGGAGGTCTGCCGAGTGTTTTGCAAGAAGAGAAAGAAAGTTGTCCAAAACAGCTTGCAATCGAATGTTCATGTGAATAGAAAAGGCAGGAGAGTGGTCAGGTACTGTTTTCTCTCAGTTGGCAAGCTGCGCACACAATCGCAGTGTTGTACAGCTTGTTTCATCACCTTTGCCAAGTTGCCGCTCTCTCCGGCTCCCGGAGACGAAGAAGCTGCTTCTTCGCGCAAAGATGATTCTGCCGCTCACAGTGCTCTGCAGTGTGTGTCTTCTGCCGAAAGAGTCCCGGGATCGCTGTCTAGCTCTGCAGAGCACCGTACCTTCGTCTTTAGCCTCTCTTCTCGTCTACATCTTAGCAAAAAGCTTTTCCACTCTGTCTGGCAAGGAGAAACTGTGCCAGCACAGAAAACATCTCCCATCGTGTTCTAGAGGCTGCACGGAGGTCTGCCGAGTGTTTTGCAAGAAGAGAAAGAAAGTTGTCCAAAACAGCTTGCAATCGAATGTTCATGTGAATAGAAAAGGCAGGAGAGTGGTCAGGTACTGTTTTCTCTCAGTTGGCAAGCTGCGCACACAATCGCAGTGTTGTACAGCTTGTTTCATCACCTTTGCGAAGTTGCCGCTCTCTCCGGCTCCCGGAGACGAAGAAGCTGCTTCTTCGCGCAAAGACGATTCTGCCGTTCACAGTGCTCTGCAGTGTGTGTCTTCTGCCGAAAGAGTCCCGGGAGCGGTGCTTAGCTCTGCAGAGCACCGTACCTTCGTCTTTAGCCTCTCTTCTCGTCTACATCTTAGCAAAAAGCTTTTCCACTCTGTCTGGCAAGGAGAAACTGTGCCAGCACAAAAAACATCTCCCATCGTGTTCTAGAGGCTGCACGGAGGTCTGCCGAGTGTTTTGCAAGAAGAGAAAGAAAGTTGTCCAAAACAGCTTGCAATCGAATGTTCATGTGAATAGAAAAGGCAGGAGAGTGGTCAGGTACTGTTTTCTCTCAGTTGGCAAGCTGCGCACACAATCGCAGTGTTGTACAGCTTGTTTCATCACCTTTGCCAAGTTGCCGCTCTCTCCGGCTCCCGGAGACGAAGAAGCTGCTTCTTCGCGCAAAGACGATTCTGCCGTTCACAGTGCTCTGCAGTGTGTGTCTTCTGCCGAAAGAGTCCCGGGAGCAGTGCTTAGCTCTGCAGAGCACCGTACCTTCGTCTTTAGCCTCTCTTCTCGTCTACATCTTAGCAAAAAGCTTTTCCACTCTGTCTGGCAAGGAGAAACTGTGCCAGCACAAAAAACATCTCCCATCGTGTTCTAGAGGCTGCACGGAGGTCTGCCGAGTGTTTTGCAAGAAGAGAAAGAAAGTTGTCCAAAACAGCTTGCAATCGAATGTTCATGTGAATAGAAAAGGCAGGAGAGTGGTCAGGTACTCTTTTCTCTCAGTTGGCAAGCTGCGCACACAATCGCAGTGTTGTACAGCTTGTTTCATCACCTTTGCCAAGTTGCCGCTCTCTCCGGCTCCCGGAGACGAAGAAGCTGCTTCTTCGCGCAAAGACGCTTCTGCCGCTCACAGTGCTCTGCGGTGTGCGGCTTCTGCCGAAAGAGGCCCGGGAGTGATGCTTAGCTCTGCAGAGCACCGTACCTTCGTCTTTAGCCTCTCTTCTCATCTACATCTTAGCAAAAAGCTTTTCCACTCTGTCTGGCAAGGATAAACTGTGCCAGCACAAAAAACATCTCCCATCGTCTTCTAGAGGCTGCACGGAGGTCTGCCGAGTGTTTTGCAAGAAGAGAAAGAAAGTTGTCCAAAACAGCTTGCAATCGAATGTTCATGTGAATAGAAAAGGCAGGAGAGTGGTCAGGTACTGTTTTCTCTCAGTTGGCAAGCTGCGCACACAATCGCAGTGTTGTACAGCTTGTTTCATCACCTTTGCGAAGTTGCCGCTCTCTCCGGCTCCCGGAGACGAAGAAGCTGCTTCTTCGCGCAAAGACGATTCTGCCGCTCACAGTGCTCTGCGGTGTGTGTCTTCTGCCGAAAGAATCCCGGGAGCGGTGCTTAGCTCTGCAGAGCACCGTACCTTCGTCTTTAGCCTCTCTTCTCGTCTACATCTTAGCAAAAAGCTTTTCCACTCTGTCTGGCAAGGAGAAACTGTGCCAGCACAGAAAACATCTCCCATCGTGTTCTAGAGGCTGCACGGAGGTCTGCCGAGTGTTTTGCAAGAAGAGAAAGAAAGTTGTCCAAAACAGCTTGCAATCGAATGTTCATGTGAATAGAAAAGGCAGGAGAGTGGTCAGGTACTGTTTTCTCTCAGTTGGCAAGCTGCGCACACAATCGCAGTGTTGTACAGCTTGTTTCATCACCTTTGCCAAGTTGCCGCTCTCTCCGGCTCCCGGAGACGAAGAAGCTGCTTCTTCGCGCAAAGACGATTCTGCCGTTCACAGTGCTCTGCAGTGTGTGTCTTCTGCCGAAAGAGTCCCGGGAGCAGTGCTTAGCTCTGCAGAGCACCGTACCTTCGTCTTTAGCCTCTCTTCTCGTCTACATCTTAGCAAAAAGCTTTTCCACTCTGTCTGGCAAGGAGAAACTGTGCCAGCACAAAAAACATCTCCCATCGTGTTCTAGAGGCTGCACGGAGGTCTGCCGAGTGTTTTGCAAGAAGAGAAAGAAAGTTGTCCAAAACAGCTTGCAATCGAATGTTCATGTGAATAGAAAAGGCAGGAGAGTGGTCAGGTACTGTTTTCTCTCAGTTGGCAAGCTGCGCACACAATCGCAGTGTTGTACAGCTTGTTTCATCACCTTTGCCAAGTTGCCGCTCTCTCCGGCTCCCGGAGACGAAGAAGCTGCTTCTTCGCGCAAAGACGATTCTGCCGCTCACAGTGCTCTGCGGTGTGTGTCTTCTGCCGAAAGAGTCCCGGGAGCGGTGCTTAGCTCTGCAGAGCACCGTACCTTCGTCTTTAGCCTCTCTTCTCGTCTACATCTTAGCAAAAAGCTTTTCCACTCTGTCTGGCAAGGAGAAACTGTGCCAGCACAGAAAACATCTCCCATCGTGTTCTAGAGGCTGCACGGACGTCTGCCGAGTGTTTTGCAAGAAGAGAAAGAAAGTTGTCCAAAACAGCTTGCAATCGAATGTTCATGTGAATAGAAAAGGCAGGAGAGTGGTCAGGTACTGTTTTCTCTCAGTTGGCAAGCTGCGCACACAATCGCAGTGTTGTACAGCTTGTTTCATCACCTTTGCCAAGTTGCCGCTCTCTCCGGCTCCCGGAGACGAAGAAGCTGCTTCTTCGCGCAAAGACGATTCTGCCGCTCACAGTGCTCTGCAGTGTGTGTCTTCTGCCGAAAGAGTCCCGGGAGCGGTGTCTAGCTCTGCAGAGCACCGTACCTTCGTCTTTAGCCTCTCTTCTCGTCTACATCTTAGCAAAAAGCTTTTCCACTCTGTCTGGCAAGGAGAAACTGTGCCAGCACAGAAAACATCTCCCATCGTGTTCTAGAGGCTGCACGGACGTCTGCCGAGTGTTTTGCAAGAAGAGAAAGAAAGTTGTCCAAAACAGCTTGCAATCGAATGTTCATGTGAATAGAAAAGGCAGGAGAGTGGTCAGGTACTGTTTTCTCTCAGTTGGCAAGCTGCGCACACAATCGCAGTGTTGTACAGCTTGTTTCATCACCTTTGCCAAGTTGCCGCTCTCTCCGGCTCCCGGAGACGAAGAAGCTGCTTCTTCGCGCAAAGACGATTCTGCCGCTCACAGTGCTCTGCAGTGTGTGTCTTCTGCCGAAAGAGTCCCGGGAGCAGTGCTTAGCTCTGCAGAGCACCGTACCTTCGTCTTTAGCCTCTCTTCTCGTCTACATCTTAGCAAAAAGCTTTTCCACTCTGTCTGGCAAGGAGAAACTGTGCCAGCACACAAAACATCTCCCATCGTGTTCTAGAGGCTGCACGGAGGTGTGCCGAGTGTTTTGCAAGAAGAGAAAGAAAGTTGTCCAAAACAGCTTGCAATCGAATGTTCATGTGAATAGAAAAGGCAGGAGAGTGGTCAGGTACTGTTTTCTCTCAGTTGGCAAGCTGCGCACACAATCGCAGTGTTGTACAGCTTGTTTCATCACCTTTGCCAAGTTGCCGCTCTCTCCGGCTCCCGGAGACGAAGAAGCTGCTTCTTCGCGCAAAGACGATTCTGCCGCTCACAGTGCTCTGCAGTGTGTGTCTTCTGCCGAAAGAGTCCCGGGAGCGGTGTCTAGCTCTGCAGAGCACCGTACCTTCGTCTTTAGCCTCTCTTCTCGTCTACATCTTAGCAAAAAGCTTTTCCACTCTGTCTGGCAAGGAGAAACTGTGCCAGCACAGAAAACATCTCCCATCGTGTTCTAGAGGCTGCACGGAGGTCTGCCGAGTGTTTTGCAAGAAGAGAAAGAAAGTTGCTCAAAACAGCTTGCAATCGAATGTTCATGTGAATAGAAAAGGCAGGAGAGTGGTCAGGTACTGTTTTCTCTCAGTTGGCAAGCTGCGCACACAATCGCAGTGTTGTACAGCTTGTTTCATCACCTTTGCCAAGTTGCCGCTCTCTCCGGCTCCCGGAGACGAAGAAGCTGCTTCTTCGCGCAAAGACGATTGTGCCGCTCACAGTGCTCTGCAGTGTGTGTCTTCTGCCGAAAGAGTCCCGGGAGCAGTGCTTAGCTCTGCAGAGCACCGTACCTTCGTCTTTAGCCTCTCTTCTCGTCTACATCTTAGCAAAAAGCTTTTCCACTCTGTCTGGCAAGGAGAAACTGTGCCAGCACAGAAAACATCTCCCATCGTGTTCTAGAGGCTGCACGGAGGTCTGCCGAGTGTTTTGCAAGAAGAGAAAGAAAGTTGTCCAAAACAGCTTGCAATCGAATGTTCATGTGAATAGAAAAGGCAGGAGAGTGGTCAGGTACTGTTTTCTCTCAGTTGGCAAGCTGCGCACACAATCGCAGTGTTGTACAGCTTGTTTCATCACCTTTGCCAAGTTGCCGCTCTCTCCGGCTCCCGGAGACGAAGAAGCTGCTTCTTCGCGCAAAGACGATTCTGCCGCTCACAGTGCTCTGCAGTGTGTGTCTTCTGCCGAAAGAGTCCCGGGAGCGGTGCTTAACTCTGCAGAGTACCGTACCTTCGTCTTTAGCCTCTCTTCTCGTCTACATCTTAGCAAAAAGCTTTTCCACTCTGTCTGGCAAGGAGAAACTGTGCCAGCACAGAAAACATCTCCCATCGTGTTCTAGAGGCTGCACGGAGGTCTGCCGAGTGTTTTGCAAGAAGAGAAAGAAAGTTGTCCAAAACAGCTTGCAATCGAATGTTCATGTGAATAGAAAAGGCAGGAGAGTGGTCAGGTACTGTTTTCTCTCAGTTGGCAAGCTGCGCACACAATCGCAGTGTTGTACAGCTTGTTTCATCATCTTTGCGAAGTTGCCGCTCTCTCCGGCTCCCGGAGACGAAGAAGCTGCTTCTTCGCGCAAAGACGATTCTGCCGCTCACAGTGCTCTGCAGTGTGTGTCTTCTGCCGAAAGAGGCCCGGGAGCGGTGTCTAGCTCTGCAGAGCACCGTACCTTCGTCTTTAGCCTCTCTTCTCGTCTACATCTTAGCAAAAAGCTTTTCCACTCTGTCTGGCAAGGAGAAACTGTGCCAGCACAGAAAACATCTCCCATCGTGTTCTAGAGGCTGTACGGAGGTCTGCCGAGTGTTTTGCAAGAAGAGAAAGAAAGTTGCTCAAAACAGCTTGCAATCGAATGTTCATGTGAATAGAAAAGGCAGGAGAGTGGTCAGGTACTGTTTTCTCTCAGTTTTCAAGCTGCGCACACAATCGCAGTGTTGTACAGCTTTTTTCATCACCTTTGCCAAGTTGCCGCTCTCTCCGGCTCCCAGAGACGAAGAAGCTGCTTCTTCGCGCAAAGACGATTCTGCCGCTCACAGTGCTCTGCAGTGTGTGTCTTCTGCCGAAAGAGGTCCGGGAGCGGTGCTTAGCTCTGCAGAGCACCGTACCTTCGTCTTTAGCCTCTCTTCTCGTCTACATCTTAGCAAAAAGCTTTTCCACTCTGCCTGGCAAGGAGAAACTGTGCCTGCACTGAAAACATCTCCCATCGTGTTCTAGAGGCTGCACGGAGGTCTGCCGAGTGTTTTGCAAGAAGAGAAAGAAAGTTGTCCAAAACAGCTTGCAATCGAATGTTCATGTGAATAGAAAAGGCAGGAGAGTGGTCAGGTACTGTTTTCTCTCAGTTGGCAAGCTGCGCACACAATCGCAGTGTTGTACAGCTTGTTTCATCACCTTTGCCAAGTTGCCGCTCTCTCCGGCTCCCGGAGACGAAGAAGCTGCTTCTTCGCGCAAAGATGATTCTGCCGCTCACAGTGCTCTGCAGTGTGTGTCTTCTGCCGAAAGAGTCCCGGGAGCGGTGTCTAGCTCTGCAGAGCACCGTACCTTCGTCTTTAGCCTCTCTTCTCGTCTACATCTTAGCAAAAAGCTTTTCCACTCTGTCTGGCAAGGAGAAACTGTGCCAGCACAGAAAACATCTCCCATCGTGTTCTAGAGGCTGCACGGATGTCTGCCGAATGTTTTGCATGAAGAGAAAGAAAGTTGTCCAAAACAGCTTGCAATCGAATGTTCATGTGAATAGAAAAGGCAGGAGAGTGGTCAGGTACTGTTTTCTCTCAGTTGGCAAGCTGCGCACACAATCGCAGTGTTGTACAGCTTGTTTCATCACCTTTGCGAAGTTGCCGCTCTCTCCGGCTCCCGGAGACGAAGAAGCTGCTTCTTCGCGCAAAGACGATTCTGCCGCTCACAGTGCTCTGCAGTGTGTGTCTTCTGCCGAAAGAGTCCCGGGAGCGGTGCTTAGCTCTGCAGAGCACCGTACCTTCGTCTTTAGCCTCTCTTCTCGTCTACATCTTAGCAAAAAGCTTTTCCACTCTGTCTGGCAAGGAGAAACTGTGCCAGCACAGAAAACATCTCCCATCGTGTTCTAGAGGCTGCACAGAGGTCTGCCGAGTGTTTTGCAAGAAGAGAAAGAAAGTTGTCCAAAACAGCTTGCAATCGAATGTTCATGTGAATAGAAAAGGCAGGAGAGTGGTCAGGTACTGTTTTCTCTCAGTTGGCAAGCTGCGCACACAATCGCAGTGTTGTACAGCTTGTTTCATCACCTTTGCCAAGTTGCCGCTCTCTCCGGCTCCCGGAGACGAAGAAGCTGCTTCTTCGCGCAAAGACGATTCTGCCGCTCACAGTGCTCTGCAGTGTGTGTCTTCGGCCGAAAGAGTCCCGGGAGCGGTGTCTAGCTCTGCAGAGCACCGTACCTTCGTCTTTAGCCTCTCTTCTCGTCTACATCTTAGCAAAAAGCTTTTCCACTCTGTCTGGCAAGGAGAAACTGTGCCAGCACAGAAAACATCTCCCATCGTGTTCTAGAGGCTGCACGGACGTCTGCCGAGTGTTTTGCAAGAAGAGAAAGAAAGTTGTCCAAAACAGCTTGCAATCGAATGTTCATGTGAATAGAAAAGGCAGGAGAGTGGTCAGGTACTGTTTTCTCTCAGTTGGCAAGCTGCGCACACAATCGCAGTGTTGTACAGCTTGTTTCATCACCTTTGCCAAGTTGCCGCTCTCTCCGGCTCCCGGAGACGAAGAAGCTGCTTCTTCGCGCAAAGACGATTCTGCCGCTCACAGTGCTCTGCAGTGTGTGTCTTCTGCCGAAAGAGTCCCGGGAGCAGTGCTTAGCTCTGCAGAGCACCGTACCTTCGTCTTTAGCCTCTCTTCTCGTCTACATCTTAGCAAAAAGCTTTTCCACTCTGTCTGGCAAGGAGAAACTGTGCCAGCACAGAAAACATCTCCCATCGTGTTCTAGAGGCTGCACGGAGGTCTGCCGAGTGTTTTGCAAGAAGAGAAAGAAAGTTGCTCAAAACAGCTTGCAATCGAATGTTCATGTGAATAGAAAAGGCAGGAGAGTGGTCAGGTACTGTTTTCTCTCAGTTGGCAAGCTGCGCACACAATCGCAGTGTTGTACAGCTTGTTTCATCACCTTTGCCAAGTTGCCGCTCTCTCCGGCTCCCGGAGACGAAGAAGCTGCTTCTTCGCGCAAAGACGATTCTGCCGCTCACAGTGCTCTGCAGTGTGTGTCTTCTGCCGAAAGAGTCCCGGGAGCAGTGCTTAGCTCTGCAGAGCACCGTACCTTCGTCTTTAGCCTCTCTTCTCGTCTACATCTTAGCAAAAAGCTTTTCCACTCTGTCTGGCAAGGAGAAACTGTGCCAGCACACAAAACATCTCCCATCGTGTTCTAGAGGCTGCACGGAGGTCTGCCGAGTGTTTTGCAAGAAGAGAAAGAAAGTTGTCCAAAACAGCTTGCAATCGAATGTTCATGTGAATAGAAAAGGCAGGAGAGTGGTCAGGTACTGTTTTCTCTCAGTTGGCAAGCTGCGCACACAATCGCAGTGTTGTACAGCTTGTTTCATCACCTTTGCCAAGTTGCCGCTCTCTCCGGCTCCCGGAGACGAAGAAGCTGCTTCTTCGCGCAAAGACGATTCTGCCGCTCACAGTGCTCTGCAGTGTGTGTCTTCTGCCGAAAGAGTCCCGGGAGCGGTGTCTAGCTCTGCAGAGCACCGTACCTTCGTCTTTAGCCTCTCTTCTCGTCTACATCTTAGCAAAAAGCTTTTCCACTCTGTCTGGCAAGGAGAAACTGTGCCAGCACAGAAAACATCTCCCATCGTGTTCTAGAGGCTGCACGGAGGTCTGCCGAGTGTTTTGCAAGAAGAGAAAGAAAGTTGTCCAAAACAGCTTGCAATCGAATGTTCATGTGAATAGAAAAGGCAGGAGAGTGGTCAGGTACTGTTTTCTCTCAGTTGGCAAGCTGCGCACACAATCGCAGTGTTGTACAGCTTGTTTCATCACCTTTGCCAAGTTGCCGCTCTCTCCGGCTCCCGGAGACGAAGAAGCTGCTTCTTCGCGCAAAGATGATTCTGCCGCTCACAGTGCTCTGCAGTGTGTGTCTTCTGCCGAAAGAGTCCCGGGAGCGCTGTCTAGCTCTGCAGAGCACCGTACCTTCGTCTTTAGCCTCTCTTCTCGTCTACATCTTAGCAAAAAGCTTTTCCACTCTGTCTGGCAAGGAGAAACTGTGCCAGCACAGAAAACATCTCCCATCGTGTTCTAGAGGCTGCAAGGACGTCTGCCGAGTGTTTTGCAAGAAGAGAAAGAAAGTTGTCCAAAACAGCTTGCAATCGAATGTTCATGTGAATAGAAAAGGCAGGAGAGTGGTCAGGTACTGTTTTCTCTCAGTTGGCAAGCTGCGCACACAATCGCAGTGTTGTACAGCTTGTTTCATCACCTTTGCGAAGTTGCCGCTCTCTCCGGCTCCCGGAGACGAAGAAGCTGCTTCTTCGCGCAAAGACGATTCTGCCGTTCACAGTGCTCTGCAGTGTGTGTCTTCTGCCGAAAGAGTCCCGGGAGCGGTGCTTAGCTCTGCAGAGCACCGTACCTTCGTCTTTAGCCTCTCTTCTCGTCTACATCTTAGCAAAAAGCTTTTCCACTCTGTCTGGCAAGGAGAAACTGTGCCAGCACAAAAAACATCTCCCATCGTGTTCTAGAGGCTGCACGGAGGTCTGCCGAGTGTTTTGCAAGAAGAGAAAGAAAGTTGTCCAAAACAGCTTGCAATCGAATGTTCATGTGAATAGAAAAGGCAGGAGAGTGGTCAGGTACTGTTTTCTCTCAGTTGGCAAGCTGCGCACACAATCGCAGTGTTGTACAGCTTGTTTCATCACCTTTGCCAAGTTGCCGCTCTCTCCGGCTCCCGGAGACGAAGAAGCTGCTTCTTCGCGCAAAGACGATTCTGCCGTTCACAGTGCTCTGCAGTGTGTGTCTTCTGCCGAAAGAGTCCCGGGAGCAGTGCTTAGCTCTGCAGAGCACCGTACCTTCGTCTTTAGCCTCTCTTCTCGTCTACATCTTAGCAAAAAGCTTTTCCACTCTGTCTGGCAAGGAGAAACTGTGCCAGCACAAAAAACATCTCCCATCGTGTTCTAGAGGCTGCACGGACGTCTGCCGAGTGTTTTGCAAGAAGAGAAAGAAAGTTGTCCAAAACAGCTTGCAATCGAATGTTCATGTGAATAGAAAAGGCAGGAGAGTGGTCAGGTACTGTTTTCTCTCAGTTGGCAAGCTGCGCACACAATCGCAGTGTTGTACAGCTTGTTTCATCACCTTTGCGACGTTGCCGCTCTCTCCGGCTCCCGGAGACGAAGAAGCTGCTTCTTCGCGCAAAGACGCTTCTGCCGCTCACAGTGCTCTGCGGTGTGCGGCTTCTGCCGAAAGAGGCCCGGGAGTGATGCTTAGCTCTGCAGAGCACCGTACCTTCGTCTTTAGCCTCTCTTCTCGTCTACATCTTAGCAAAAAGCTTTTCCACTCTGTCTGGCAAGGAGAAACTGTGCCTGCACTGAAAACATCTCCCATCGTGTTCTAGAGGCTGCACGGAGGTCTGCCGAGTGTTTTGCAAGAAGAGAAAGAAAGTTGTCCAAAACAGCTTGCAATCGAATGTTCATGTGAATAGAAAAGGCAGGAGAGTGGTCAGGTACTGTTTTCTCTCAGTTGGCAAGCTGCGCACACAATCGCAGTGTTGTACAGCTTGTTTCATCACCTTTGCCAAGTTGCCGCTCTCTCCGGCTCCCGGAGACGAAGAAGCTGCTTCTTCGCGCAAAGATGATTCTGCCGCTCACAGTGCTCTGCAGTGTGTGTCTTCTGCCGAAAGAGTCCCGGGAGCGCTGTCTAGCTCTGCAGAGCACCGTACCTTCGTCTTTAGCCTCTCTTCTCGTCTACATCTTAGCAAAAAGCTTTTCCACTCTGTCTGGCAAGGAGAAACTGTGCCAGCACAGAAAACATCTCCCATCGTGTTCTAGAGGCTGCACGGATGTCTGCCGAATGTTTTGCAAGAAGAGAAAGAAAGTTGTCCAAAACAGCTTGCAATCGAATGTTCATGTGAATAGAAAAGGCAGGAGAGTGGTCAGGTACTGTTTTCTCTCAGTTGGCAAGCTGCGCACACAATCGCAGTGTTGTACAGCTTGTTTCATCACCTTTGCCAAGTTGCCGCTCTCTCCGGCTCCCGGAGACGAAGAAGCTGCTTCTTCGCGCAAAGACGATTCTGCCGCTCACAGTGCTCTGCAGTGTGTGTCTTCTGCCGAAAGAGTCCCGGGAGCGGTGCTTAGCTCTGCAGAGCACCGTACCTTCGTCTTTAGCCTCTCTTCTCGTCTACATCTTAGCAAAAAGCTTTTCCACTCTGTCTGGCAAGGAGAAACTGTGCCAGCACAGAAAACATCTCCCATCGTGTTCTAGAGGCTGCACGGAGGAGTGCCGAGTGTTTTGCAAGAAGAGAAAGAAAGTTGTCCAAAACAGCTTGCAATCGAATGTTCATGTGAATAGAAAAGGCAGGAGAGTGGTCAGGTACTGTTTTCTCTCAGTTGGCAAGCTGCGCACACAATCGCAGTGTTGTACAGCTTGTTTCATCACCTTTGCCAAGTTGCCGCTCTCTCCGGCTCCCGGAGACGAAGAAGCTGCTTCTTCGCGCAAAGACGATTCTGCCGCTCACAGTGCTCTGCAGTGTGTGTCTTCTGCCGAAAGAGTCCCGGGAGCGGTGTCTAGCTCTGCAGAGCACCGTACCTTCGTCTTTAGCCTCTCTTCTCGTCTACATCTTAGCAAAAAGCTTTTCCACTCTGTCTGGCAAGGAGAAACTGTGCCAGCACAGAAAACATCTCCCATCGTGTTCTAGAGGCTGCACGGAGGTCTGCCGAGTGTTTTGCAAGAAGAGAAAGAAAGTTGTCCAAAACAGCTTGCAATCGAATGTTCATGTGAATAGAAAAGGCAGGAGAGTGGTCAGGTACTGTTTTCTCTCAGTTGGCAAGCTGCGCACACAATCGCAGTGTTGTACAGCTTGTTTCATCACCTTTGCCAAGTTGCCGCTCTCTCCGGCTCCCGGAGACGAAGAAGCTGCTTCTTCGCGCAAAGACGATTCTGCCGTTCACAGTGCTCTGCAGTGTGTGTCTTCTGCCGAAAGAGTCCCGGGAGCAGTGCTTAGCTCTGCAGAGCACCGTACCTTCGTCTTTAGCCTATCTTCTCGTCTACATCTTAGCAAAAAGCTTTTCCACTCTGTCTGGCAAGGAGAAACTGTGCCAGCACAAAAAACATCTCCCATCGTGTTCTAGAGGCTGCACGGACGTCTGCCGAGTGTTTTGCAAGAAGAGAAAGAAAGTTGTCCAAAACAGCTTGCAATCGAATGTTCATGTGATTACAAAAGGCAGGAGAGTGGTCAGGTACTGTTTTCTCTCAGTTGGCAAGCTGCGCACACAATCGCAGTGTTGTACAGCTTGTTTCATCACCTTTGCCAAGTTGCCGCTCTCTCCGGCTCCCGGAGACGAAGAAGCTGCTTCTTCGCGCAAAGACGATTCTGCCGCTCACAGTGCTCTGCGGTGTGCGCCTTTTGCCGAAAGAGGTCCGGGAGCGGTGCTCAGCTCTGCAGAGCACCGTACCTTCGTCTTTAGCCTCTCTTCTCGTCTACATCTTAGCAAAAAGCTTTTCCACTCTGTCTGGCAAGGAGAAACTGTGCCAGCACAGAAAACATCTCCCATCGTGTTCTAGAGGCTGTACGGAGGTCTGCCGAGTGTTTTGCAAGAAGAGAAAGAAAGTTGCTCAAAACAGCTTGCAATCGAATGTTCATGTGAATAGAAAAGGCAGGAGAGTGGTCAGGTACTGTTTTCTCTCAGTTTTCAAGCTGCGCACACAATCGCAGTGTTGTACAGCTTTTTTCATCACCTTTGCCAAGTTGCCGCTCTCTCCGGCTCCCAGAGACGAAGAAGCTGCTTCTTCGCGCAAAGACGATTCTGCCGCTCACAGTGCTCTGCAGTGTGTGTCTTCTGCCGAAAGAGGTCCGGGAGCGGTGCTTAGCTCTGCAGAGCACCGTACCTTCGTCTTTAGCCTCTCTTCTCGTCTACATCTTAGCAAAAAGCTTTTCCACTCTGCCTGGCAAGGAGAAACTGTGCCTGCACTGAAAACATCTCCCATCGTGTTCTAGAGGCTGCACGGAGGTCTGCCGAGTGTTTTGCAAGAAGAGAAAGAAAGTTGTCCAAAACAGCTTGCAATCGAATGTTCATGTGAATAGAAAAGGCAGGAGAGTGGTCAGGTACTGTTTTCTCTCAGTTGGCAAGCTGCGCACACAATCGCAGTGTTGTACAGCTTGTTTCATCACCTTTGCCAAGTTGCCGCTCTCTCCGGCTCCCGGAGACGAAGAAGCTGCTTCTTCGCGCAAAGATGATTCTGCCGCTCACAGTGCTCTGCAGTGTGTGTCTTCTGCCGAAAGAGTCCCGGGAGCGGTGTCTAGCTCTGCAGAGCACCGTACCTTCGTCTTTAGCCTCTCTTCTCGTCTACATCTTAGCAAAAAGCTTTTCCACTCTGTCTGGCAAGGAGAAACTGTGCCAGCACAGAAAACATCTCCCATCGTGTTCTAGAGGCTGCACGGATGTCTGCCGAATGTTTTGCATGAAGAGAAAGAAAGTTGTCCAAAACAGCTTGCAATCGAATGTTCATGTGAATAGAAAAGGCAGGAGAGTGGTCAGGTACTGTTTTCTCTCAGTTGGCAAGCTGCGCACACAATCGCAGTGTTGTACAGCTTGTTTCATCACCTTTGCGAAGTTGCCGCTCTCTCCGGCTCCCGGAGACGAAGAAGCTGCTTCTTCGCGCAAAGACGATTCTGCCGCTCACAGTGCTCTGCAGTGTGTGTCTTCTGCCGAAAGAGTCCCGGGAGCGGTGCTTAGCTCTGCAGAGCACCGTACCTTCGTCTTTAGCCTCTCTTCTCGTCTACATCTTAGCAAAAAGCTTTTCCACTCTGTCTGGCAAGGAGAAACTGTGCCAGCACAGAAAACATCTCCCATCGTGTTCTAGAGGCTGCACGGAGGTCTGCCGAGTGTTTTGCAAGAAGAGAAAGAAAGTTGTCCAAAACAGCTTGCAATCGAATGTTCATGTGAATAGAAAAGGCAGGAGAGTGGTCAGGTACTGTTTTCTCTCAGTTGGCAAGCTGCGCACACAATCGCAGTGTTGTACAGCTTGTTTCATCACCTTTGCCAAGTTGCCGCTCTCTCCGGCTCCCGGAGACGAAGAAGCTGCTTCTTCGCGCAAAGACGATTCTGCCGCTCACAGTGCTCTGCAGTGTGTGTCTTCTGCCGAAAGAGTCCCGGGAGCGGTGTCTAGCTCTGCAGAGCACCGTACCTTCGTCTTTAGCCTCTCTTCTCGTCTACATCTTAGCAAAAAGCTTTTCCACTCTGTCTGGCAAGGAGAAACTGTGCCAGCACAGAAAACATCTCCCATCGTGTTCTAGAGGCTGCACGGACGTCTGCCGAGTGTTTTGCAAGAAGAGAAAGAAAGTTGTCCAAAACAGCTTGCAATCGAATGTTCATGTGAATAGAAAAGGCAGGAGAGTGGTCAGGTACTGTTTTCTCTCAGTTGGCAAGCTGCGCACACAATCGCAGTGTTGTACAGCTTGTTTCATCACCTTTGCCAAGTTGCCGCTCTCTCCGGCTCCCGGAGACGAAGAAGCTGCTTCTTCGCGCAAAGACGATTCTGCCGTTCACAGTGCTCTGCAGTGTGTGTCTTCTGCCGAAAGAGTCCCGGGAGCAGTGCTTAGCTCTGCAGAGCACCGTACCTTCGTCTTTAGCCTCTCTTCTCGTCTACATCTTAGCAAAAAGCTTTTCCACTCTGTCTGGCAAGGAGAAACTGTGCCAGCACAGAAAACATCTCCCATCGTGTTCTAGAGGCTGCACGGAGGTCTGCCGAGTGTTTTGCAAGAAGAGAAAGAAAGTTGCTCAAAACAGCTTGCAATCGAATGTTCATGTGAATAGAAAAGGCAGGAGAGTGGTCAGGTACTGTTTTCTCTCAGTTGGCAAGCTGCGCACACAATCGCAGTGTTGTACAGCTTGTTTCATCACCTTTGCCAAGTTGCCGCTCTCTCCGGCTCCCGGAGACGAAGAAGCTGCTTCTTCGCGCAAAGACGATTCTGCCGCTCACAGTGCTCTGCAGTGTGTGTCTTCTGCCGAAAGAGTCCCGGGAGCAGTGCTTAGCTCTGCAGAGCACCGTACCTTCGTCTTTAGCCTCTCTTCTCGTCTACATCTTAGCAAAAAGCTTTTCCACTCTGTCTGGCAAGGAGAAACTGTGCCAGCACACAAAACATCTCCCATCGTGTTCTAGAGGCTGCACGGAGGTGTGCCGAGTGTTTTGCAAGAAGAGAAAGAAAGTTGTCCAAAACAGCTTGCAATCGAATGTTCATGTGAATAGAAAAGGCAGGAGAGTGGTCAGGTACTGTTTTCTCTCAGTTGGCAAGCTGCGCACACAATCGCAGTGTTGTACAGCTTGTTTCATCACCTTTGCCAAGTTGCCGCTCTCTCCGGCTCCCGGAGACGAAGAAGCTGCTTCTTCGCGCAAAGACGATTCTGCCGCTCACAGTGCTCTGCAGTGTGTGTCTTCTGCCGAAAGAGTCCCGGGAGCGGTGTCTAGCTCTGCAGAGCACCGTACCTTCGTCTTTAGCCTCTCTTCTCGTCTACATCTTAGCAAAAAGCTTTTCCACTCTGTCTGGCAAGGAGAAACTGTGCCAGCACAGAAAACATCTCCCATCGTGTTCTAGAGGCTGCACGGAGGTCTGCCGAGTGTTTTGCAAGAAGAGAAAGAAAGTTGTCCAAAACAGCTTGCAATCGAATGTTCATGTGAATAGAAAAGGCAGGAGAGTGGTCAGGTACTGTTTTCTCTCAGTTGGCAAGCTGCGCACACAATCGCAGTGTTGTACAGCTTGTTTCATCACCTTTGCCAAGTTGCCGCTCTCTCCGGCTCCCGGAGACGAAGAAGCTGCTTCTTCGCGCAAAGATGATTCTGCCGCTCACAGTGCTCTGCAGTGTGTGTCTTCTGCCGAAAGAGTCCCGGGAGCCCTGTCTAGCTCTGCAGAGCACCGTACCTTCGTCTTTAGCCTCTCTTCTCGTCTACATCTTAGCAAAAAGCTTTTCCACTCTGTCTGGCAAGGAGAAACTGTGCCAGCACAGAAAACATCTCCCATCGTGTTCTAGAGGCTGCAAGGACGTCTGCCGAGTGTTTTGCAAGAAGAGAAAGAAAGTTGTCCAAAACAGCTTGCAATCGAATGTTCATGTGAATAGAAAAGGCAGGAGAGTGGTCAGGTACTGTTTTCTCTCACTTGGCAAGCTGCGCACACAATCGCAGTGTTGTACAGCTTGTTTCATCACCTTTGCGAAGTTGCCGCTCTCTCCGGCTCCCGGAGACGAAGAAGCTGCTTCTTCGCGCAAAGACGATTCTGCCGTTCACAGTGCTCTGCAGTGTGTGTCTTCTGCCGAAAGAGTCCCGGGAGCGGTGCTTAGCTCTGCAGAGCACCGTACCTTCGTCTTTAGCCTCTCTTCTCGTCTACATCTTAGCAAAAAGCTTTTCCACTCTGTCTGGCAAGGAGAAACTGTGCCAGCACAAAAAACATCTCCCATCGTGTTCTAGAGGCTGCACGGAGGTCTGCCGAGTGTTTTGCAAGAAGAGAAAGAAAGTTGTCCAAAACAGCTTGCAATCGAATGTTCATGTGAATAGAAAAGGCAGGAGAGTGGTCAGGTACTGTTTTCTCTCAGTTGGCAAGCTGCGCACACAATCGCAGTGTTGTACAGCTTGTTTCATCACCTTTGCCAAGTTGCCGCTCTCTCCGGCTCCCGGAGACGAAGAAGCTGCTTCTTCGCGCAAAGACGATTCTGCCGTTCACAGTGCTCTGCAGTGTGTGTCTTCTGCCGAAAGAGTCCCGGGAGCAGTGCTTAGCTCTGCAGAGCACCGTACCTTCGTCTTTAGCCTATCTTCTCGTCTACATCTTAGCAAAAAGCTTTTCCACTCTGTCTGGCAAGGAGAAACTGTGCCAGCACAAAAAACATCTCCCATCGTCTTCTAGAGGCTGCACGGACGTCTGCCGAGTGTTTTGCAAGAAGAGAAAGAAAGTTGTCCAAAACAGCTTGCAATCGAATGTTCATGTGAATAGAAAAGGCAGGAGAGTGGTCAGGTACTGTTTTCTCTCAGTTGGCAAGCTGCGCACACAATCGCAGTGTTGTACAGCTTGTTTCATCACCTTTGCGACGTTGCCGCTCTCTCCGGCTCCCGGAGACGAAGAAGCTGCTTCTTCGCGCAAAGACGCTTCTGCCGCTCACAGTGCTCTGCGGTGTGCGGCTTCTGCCGAAAGAGGCCCGGGAGTGATGCTTAGCTCTGCAGAGCACCGTACCTTCGTCTTTAGCCTCTCTTCTCGTCTACATCTTAGCAAAAAGCTTTTCCACTCTGTCTGGCAAGGAGAAACTGTGCCAGCACACAAAACATCTCCCATCGTGTTCTAGAGGCTGCACGGAGGTGTGCCGAGTGTTTTGCAAGAAGAGAAAGAAAGTTGTCCAAAACAGCTTGCAATCGAATGTTCATGTGAATAGAAAAGGCAGGAGAGTGGTCAGGTACTGTTTTCTCTCAGTTGGCAAGCTGCGCACACAATCGCAGTGTTGTACAGCTTGTTTCATCACCTTTGCCAAGTTGCCGCTCTCTCCGGCTCCCGGAGACGAAGAAGCTGCTTCTTCGCGCAAAGACGATTCTGCCGCTCACAGTGCTCTGCAGTGTGTGTCTTCTGCCGAAAGAGTCCCGGGAGCGGTGTCTAGCTCTGCAGAGCACCGTACCTTCGTCTTTAGCCTCTCTTCTCGTCTACATCTTAGCAAAAAGCTTTTCCACTCTGTCTGGCAAGGAGAAACTGTGCCAGCACAGAAAACATCTCCCATCGTGTTCTAGAGGCTGCACGGAGGTCTGCCGAGTGTTTTGCAAGAAGAGAAAGAAAGTTGTCCAAAACAGCTTGCAATCGAATGTTCATGTGAATAGAAAAGGCAGGAGAGTGGTCAGGTACTGTTTTCTCTCAGTTGGCAAGCTGCGCACACAATCGCAGTGTTGTACAGCTTGTTTCATCACCTTTGCCAAGTTGCCGCTCTCTCCGGCTCCCGGAGACGAAGAAGCTGCTTCTTCGCGCAAAGATGATTCTGCCGCTCACAGTGCTCTGCAGTGTGTGTCTTCTGCCGAAAGAGTCCCGGGAGCCCTGTCTAGCTCTGCAGAGCACCGTACCTTCGTCTTTAGCCTCTCTTCTCGTCTACATCTTAGCAAAAAGCTTTTCCACTCTGTCTGGCAAGGAGAAACTGTGCCAGCACAGAAAACATCTCCCATCGTGTTCTAGAGGCTGCAAGGACGTCTGCCGAGTGTTTTGCAAGAAGAGAAAGAAAGTTGTCCAAAACAGCTTGCAATCGAATGTTCATGTGAATAGAAAAGGCAGGAGAGTGGTCAGGTACTGTTTTCTCTCACTTGGCAAGCTGCGCACACAATCGCAGTGTTGTACAGCTTGTTTCATCACCTTTGCGAAGTTGCCGCTCTCTCCGGCTCCCGGAGACGAAGAAGCTGCTTCTTCGCGCAAAGACGATTCTGCCGTTCACAGTGCTCTGCAGTGTGTGTCTTCTGCCGAAAGAGTCCCGGGAGCGGTGCTTAGCTCTGCAGAGCACCGTACCTTCGTCTTTAGCCTCTCTTCTCGTCTACATCTTAGCAAAAAGCTTTTCCACTCTGTCTGGCAAGGAGAAACTGTGCCAGCACAAAAAACATCTCCCATCGTGTTCTAGAGGCTGCACGGAGGTCTGCCGAGTGTTTTGCAAGAAGAGAAAGAAAGTTGTCCAAAACAGCTTGCAATCGAATGTTCATGTGATTAGAAAAGGCAGGAGAGTGGTCAGGTACTGTTTTCTCTCAGTTGGCAAGCTGCGCACACAATCGCAGTGTTGTACAGCTTGTTTCATCACCTTTGCCAAGTTGCCGCTCTCTCCGGCTCCCGGAGACGAAGAAGCTGCTTCTTCGCGCAAAGACGATTCTGCCGTTCACAGTGCTCTGCAGTGTGTGTCTTCTGCCGAAAGAGTCCCGGGAGCAGTGCTTAGCTCTGCAGAGCACCGTACCTTCGTCTTTAGCCTATCTTCTCGTCTACATCTTAGCAAAAAGCTTTTCCACTCTGTCTGGCAAGGAGAAACTGTGCCAGCACAAAAAACATCTCCCATCGTCTTCTAGAGGCTGCACGGACGTCTGCCGAGTGTTTTGCAAGAAGAGAAAGAAAGTTGTCCAAAACAGCTTGCAATCGAATGTTCATGTGAATAGAAAAGGCAGGAGAGTGGTCAGGTACTGTTTTCTCTCAGTTGGCAAGCTGCGCACACAATCGCAGTGTTGTACAGCTTGTTTCATCACCTTTGCGACGTTGCCGCTCTCTCCGGCTCCCGGAGACGAAGAAGCTGCTTCTTCGCGCAAAGACGCTTCTGCCGCTCACAGTGCTCTGCGGTGTGCGGCTTCTGCCGAAAGAGGCCCGGGAGTGATGCTTAGCTCTGCAGAGCACCGTACCTTCGTCTTTAGCCTCTCTTCTCGTCTACATCTTAGCAAAAAGCTTTTCCACTCTGTCTGGCAAGGAGAAACTGTGCCTGCACTGAAAACATCTCCCATCGTGTTCTAGAGGCTGCACGGAGGTCTGCCGAGTGTTTTGCAAGAAGAGAAAGAAAGTTGTCCAAAACAGCTTGCAATCGAATGTTCATGTGAATAGAAAAGGCAGGAGAGTGGTCAGGTACTGTTTTCTCTCAGTTGGCAAGCTGCGCACACAATCGCAGTGTTGTACAGCTTGTTTCATCACCTTTGCCAAGTTGCCGCTCTCTCCGGCTCCCGGAGACGAAGAAGCTGCTTCTTCGCGCAAAGATGATTCTGCCGCTCACAGTGCTCTGCAGTGTGTGTCTTCTGCCGAAAGAGTCCCGGGAGCGGTGTCTAGCTCTGCAGAGCACCGTACCTTCGTCTTTAGCCTCTCTTCTCGTCTACATCTTAGCAAAAAGCTTTTCCACTCTGTCTGGCAAGGAGAAACTGTGCCAGCACAGAAAACATCTCCCATCGTGTTCTAGAGGCTGCACGGATGTCTGCCGAATGTTTTGCAAGAAGAGAAAGAAAGTTGTCCAAAACAGCTTGCAATCGAATGTTCATGTGAATAGAAAAGGCAGGAGAGTGGTCAGGTACTGTTTTCTCTCAGTTGGCAAGCTGCGCACACAATCGCAGTGTTGTACAGCTTGTTTCATCACCTTTGCCAAGTTGCCGCTCTCTCCGGCTCCCGGAGACGAAGAAGCTGCTTCTTCGCGCAAAGACGATTCTGCCGCTCACAGTGCTCTGCAGTGTGTGTCTTCTGCCGAAAGAGTCCCGGGAGCGGTGCTTAGCTCTGCAGAGCACCGTACCTTCGTCTTTAGCCTCTCTTCTCGTCTACATCTTAGCAAAAAGCTTTTCCACTCTGTCTGGCAAGGAGAAACTGTGCCAGCACAGAAAACATCTCCCATCGTGTTCTAGAGGCTGCACGGAGGTGTGCCGAGTGTTTTGCAAGAAGAGAAAGAAAGTTGTCCAAAACAGCTTGCAATCGAATGTTCATGTGAATAGAAAAGGCAGGAGAGTGGTCAGGTACTGTTTTCTCTCAGTTGGCAAGCTGCGCACACAATCGCAGTGTTGTACAGCTTGTTTCATCACCTTTGCCAAGTTGCCGCTCTCTCCGGCTCCCGGAGACGAAGAAGCTGCTTCTTCGCGCAAAGACGATTCTGCCGCTCACAGTGCTCTGCAGTGTGTGTCTTCTGCCGAAAGAGTCCCGGGAGCGATGTCTAGCTCTGCAGAGCACCGTACCTTCGTCTTTAGCCTCTCTTCTCGTCTACATCTTAGCAAAAAGCTTTTCCACTCTGTCTGGCAAGGAGAAACTGTGCCAGCACAGAAAACATCTCCCATCGTGTTCTAGAGGCTGCACGGAGGTCTGCCGAGTGTTTTGCAAGAAGAGAAAGAAAGTTGTCCAAAACAGCTTGCAATCGAATGTTCATGTGAATAGAAAAGGCAGGAGAGTGGTCAGGTACTGTTTTCTCTCAGTTGGCAAGCTGCGCACACAATCGCAGTGTTGTACAGCTTGTTTCATCACCTTTGCCAAGTTGCCGCTCTCTCCGGCTCCCGGAGACGAAGAAGCTGCTTCTTCGCGCAAAGACGATTCTGCCGTTCACAGTGCTCTGCAGTGTGTGTCTTCTGCCGAAAGAGTCCCGGGAGCAGTGCTTAGCTCTGCAGAGCACCGTACCTTCGTCTTTAGCCTCTCTTCTCGTCTACATCTTAGCAAAAAGCTTTTCCACTCTGTCTGGCAAGGAGAAACTGTGCCAGCACAAAAAACATCTCCCATCGTCTTCTAGAGGCTGCACGGACGTCTGCCGAGTGTTTTGCAAGAAGAGAAAGAAAGTTGTCCAAAACAGCTTGCAATCGAATGTTCATGTGATTACAAAAGGCAGGAGAGTGGTCAGGTACTGTTTTCTCTCAGTTGGCAAGCTGCGCACACAATCGCAGTGTTGTACAGCTTGTTTCATCACCTTTGCCAAGTTGCCGCTCTCTCCGGCTCCCGGAGACGAAGAAGCTGCTTCTTCGCGCAAAGACGATTCTGCCGCTCACAGTGCTCTGCGGTGTGCGCCTTTTGCCGAAAGAGGTCCGGGAGCGGTGCTCAGCTCTGCAGAGCACCGTACCTTCGTCTTAGCCTCTCTTCTCGTCTACATCTTAGCAAAAAGCTTTTCCACTCTGTCTGGCAAGGAGAAACTGTGCCAGCACAAAAAACATCTCCCATCGTGTTCTAGAGGCTGCACGGAGGTCTGCCGAGTGTTTTGCAAGAAGAGAAAGAAAGTTGTCCAAAACAGCTTGCAATCGAATGTTCATGTGAATAGAAAAGGCAGGAGAGTGGTCAGGTACTGTTTTCTCTCAGTTGGCAAGCTGCGCACACAATCGCAGTGTTGTACAGCTTGTTTCATCATCTTTGCGAAGTTGCCGCTCTCTCCGGCTCCCGGAGACGAAGAAGCTGCTTCTTCGCGCAAAGACGATTCTGCCGCTCACAGTGCTCTGCAGTGTGTGTCTTCTGCCGAAAGAGTCCCGGGAGCGGTGCTTAGCTCTGCAGAGCACCGTACCTTCGTCTTTAGCCTCTCTTCTCGTCTACATCTTAGCAAAAAGCTTTTCCACTCTGTCTGGCAAGGAGAAACTGTGCCAGCACAGAAAACATCTCCCATCGTGTTCTAGAGGCTGCACGGAGGTGTGCCGAGTGTTTTGCAAGAAGAGAAAGAAAGTTGTCCAAAACAGCTTGCAATCGAATGTTCATGTGAATAGAAAAGGCAGGAGAGTGGTCAGGTACTGTTTTCTCTCAGTTGGCAAGCTGCGCACACAATCGCAGTGTTGTACAGCTTGTTTCATCACCTTTGCGAAGTTGCCGCTCTCTCCGGCTCCCGGAGACGAAGAAGCTGCTTCTTCGCGCAAAGACGATTCTGCCGCTCACAGTGCTCTGCAGTGTGTGTCTTCTGCCGAAAGAGTCCCGGGAGCGGTGTCTAGCTCTGCAGAGCACCGTACCTTCGTCTTTAGCCTCTCTTCTCGTCTACATCTTAGCAAAAAGCTTTTCCACTCTGTCTGGCAAGGAGAAACTGTGCCAGCACAGAAAACATCTCCCATCGTGTTCTAGAGGCTGCACGGATGTGTGCCGAGTGTTTTGCAAGAAGAGAAAGAAAGTTGTCCAAAACAGCTTGCAATCGAATGTTCATGTGAATAGAAAAGGCAGGAGAGTGGTCAGGTACTCTTTTCTCTCAGTTGGCAAGCTGCGCACACAATCGCAGTGTTGTACAGCTTGTTTCATCACCTTTGCCAAGTTGCCGCTCTCTCCGGCTCCCGGAGACGAAGAAGCTGCTTCTTCGCGCAAAGACGATTCTGCCGCTCACAGTGCTCTGCAGTGTGTGTCTTCTGCCGAAAGAGTCCCGGGAGCGGTGTCTAGCTCTGCAGAGCACCGTACCTTCGTCTTTAGCCTCTCTTCTCGTCTACATCTTAGCAAAAAGCTTTTCCACTCTGTCTGGCAAGGAGAAACTGTGCCAGCACAAAAAACATCTCCCATCGTGTTCTAGAGGCTGCACGGAGGTCTGCCGAGTGTTTTGCAAGAAGAGAAAGAAAGTTGTCCAAAACAGCTTGCAATCGAATGTTCATGTGAATAGAAAAGGCAGGAGAGTGGTCAGGTACTGTTTTCTCTCAGTTGGCAAGCTGCGCACACAATCGCAGTGTTGTACAGCTTGTTTCATCACCTTTGCCAAGTTGCCGCTCTCTCCGGCTCCCGGAGACGAAGAAGCTGCTTCTTCGCGCAAAGACGATTCTGCCGTTCACAGTGCTCTGCAGTGTGTGTCTTCTGCCGAAAGAGTCCCGGGAGCAGTGCTTAGCTCTGCAGAGCACCGTACCTTCGTCTTTAGCCTATCTTCTCGTCTACATCTTAGCAAAAAGCTTTTCCACTCTGTCTGGCAAGGAGAAACTGTGCCAGCACAAAAAACATCTCCCATCGTCTTCTAGAGGCTGCACGGACGTCTGCCGAGTGTTTTGCAAGAAGAGAAAGAAAGTTGTCCAAAACAGCTTGCAATCGAATGTTCATGTGAATAGAAAAGGCAGGAGAGTGGTCAGGTACTGTTTTCTCTCAGTTGGCAAGCTGCGCACACAATCGCAGTGTTGTACAGCTTGTTTCATCACCTTTGCGACGTTGCCGCTCTCTCCGGCTCCCGGAGACGAAGAAGCTGCTTCTTCGCGCAAAGACGCTTCTGCCGCTCACAGTGCTCTGCGGTGTGCGGCTTCTGCCGAAAGAGGCCCGGGAGTGATGCTTAGCTCTGCAGAGCACCGTACCTTCGTCTTTAGCCTCTCTTCTCGTCTACATCTTAGCAAAAAGCTTTTCCACTCTGTCTGGCAAGGAGAAACTGTGCCAGCACACAAAACATCTCCCATCGTGTTCTAGAGGCTGCACGGAGGTGTGCCGAGTGTTTTGCAAGAAGAGAAAGAAAGTTGTCCAAAACAGCTTGCAATCGAATGTTCATGTGAATAGAAAAGGCAGGAGAGTGGTCAGGTACTGTTTTCTCTCAGTTGGCAAGCTGCGCACACAATCGCAGTGTTGTACAGCTTGTTTCATCACCTTTGCCAAGTTGCCGCTCTCTCCGGCTCCCGGAGACGAAGAAGCTGCTTCTTCGCGCAAAGACGATTCTGCCGCTCACAGTGCTCTGCAGTGTGTGTCTTCTGCCGAAAGAGTCCCGGGAGCGGTGTCTAGCTCTGCAGAGCACCGTACCTTCGTCTTTAGCCTCTCTTCTCGTCTACATCTTAGCAAAAAGCTTTTCCACTCTGTCTGGCAAGGAGAAACTGTGCCAGCACAGAAAACATCTCCCATCGTGTTCTAGAGGCTGCACGGAGGTCTGCCGAGTGTTTTGCAAGAAGAGAAAGAAAGTTGTCCAAAACAGCTTGCAATCGAATGTTCATGTGAATAGAAAAGGCAGGAGAGTGGTCAGGTACTGTTTTCTCTCAGTTGGCAAGCTGCGCACACAATCGCAGTGTTGTACAGCTTGTTTCATCACCTTTGCCAAGTTGCCGCTCTCTCCGGCTCCCGGAGACGAAGAAGCTGCTTCTTCGCGCAAAGATGATTCTGCCGCTCACAGTGCTCTGCAGTGTGTGTCTTCTGCCGAAAGAGTCCCGGGAGCCCTGTCTAGCTCTGCAGAGCACCGTACCTTCGTCTTTAGCCTCTCTTCTCGTCTACATCTTAGCAAAAAGCTTTTCCACTCTGTCTGGCAAGGAGAAACTGTGCCAGCACAGAAAACATCTCCCATCGTGTTCTAGAGGCTGCAAGGACGTCTGCCGAGTGTTTTGCAAGAAGAGAAAGAAAGTTGTCCAAAACAGCTTGCAATCGAATGTTCATGTGAATAGAAAAGGCAGGAGAGTGGTCAGGTACTGTTTTCTCTCACTTGGCAAGCTGCGCACACAATCGCAGTGTTGTACAGCTTGTTTCATCACCTTTGCGAAGTTGCCGCTCTCTCCGGCTCCCGGAGACGAAGAAGCTGCTTCTTCGCGCAAAGACGATTCTGCCGTTCACAGTGCTCTGCAGTGTGTGTCTTCTGCCGAAAGAGTCCCGGGAGCGGTGCTTAGCTCTGCAGAGCACCGTACCTTCGTCTTTAGCCTCTCTTCTCGTCTACATCTTAGCAAAAAGCTTTTCCACTCTGTCTGGCAAGGAGAAACTGTGCCAGCACAAAAAACATCTCCCATCGTGTTCTAGAGGCTGCACGGAGGTCTGCCGAGTGTTTTGCAAGAAGAGAAAGAAAGTTGTCCAAAACAGCTTGCAATCGAATGTTCATGTGAATAGAAAAGGCAGGAGAGTGGTCAGGTACTGTTTTCTCTCAGTTGGCAAGCTGCGCACACAATCGCAGTGTTGTACAGCTTGTTTCATCACCTTTGCCAAGTTGCCGCTCTCTCCGGCTCCCGGAGACGAAGAAGCTGCTTCTTCGCGCAAAGACGATTCTGCCGTTCACAGTGCTCTGCAGTGTGTGTCTTCTGCCGAAAGAGTCCCGGGAGCAGTGCTTAGCTCTGCAGAGCACCGTACCTTCGTCTTTAGCCTATCTTCTCGTCTACATCTTAGCAAAAAGCTTTTCCACTCTGTCTGGCAAGGAGAAACTGTGCCAGCACAAAAAACATCTCCCATCGTCTTCTAGAGGCTGCACGGACGTCTGCCGAGTGT